>NW_023416308.1:1250000-1602500 GCF_014176215.1 Rousettus aegyptiacus
ATCCATCCACCCACCCATCCATCTCTCCATCCATCCATCCATCCACCCACCCACCCACCTACCCATCCATCCACCCACCCATCCATCCATCTATCCATCCACCCACCCACCCATCCATCCACCCACCCACCCATCCATCCAACCACCCACCCATCCATCCACCCACCCATCCATCCATCTATCCAACCACCCCCCACCCATCCATCCACCCCACCCACCCACCCATCCATCCATCCACCCACCCACCCATCCATCTATCCAACCACCCACCCACCCATCCATCCACCCACCCACCCATCCATCCATCCATCCATCCATCCATCCATCCATCCATCCACCCACCCACCCATCCATCCATCCATCCACCCATCCATCCATCTACTCATCCATCTGTTCGTCCATCCATCCACCCACCCATCCATCCACCCATCCGTCCTTCCATCCATCCATCCAACCATCCATCCATCCATCCACCCATCCATCCATCCATCCACCCACCCATCCATCCACCCACCCACCCATCCATCCATCCACCCATCCAACATCGAAGGCCACATGTTCTCAGTGAACGTGGAACCCTGCGGGAAGTATCTCTGGCTGTGAGGACACGGGGCTAGGAAGGCACCGACGTACCCTTAGACCAGGGAGAGGGAGGACGTGGCGGGTTCTGAGCGGGGCGCGTGCCTCTCGGGGCGGCTGTGAGCACCGCTGGCTCGGTGACTGACCGCAGGTCCATGGTCTCACACGGCCCTGGAGGTGTGAAAAGGCGGCGTCGCGGGCCGACGTTGGGGCGTCGCGGGCCGACGTTGGGGCGTCGCAGCGCGTCCGATGGCCGCCCGCGTCTTCGAGGCCGGCGTCTGCGCGTCCCGCCATGTCCTCACGCCTCCTGCCCGCCGTGTCCTTGTGCGAGCGCCCCTACCACCTCCCCCCCTCCCGCCCCGGGGTGCACATGGCTGCCTGTGGGACCCCGCGGAGTAATCCCGTCTCCTTGAATCACACCTGCGAAGACCCCTCGCCCCCCCGTTTCAACCCCACATAAAGCGGCACTCGCAGGTTCGAGGCGTTTGGACATGGGCACCTTCGGGGAGCCAGCTTCCAACCTTCCCTGGGGTGACATTTGGAAACCAGTTTCTCTGTCCTAAATGCTGAGTTTCTCCGGGGCCAACAACCGCGTGCGTTTCTACGTGTCTTCGATTTCTCTCTGCTGCTCTTTGGGCCCTGCGAGGGCTCCGGGAAGTTTCAAGCATGTTGAGGACGTTGCTGAAGGAACTTCTGCCCAACGGTTAAACGGTTTGATGCTGTTTTTTTTTTTCCTCTCCAGTAATTCCAGGTGCTGTAGGAAATGCTTTGGTCAATAATAACAATGGCTGCTTTTTTGAGTTATTACTTTACACCAGGCGCTGCAGTGAGTGATTAAGGCAATAACTTCCGTGAGCCTGCGGCTGAGCCCGGTGGGGTGGGTTAGGACGTGAACCTCGTTTTGTGGATGCAGAAATGGAGGCTCAGGGGAGCAAAGTGAATGAAGGCTTCCGGATCTGACGACTGGACGCGGCAGTCTAAATGCCGACGGCTTAGCCTGAGTCATTAGCCGCTCTGCCTTCTAATTGTGATTTAATAACTGACACTGATCCATTTGCCCAGGATAAACTGCGCTCGGGGGCCAGGCCCGGGGCGGCTGAGAGCGGAGAGGGCTCCATGCGAGTGAGGCTTGGAGCCTGGTGTGTCGTTGGCACTCGCTATGCATTGAACGAGTGAGTAAACGAACGTCACAGTCTTTAATTTTCTCGGCCCGACGTTTGCAGTGGCCAGCAGGAACGTGGCCTGAGAGGGACTGGAACACGGAGTTTGGGTCGAGGCTGTCCAGGACGTGGGGTCGCTGCTCCGAGGGTGGGACGCGTGTGTGGCTGTCCCCTGGTTCAGTGCGCTCACTGAGCTGTGACGCGGGGCCTCCTCTGGGTCCTGGGGAGCGAGGACTTCGGCGCGGCCCCTGTCCCTCCGGGACTGCGGGTGCTGGCTGTACGTGGCTCTCGGAGAAGCCGCGAAGCATGTCCCCCCTGTGCGAGGGGCGTGCTGGGCTCCGTGCGCACGTGGGCCGCTGACTGCGGCTCTCGATGCCACACGTCGAGCGAGCTGGACCGCGTGCTGCGGGGCCCCCGCAAGGACGCAGCGATCACAGCGAACCCATGTGGCTTCGTCGTGCCGTGACACCGGCGACTCAGGGAATTTCTAGGTCGCTTTTGTCATTATTTAAAAGGGAAATCTGCTCGAGGAAGGCGTGAGGGGAGCAGCCAAGACGGCCAGCCCCAGGGCCTTTCCCGCTCCTGTTCGTGAATGCCGCTCTCGAGGTCCCTTCACGGGGCGGGGGGCGGGGGGCGGGGGGAGCGTCCGAGGCGCCCTCCCTCACTTCCAGAAGCTGTGCAAGGCTCTGGGGAAGGGAGGCCCTTGAACTTGAAGTAGACGAGCCAGCGGCATACATTCAGAGATGCAGGTACATTTCGTTGTTCTAACAGGACGACAGTAACCAAGACAAAAAATATATTTGCAAAAGTTGAAAGAGGACGTAAACATCTCTGTCTCTCTCTCTAAGTATACAAATGAAGGGAGATCCGGATACACGTTCGAAAAGACAGGCGGCCACGAAGAGTTTTCAGCCTTTAGCGACGCTGGGCCATTTTGTGTTTGTGGTTAGGAAGGCTGCGGGGGCCTCTCGGGGACCCTCGCGTTCTCGCGGCTGGCCGAGGTTCGCGAGGCGCGCGGCGCCGTCTCTTGGGGTGTGGTGGCAGCTAATGATCTCGATGCGGAGTGGACGTCGACGTCGCCAGCTCCCCAGCTGCCCGTCGTCCCTGCCCCCTCGGCCCCCTTGGCCCCCTCTCTCTGGGAGGTAAGACGCGGCAGCCGCGGCCTCTCGCTCCTGCGGGAAGCACGGGGCCGAACAGCCAGACTCCTGGCCTTGGGCTCCCGGAGCCGCGGTCCAGCACAGACAGACAGGAAGGACGTGTGTCCACGGGCGTGTCCTCTCGGCCCCGCTGTGCCCCTGAGACGCTCCGCGTCACCTCGCCTCAGCGACGGGTCACACAGGTACAGACAGATTTCCCCGCTGCAGGGGCCTGCTCTCCTGGGACAGGCAGAAGGAATGGTCAGGAGCTGGGAGGGGGGGCGTGTGCTCCTGGCCAGTGGGGGGCGGGGTGCAGCCGAGGCCGGCGGGGCCCACCTGCTGTGCGGGGGCCTCCAGGAGGCGCCCACAGGAGCCAGGTGCCACTGGGAGGATGAGCCTGCTGGTTGTCACGGCCACTTTGGACCCACTGGGACCCAGACGTGGCACTAGGATGTTGGGGACCGGTTTCGACAGGGCCTTCGGCTGTTGCGTGACATGGGGGATCCAAGTAGAAACGGGGTTCCATCATGTAAAACCGAAGAGACGTGCGTGTCTGGCTCACTGAGGTCGGGGAACGGTGTTCGTGGTCACTCCAGACCTCTCGTCCCCGCGATGGAGAGGCAGGCCTGGGCGGCCCGTGTGACCGACCATCTGTCCCAGGGCTTGCTGTTCACTTCTGGAATTTTCCGTTTAGGATTTCCAGACCTCGGTTGACCCGCGATGGGGCACCGCCTGCGCAGCTGTGACCGGAGAGGCGCCCCGGGGTTATAGGTGTCCAGCACACGGACGCGTGCGTGGGGGCCGCACACCACCGGGGCCGTAGATGCCAGGCGGGGCGCAGAGGGGGCGCGCCCCGGTGGGCTCGAGGCCCGGCGACGGGGCGGCGGGGAGGGGCGGCTGTTGTAAGGCCTTGATCTGTGGAAGTACAGCCCCTCTCCTAAGCTCTTTTTCTAAGAAATATTTCTAAGGCCTTCGTACCGGGGAGAAAAGCTGTGTTTGTTCTGAGAAGTAGTTTGGGGTTCGTCCTGCGGGCGGCAACGTTTTGTGAGTGAGCGAGTTTCTGGGTGTGTCTGTCTTCGCTTTACCTCCCAGGGCTCTCGGAGCCAGCCGCGGCTTGTGGGGGTCGGGACCGAGGAGGTGCTCAAGTTCCCGGGACCCGGCCTCGTCCCCGGCTGTGTTTTGTTGCCCAGCCTCGCCCTTCCTCTCCTCCCGTCTGCGTCCTGGCCTACTTCTGTCCCACGGCAAGCGAGTATTTTTTTGTCAGCTACTTCAAATCGATTCTGAAATGCGGTAAGGGGGAAAAAAAACCTCGCGGGGGCAGCGTGACCGCTTCGCGCCTCGACGTACTCAGTTCTAGTCGTTTCTCTGAGAGCTTCCGGAGCCCTGGCCTTCACGCCGTGTCCGGCACGCGGTTTGTCTGCGGCGTTTTGGAGTTCGTGCGTCTGCGTGACCATCTCCTCGTGTTTCTGGAATGTGTCGTGGATACGTGTTTAATGTCCGTCTCACAGCGTGGCGGTTTCAGGTCTTGCCGGACAATGACAGAATCGCTAGCTTCCCACTATTATAAGGAAATAAGTACATTTGCGCTTGATTTTGGCTTTCGCTTTCTTAGGTAGGGCCACCGTGACTTCGTCACTGGGCTAACGAGTACGGGTGGAGCCTTTTCTTTTCCAGAAGAGTCACCCCCTCCTGCACGGGTGGGGCCCTGCTCACCCAGGGGCCCCTTCCACGACTCCCGCGGGGTGCCCAAACCCCGTGCGGACTGTGCATTTCCTCCTCTCAGACCCGGGATAAGGTTGGACTTGAACGTTAGGCACGAGACCAACAGCAAGACCGACTCTTCCCCAGCCCGGAACGGTGTCTTCTTACCCTAAATTCAGTAAAAAGAAAGAGCATATCCCACAGCCCCGTCAGAGTCCTGGGCATGCCCCCCGTGGGCCACGGGCCTCCTGGGGTCAGTCCCTGTGCCCAGGGCGGGACAGCTCGGGCCGAGCGGCCCAGGCGTAGGTGGTAAGGGCGCCCTTCAGAGCCTGGGGGGACCCCAGACCACCTGGTGTGAGAGTGGGAGGTGCGAAACGGTTCGGCGTGCCGCTGTCACAGAGGGCAGCGGATGCTCTCTGATGTTCGACCGGAGGGGACTCCTGCTCCCGCCCGGCCCACGGCCCGCAGAGCAGGACCGTACCCGGCCCGGGGCTTGCTCTTAGCCTCTGCATCTTTGTTTAAAGGGAAGGGAAGCTTTTGTTTTCCATGGCTGTAATTTTTCAGAGTCCTTAATTAGATGTAAGAACGGCGCACAATGGAAATTACTGCTGTGGATAAATATTTGCATTACGGGCTGTTAAAAGCAGCATCAACACACGCAGTTGCTTGTTTTACCAGTGTTCAGCATTTTGAAATGCGGGATCAGTGAATCGACCGAGGGTCCTGTTGACAGGGAGAGAGAAGGCACCGGTGCTAACACTTACGTTTTCTCGGGGTCAGCGTCAAGGGCATCAAGGAGGGGAAGATGGGGGAGTCGATGTGCGGCCTCGGAACGCCGCTGATGGCGAGCGAGGGAGCACCCTGCCGCCCCCGCCCCAGCCCCGCGCGCGGCTCCGGGAGCGTGTGTGTCCCGCCTGGGCTCCTTGATAAGTGGGTGCGCGCCGGGGAGCGGGGTTTGCCCCTGGTGCAATGCGATGCGGAGAAGGAATCTCCGAGATGCGGGGGTTAAAGGTCACCCGACGTCCAGACTCGGCAGAGGAAGAAGCTCGCGCCGTGCGCTCGGGCCAGACGCCACAGCGCTGCGACCCGCACTTGTTTTCGGATGTGGGGAAGAGGTTTTCGATAGGAAAAGCACAGCGTGGCGGTTCTCTTAGAACCCACGGGCACGGCGGGCCTCGCGGGCCTCGGGCCGCACACTCAAGTCGCATGGCGTGACCCGGCGCCGGCAGGGAGGAAGGCACAGTGCTCTTGCCGTCCAGCTTCCTCCGGCGCCTCGTGCCCGAGGAGCGGTTAGCGACTGACGGGCAGCGTCGGGTGGCGGCCTGCGGCCTACGGTCCACGTGGCGTCCACAGGGCTGTCTGATCTGTATTTTGAAATCAGGAGGTTTTCATAAAAATGTGCATGTTCCTGCTTCTCGTGAAAGATATTGCTCCATGTCAACCACTGGCTGGAGCTCAGCAGCCACTGTCACCACTGGGCAGGGCGGGGACCGCGGCCTGCGCGGGGCCCTCGTCCCCAGTTCCCGGTGTCGGTGGCCCGCTGTGCTGCTGTGGTGGAGAAGCAGCTCCCTGGGCTCGGGCCTCTGTCAGGAGTGGGAAAACGAAATACAGACGGGGGCGCGCTGCGTTCCCAGGCCGAAGAGCCGTCCCCTGCGCCGTGTCCCCGGGCCTGGTCAGTGCCGTCCCCCGGGCCTGGTCAGCACCGTCCCCCGGGCCCTGGTTTGCGCCGTCCCCCGGACAGTGGGTCTTTAATGTCAAGTTGCTTCTCGGTTTGTTTAATGCTATCTTCACATTATTGATTTATTGGGAACAGTGCCCTTGAAACTAGAGTGTGTGAATGGGAAGGTGAGGCTGATGGCTTCCGAGGGCCATGTGAGTGGGGACATTTACAAGTCCTCGACTTCTGTATGTATTTGCTCTTAAACTTGATCTGTCTAAACTGTTTTATATCCTCACTCTCTCTTTTTCTCACACACACACACATACAATTTCTTTGACTTTACAATAGAAATGTACCTCTCATCCATCCAGTGTCTTATTATGATTCATTTCTCCCAGGTGTTAAAACCTCCATGGCCCCCGAGAGTACGAGCAGACAATTCCTGTAATCAAGACAGCATCGCCTCCCACCGCAGAGCTCATGAGGAGAGTACACTTACAAGAAGAGAATTACTTGTTACTTAAAAAAATGTTTAAAATGTGTAACATTTATGTAGCTTTGATTGTGCAGCCGTCATTATTGTAATGAGATTTTTGAATACTGAGAATCTGACATTGAGAAGAAACGAAAAAATTTAAGTTCAATATATACATATATACGTTTTTGTGGGAAGATATAATGGGATGACAGATACATTACTTTCAAGATAGAAAGTGTATTGTGGTTAGGATAAAATTCTGTGAGGGAACTGGAATGGAAATACAAGTTCAGAAGAAAGGAACAATGTAACATTTTCTGATAGTTGATGAAGAGTTTTCCATGGATTTTATAAATGGACGGTGGTGGGTGTTAAGTCACTCTGTTATTTATATTCCGAAGGATGCATTTAAAAGAGTGATGTAACAGTTAAATTTTAAATGTCAAGATTTACAATGCACTAGAAACAGTTATCCTTAGCAACTATTGAAACTGATGGAAAATATTAGGTGCCAGTTTTTAAACGTGCAAGTGGGTACACAGCGTTCCAGGCTTTCCCGTGGGAGTCCCAGGAGCCAGCCGACTTGGCGGTTTCCAGCAGACACCTGGCCGGCTTCTCACCTTGTTTGCCCACGCCGCGCCGCAGACCAGGGAAGTGAGCGTGGCCTGGGGTCCGCCCCAGCCACCGCAGTTCTGAAAGCTCCCACCAAGGAATCTAAGGTGGCATCCGCTGAGCAAAGCCATCAGCGGAAGGCGTCAGGGCAGTGATTCCCGTGAGGAGGGATTGGGGGGTGGGTGCGTGTCCCATTCGTTGACTTAAATTTGCATGGGGGGACTCACCTCTCCATTGTACAGTTGTGTGGATTTCGACAAGTGCGTAGGGTCTTGTAAACATTGCCACAACCAAGACAAAGGCCATTTCCGCCGTCCCCCGACGTCGTACCCTCATGGCTGGTCCCTCCCTCCACCCTCACCCCCGGCAAACACTGACCTCTTGCCTCCCCCGATAATCTTGCTGCTTCTAGACTGTCTTGCAAAGTGGTTGAACCACTTGGCGTTTGTAGCAGCAAAGGCCAGTGCTCCCACTGTTCCAACAATATCACGTCCTCACTGACCCTTGATACTTTCACGTTGTGGTTTTAGCCATTTTATTACGTGTGCGACAGGGTCTCGGGGTGATTACCAGTGACGACGAGCTCTTTTTAGTGGCTGATTTGCCATCTGTGCATCTTCTTGGGTAAGTGTCTGTTCTGATCCTTTGCTATTTTAAAATGGGCAACTAATTAGGGCGTCTTACTCAGTTTTGAGAATTACTTGTATATCTTATATAGCAGTCCCTTATCACAACCGTGGTTTGAAAATGTTTTTTCTTCGTCGATAGCATGTCATTTCTTTCTCAGAGCAGACTTATTTATTTTCAAAAAGTCCAATTTACCTTTTTTTCTTTTACGAAATCGCTTTTGCTGTCATCTCTTAGAAATCATTGCGGAATGAAAGGTCGCAAAGTGTTTCTCTTATGTGTTCTAGCAAGTTTAATAGTTTTAGGTTTTATATGGGAATCTGTGATCCATCTGGGGTCACGTTTTGTGTATGGTGCAACGCACAGTTCAAGTTTCAATTTTTTGCATACGAATGCCCAGTCGTTCCCGCATATTTACTGTAAAGACTGTTATTTCTCAACTTGGCTTTAGGCGTTTGTCGAGGTCACGTGACTCTGTATGTAGTGAGCGTATCCTGGACTCCATTTCGTTCTTCTGATCTGTGTGTCTGTCTTTCCATCCAAACCACCGTGTCTTGATGATTGTTCTTTTTAATAAATCTCGAAATCAGGTCATGTGACTCCCCTAACTCCGTTCTTTTTCACACAAAAATGTTTCAGCCATTCTAGGTCCTCTGCTTTGCAATGTGAATTTTGGAACCAGCTTACTGATTTCTAAAAAAAAGGATTCTGCTGGAATATGATTGGGATTGCATCGATTTAGCAGAAAACACACCTTTATAGTAATGAGCACTGCCGTGTTAACAATAATAACGATTTCGTGAATCTGTGAACACGGCGCCCCGGGACTGTTTCAGCTGCCCTTGCGTTTTGTGATTGCCGCTTTGTCGTTTTCAGCGTACCGATACTGCACTCCGTTTTGGCCTCCCAGCTGTTTGGGTGCTGCTGTGAAGACTTCTTTAAAAAAAAAAAAAAAATTTTGAATTGACAACCTGTATTGCAATTCTGTAGGGATGTATTCGAGTTTTCACATTGACCTCATCTCCTGAAGCCACTTACTTGTTTCAGCAGCTACGTTTTTATGGAAGACTCTTGGGGGTGCTTCGCAGGGGCATGCATGTCATTCCCGAGTGCGGCGGGTCAGAATCCCCCGGGATGAGGCTGGGCGCGAGCGGCGGGAGCACGCGCCCCGCCGCTTCCCATTCTTTCGCAGTCGGCGTGAGTGGCGGCTTTCTGCAGGGGGTTTCGAAGAGATGAGCAAGTGCCGCTCTCGTCTCCACCTGGTGGGAGGTCTCGCCACGAATGGATGTCGAGCTTTGCCCGATCTCATAGCGCATCGGTCGCCGTGGTCGTGATTTCTCTTAGACCGTCGGTATTGTAGATTGCGCTGATTTTCCAATATTGAATTGGCCCGTGTTCCTTGTACAAGTCCAACTTAGTTATGATGTAACTCTTTTTATTTATCGCTATATTCGATTCGCTGCTAGTGTCTTGGTGAGTTTTTGTGTCTAAACTGTTTTCCAGGGTTTCTTCCGTGTGTTGCCTTTGGCTGGCCTTGATATCAGAATAACACCAGCTTCACACAATGAAATGAGGGCTGTGCCCTCCTGTTCTGTTCCCTGGCAGGGACTATACAAATCCAGCGCTCATACTTCTTAAAATGGTTTAAGTTTCCCACCGAAACCCTCTGAGTCTAGAGATTTTTTTAAAAAGCTTTAAAGTGGCGAATTCAATTTGACAGTGTTAGGACTATTCAAATGACCTGTTTTACATTGAGCAAGTTTTGAGAGTTTGCGTTTTCCGATGATTTGGTCCATTTTATCTGAATTGTCAATTTATGGAAATAATGCCGTTTATAATATTGCTTCACTGGCCTTTTCATGATGGTGGGATCTGTAGCGATGTCTCACATTCATTCCCGTGATTGGTCGTATGTTTCTCTTCTATTTTTCTTGCCAGTCTGGCTAGAGGCATATAAATTTTATCTGTGTTCGAAGTACTAGCTTTCAGTTTTCATTTATTTTTCTTTACATTTTTACTTTTTTCATTTTCATTGATTTCTGCTCTAATCATTTCCTTTTGTGGCTTTGGGTTTAATTTTCTCCTCTTTATCTAGTTTCTTCACGTGGAGGCTTAGATAATTTTTGAGACATTTCTTCTTTTCCAATATAAGCATTTAACACTATAAATTTTCCTGTAGGCACTGTTTTAGCCTCTCTCCCTCCGACTTTTATGTTATACTTATAATTCTCCTAATCTCCTTTTTACCGCATATCTTATTTAGATATTTGGTGTTTACTTTTGAGGTATCTGAGGGTTTTCCAGACAGCTTTCTGTTACTGATTTCTAGTTTAACTTCATTTTGGTCAGAGGGCATAGTTTGTAGGGTGTTCATTCTTTTGTGTTTTTGAGTGTTATTTTAATGTTCTGGAGCACGGTCTCTCTCGCGCGGAGTGTGCCTGTGGGCGTGGGCAGCACGTCGTGTCGCCGTGCGTGGGCGGGAGGCCCCGTGGAGGCCAGCGAGCGGCCTGGCTGGCAGTGTGGTCCAAAGGCTCCGTGGCCTCCCCCTATGTGTCTGTTTCTTCCCGTTACTGAGAGGACCGTTGACCTCTCTGAGCGTAGTTATGGGTTTTTCTGCTTCTTCTTTTACTTCTCTGAGATTTTGCTCTGTACATTTCGAAATTCTGTTGTTAGGTGCATACACATTAGGGCCGTTGTGTATTCCAGATGAATTGACTGTTTTATAAACATAGTCTCTCTTTTTTCCCCTTGTATTATTGCTTTTTTGCTGTTTTTCTCATATTTTTATTGAGATATAATTGACCTATGACGTTATATTGGTTTCAAGTGGACAACATTCTGGTTCAGTATTTGTATATGTGACAAAATGATCACCACAGTAAGTCTAGTTCACATCCATCACCTCATGTAGTTACAATTTTTTTTCTTGTGACGAGGACTTTTAAGATATATTCTCTTAGCAACTTTCAAAGATGCAATATACTATTGATAAGTGTAGTTGCCATGCTGTACATTACATTGTTTTTTCTCATGTTAATCTAGTACTTCTCGTTTTTTTGTGAGTTTGAGTGGTACGTTTTCCCACCCTTTTATTTTTAGCCAGTCAGCACCTTTATATTTACAGTGTGTTTCTTGTAGAAAACATATAACTGGATGTTGCTTTATAGCTGCTCCAACGTTCTACGTTTATTAATTGGCATGTTTAGACAATTGACATGTCGTAAAATCTTTACCTGGATGGGTTAAAATCGGCCATCTTCCTAGTTGTATGTTATTTGTTCTACCTGTTCATCGTCCCCTTTGCCTGCTTTTTAGCTGATGGAATGTTGTTTCTAATTCTATTTTACCTCTACTGTTGGGTTATGATTTACACATTTAAAAAGTCACTCCAGTGATCGCCCTGGGGTTTTCAATACAGTCCTTTGCTTCGTCACAATCCAGTTCCCGGGCAGGGTTGCCTCACACCGCGTGGGCTGCCAGGCTGTCCCCGCAGAGGACTTCCGACCCCTCCCTCCCACTTCGGTTTTATTAACATCGTTTATCTGACTTTTATGCATGCTATAAACCCACCCTGTACCGTTATTATCTTTTAGAGCAATTGACAATAAGAAAAAGATATGGATTTGCTGTCTGCCTACATTGTAACCATTTCTAGAAGTCTTCATCTCTCTGTGTGGGTCTGGATCTCTGCCTGGTGCTACGTTCCTCCTGCCCGAAGAGCCGCCATTAACCTACCAGAGGTGCGATGGTGCTTCAGCAGATGACCCGCCATCTCCGGGCTGAAGGGACAAGGGCAGGGCAGTGTTCCCAGGGGCCGGTGTCTAGCCTATTCTGTGAGAATTGCCAAGAAAAAAGGTCAGCTGGCCCCTTGGAGACCCCCACGGGAGGCCCGCCTCTCTCTAGTCCCCTCCAGTCTCCTGCCAGTAGCTGTCATTGTCCAGCCCAGCCTAAGGCTGGCTGACCTGGGAGCCTGGGCACGTGACCTGCCAGGGCCAGCCCACCCACAGCTCAAAACAGAACAAGGACTGTCAAGGAGATGCTTTGGGCGGGAACCAAGGGCGGGACCACCCATCCCAGAGACCCCCAGCGCATCCATGGGCTCAGGCAGGGCCGTTCCGTCACCTGCAGCCAGGCAATGCAGCCACCGGGGTCCTCGCCACGGCCCAGGAGAGAGAGGCGGGTGGGGGTTCGCACCTGGGTGTGAGCCCGGCCGGGTCAGGTGGGCAGCCCACGGGGGCGTCGGTGGGCGTCTGGGCACACAGCCACCTGGGTGCGGGAAAGGGGCTCTTTGCCTGGAGGGGCCACGCGCCGTCCGCATGGGTTGGTTTCAGAGCTTCCCAAGCAAATCAGGAGGCCGGCGATCATTTCCGTCGTCTCTGCCCCTGCTGGAACCTCCCGGACCGCGTGGTGGTCGGTTCCGTGTGGATGGTCTTCGTCGCTGCTTCGTGGCTACAGATGCGGTGTCAGGGCCTCGGGGAGCACCGCAGCTGACCCCGGGCGTGTGCGGAATGAACGCTTCTCCACTCATTCCTTCCTCTTTCCACCCTGAAAAGCCACACACAACATAAGCGTCCTCACTTACATTGATTTGCTCTTGTTTTTACTTTTTTACTTATTTGTCTTGTTTCCGGAGCTCGACGGTGAGCGATTTGAGACCAGGACGCTGTTTCTGGGTCTCTTGAATGCGGTCTCAGCATTTTAGCAGCGTTTATGAGAGAATATAGCTGGAGAATACGTTCATAGCTCTTGTGAATAATGAATGAACGAGAACTCTAATTTTTATTAAATTGGAAATCTCCGGGCCACAGTTAATACCACGGCAGCTGGCAGGTCAGACATGCCTAAGGACGCAGTGAGCTCGATCAATAGAATGTTGTTGTTTTCACTGAACTGTCAACATTTCGAATCAGGAGAACCAACGATTTGGATTTCCAGTGTCTCTTGGAATCTGGCTGCCGGGGCGGAGCTGGCTTCCCCTCGGGTCCTCCCGTGCCCCGCCCAGCCGGCCGCGCTCGCTGCGGTCTGTCCCGCACCGGAGCTGGGGCTCCAGGCCACCGGGAGGCCGCGGTGGCAGCGCCGCTCTCCTGAGCTGTGCCCACGGGGAATCCACGCGTCTTCGCTTTAGCGCTTATTTTAATTCGAACCTTCCAGGCCTGTCAGGACAGCGCCGATTCTGTTGCTTGAGTCTGTTATTACATTTAGAAAGAAGCTGACAGTGGAAGACGAGCAGAAGCAGAAATGCCGAATGGAGCGGCCTGATTCCGATACGCATCGCACGTTCACGTTAATAAATTAATGCTGGCAGCACGTGCACGCACACACTCATACACGCACACACACGCACACGGACACACACACGCACACATGCATGCACACATGCACACACACGGACACACACAGACACACATACACGCGTGCACACACATGTGCACACATGCACACATATAATGACCCTTTTAAGATCTCATTTGTAAACCATATTTTTCTGGGCGGTCCTTCGGGAACAGAAAGCTCAGGTCAAATAATCCTCCTAGTTCCTTCTTTCCTCTAAATCCATCTATTCATCCAGCTTCCCATCTGCCCATCCATTTATCCACCCACCATCCACCATCCATCCATCCACCATCCATCCGCCATCCGTCCATCATCCATCATCCATTCCTCACTCTTCCATCATTGTTCAGTACTCCGTGAGCATCTGCCGTGTGTGAGGCATGTGGTGAGCGGGACAGATGTGTCTGCCCTCGTGGAGCTTATTTTCTAGCTGGCAAGCAGATGATAAAAAAATGATAAAAAGAATACTTTCAGAAATGCTGAGTGCTGGAGAGGAAATAGGCCAGAGTGGACAGAGGAAGGGGTTGGTCTCTGGATGGTGTGGGCGGTAGGGCCACCCCTTCGGGCATGGTGGTTGAGCAGAGACCGATTACGGTTGTGTCTTCCCCAGATTCACATGTTGAAACCCTGCCCCCAGTGGGTGGCGTCAGGAGGCGGGGCCTTTAGGAGGTGATTACGGTTCTATGAGGCCATGAGGGTGGAGCCCCCAGGACAGCATTAGTGTCCTTAAGAGTCACAAAGGGGTTTACTTCCCGCCTCTGCTCTCCACCACGTGAGGCCACGGTGGGAAGAGGGGCCCCCGCAGAACCCAGCTGGGCCTGTGCCCTCTCTCAGACTTCCAGCCGCCCAACCTGTTGTCCTTCGTCACAGCAGCCCGGACAGTTAAGACGAGACTTGAGGCACTCGTGAGGATGTCTGGGACCAGAACTTTCTAGGGGCTGAGCGCAGGCCCTATGGTATGAATAAGCTTGAGGTTTGAAGCCACGTTGGATAAACTCTGTGAAGGGCCAACCAGCACATCCTTCAGGCTCTGCGGGCCATATAGTCTCTGTCAGGACCGTTCAACTTTGTCCTTGTACTGGGAAAGTGGCCAGACAGTAGGTAAACAGTGTTCCTGGCCCTGTTCCAATAAAACTTTATTGATAAATACAGACATTGGGATTTCATATACTTGTCACATGTCATGAAATATTATTTATTTTTTGGAGCTATTGGAAAATGTAAAAGCCATATTTTCTTTGCGGGTTGGCTGGTTGCCTGGACGGGGTCCAGGAGCCGTAGTTTTATGACCCCGTTGGGAGCAGGTCCTTAGGCATGGGGTGTGGCAGACAGAGATGGGTGGACGACGAGTCACTCGAGACTCGGGAGCAGGTCACGCGGGATGGATCTATGGCCAGTCCATGGAAGGTTTTCAAAAACGCTGTGACAGATCCCAATGTACATTTACGTTTAAAAGTTTACCATATCCTGAACTCTCCATTTGGCCTGGAATACTTCTCTCTTGCAAATTTTATGAAATTTATCCTCAAAAAGAGCCTTTTTCTTTTTCACCCACAAAAATGACAACAAAGGTACCTCCCTGCTTTGTGCAGTCTGGTCTTTGTGAGCTTTAGTTCTGGTGGATTCGAGTGTGTCGAGTTCGCCTCCTTATTCTTCCTCTCTGGAGGAGGGGTGGTGCTTTGAAACAAGGCGGTACAGGGTCTTGTCCTTTGTCCACGGTTCCCGCAGGTTCAAGGTCTGGCCGTGGAAATGGTGCCGCCCAGAGCTGGGATTTAAAAAATGCTGTAGCCGTAACTTCCCGCTGCTTCTGACAAATCAGCTTAAATTCCCATCGTTTGTCTTTACGATAATGTCAGGGACAACAGCCCGGTTCTGTCTTAATTGTCCCCATTTCTGCCTTTACTCGCGTCGCGGTAAATCAGGGAAGTGGCGTGACAATGTCAATCAATCACAGTAGCTTTTTTTTTGCCCTGTTGGCACGAAGCCCCGCTCCATTTTGTTAATCACAATCGGAATAACGCTTCTGCTCCGAGGCCCCTCTGCTGTTGGGCCTTAGGAGGGACACAGAGACCCGAAGATGAATGGCCCTTGCCGCGTGTCCAGTCAGTGGCTCGAAGGGAGAACAAGCATCTGAACCGCGTGAGCAAAATCACGTCTCGGCGTCGAACCCTTTATGGTAACGTGGCCTCGGAGGCGGGGACGGGGCTCGCATAGGCTCTCTCCACGAGACCAGACCGGGATGATCCGATTTCCCCAGCAGAGCTGCCCCACGCCCTTGGTGAACGTTGGGGTGCTCGCCACGAGGGAGTTACGCTTTCTGATTCCACGGAGGGGCGCCGAGTCTCCCCGTTCACCTGTGCTGGGCGATGTGCAAACTCCATGGGCTCCGGGGTCACGCCTGGCTCTGACTTCCTTGACTTTGCACAGACGACACCTTTTATGAATGGGCCGGTCGGCATCGTAGACATGGCCTTGCCCGTCCAGGCGTGGTCGGTCAACACCCTGTTCGACGTCTCAGCCCCGAAGCTTTTGCTGGAGGCCACGCCAGGCAGACGCACAGGTGTTTGAGAGCGGGCGCTGAGGGCTGCTCTCTGGCTTTCGCTCCTCAGAGCGACCAGACTTGGCATTTGTGGGACACGCGGCCCCAAGAGCGGCTTCTAAACGTCCTCGTCTTTGTGTTCGTCCTTGGCAGAGGGGGTCGTGGTTGACCTTCAACGCTTTCAGATCGGGAGGAAGGAAAGTTCCGACGTTATTCGGCAGCCGGATAGGACGCGGTTTTGAACACGAGATGACATCGCGTGGGGCCCGCGTGGCGCAGGTCACAGTGGGCCGCGCTGTCCAGCCCGCAGGCCGGGGAGCCGTCCGCTCAGGAAGCTCACGTCGCAAGGCCGCGAGCACCTGCCTTTCCCACTCCTGCTCAACGTCGGGTCAGGAATTCTGTGCTCGGAGTGCCCGCTTGTCCTCGGGGACCCGTCCTCGCACCGGGAAGGAGGGGCCGGCCCTGGGGTGGCCGCCATGCCATCTCCCTGCAGCAGCCCCGTGGAGGGCGTTCACCCACCCCGTGGGTGGGACCTGCGGTGGACACAGGGGCGACACGGTGTCAGAAAGCGGCCTCGCGCGGCCCTGCGCTACAGCCTCTGCCCGCCCCTCCCCTGCAGCCCCCCGCGTGGAGGCGGGGGGTGGAAGCCACAGCGGAGCCGGCGGGGCCGGGGGTTGGGGGGGGCTCGGAGGCCGGCCCCGAAGCCCCCGGTGGCCGCTGAGGACAGTGTTCCGGCCCCGGATCTGGGGGCAGACAGCGGGCGGCGGGTGAGTGTGCAACGACTGCTTCTCACGCTTGTGTGGCTCGTTCCAGGCGACCAGGAGTTTAACAGCCGACTCGCAGACTCCCCGGAGGTTTGGCTGCTCACTTTTGGAAGCCGGTGCGAGCTGGTTTCGGCACCAGCTGAACGACTCATGTTTGGGGACTTCCCAATGCCTCTGCCTGCGGGAGGAATTGCAGCGGGTTTCACCCTGGACAGTTTTCCAGAACTCACTCAGACGTGAGCGACAGGAAACCCGGCTCCGGCTGGGCGAAACAGAAAGGGGGTCTGGTTGGTTTCGTAGAGGGCCCCGCATGCTCTGCCCGCAGGACAGCTCAGGACGCCGGAGTGCAGACGGCGCCCTCAGGCTCGGTCCCCTCTGTCGCCTGCTCCGCTGTATTCGTGCTGGCTTTGTCCCGCGGCAGGGACGCAGCTGTGGACGCTCGTGCCCGCCCAGCGGCTTTAGCGGAAAAGGAGGCCCACGCTTCTCTCCGCTGGGCGTTTCCCGAGCGTTTCTGAGTTTCCTGCCTTTGGAACTGCAGGCGGGCGGGCTCACCTGGAACCAGTTGTGGCTGTCTGTGTGCCGAGCTGTCTTGGGCGGGGGGTGGACGCAGAGCCTGTGTGGCTTCAGTCTGGGGGGCCTGGGCGGGTCACCTCACAGCACACGAGAGCGTTCACCAACCAGGACGCTCTGCTCAGCCTTGGGGTGCAGGGCTTGTAGATGGGGCCCAGTGCGCAGGCGTGATTGATGAAGCCACCGCCTCCTCACTCCCCAGAGGTTGGGGTGTGCTGCTCAAAGCTCGAGCCCTCTCGTCACCTGCTCAGGCACTCTGCTATGGCCAGTCCCCTGCGGGAATCGCCTGAGGGCCACCTGCAAGTCACTGCATTAGCATAGACTCGGGTGTGGTCTCGCAGCTCCTTGCAAATAACAAAGTCACTTTCGTCACTCCGGGATCCCCAGGGTTTCTGCGGATCCTGCCAGGGAAGGCGAGGGACCAGAGCACGGTGCTGTTTACACGGTCAGACGTGAGCATGGAGGTGCGGGCGCATGGAGATGCGTTCCCGCAGTCACGTGGTTCTGCAGCCCCACAGCGTGCCGTCGGCGGCGTCCGGCCCTTCTGTACAATAATCACCACTCGGTTTGCGGAGCTCAAGACGCACAGTAGGGCATCTGCTCCCAATACCGATGGAAAGGGCTTCGTGCCTATTTTGAACATTTATACTATATTCGTTTACAATGTAACATTATTTATTACTGTTCTCTGCCTATTTCTCATTCGTACTAGATCTAACTTGGTGCGTAACATTAAGCCGGAGGCAACCGGGCCCGCCATCCACACCGCGGTGCGCGTTTCGACTAGGTCTGTGCGTGGCCTGGTCTCCGGTGCCCCACAGGAGCGGCTTTGTTTGAACCGAGTTGACAGACTCAGATCTCTTTCGGCCCCAGGAGGCGTGGACACAGGATGGGCTGGGCGGAGGACTCGGCGTATCGGGCCTGGAGCCAGGCCTGGAGGTTTGCGTCCTGTCTGCCTGCGTTATGCTCAGAAACAAGCAGAGAACAAAACAGCGGGACAGGAGCCCCGTGAAGGCCGAGCGCGGGCGTGGCGAGGGAGGGGCCAGCTTGCGCCCCACGGAGGCGGAGCCGAGTGCTGGTCCTCGGAAATCTGGGTCTTCGAGGTGAGGCTGGCGCTGGTCTCCCGCCGATGGCTCGCCCTGCTCCCCGCCTTCGATGGCCAGGCCGCTGGGCTGTGGCCAGGGCAGCAGGATTGTTTTTGCTCTGACATTTGGACCTGCCCCTGTTCCCCAGAAGGACACAGCCTACGTAATGTGCTGGACAGCTCGGGGACATGGCAACTCGGGGACATGGCTGAGTAGTCAGGGCTCTTTTACCGTAATGACGAAGTCCGACCCAGACTGACTTAAGGAAAAACTGCAGGGGGTGGGAGGATTTATCAGCTCAAACAATGAAAAATTTCCAGGGTGGGCTTCAGGCACGGCTTGATCCAGCCCACAGGCCCTGCCCATCTCGTCTCTGCCCTCCTCAGGCCATCTCCTCACATGATGGCCTCCAACAGGAAACATGCCGCCCTTTTTCTTATGGCGATGACAGAAGGTCCCAGCTCGAGTCTCGTGCTGGCCTGTGGGCGTCACCGTGCAGGAAGGAGGGTGTGTTCCTTGCGTCCCTTGGGAAGGGTGTGGCTTTGCGTTCAGGCACCTGCTGGTCTCCGTTCCTCTGGGCTGGCCCCTTAGCCATGGTTCAGAATCGCCCCTGGATGTAAGAGTCCCAGTATCGCCTGCCGGCGTTGCCATAAAAGATCCTTCTCCCTCTGAATCCAGCGTCTAAGACTCAGCGGTCTGCCGTTCACCCTCTCTCCCAAGCTAGACACTGTAGTGACGTTCATGGGACACAGCCCGTATCCGTCTGGCAAGCAGCCCGCCTGTCTCCGGCTCCAAGGCCACGGCCCGCCCCCTCCTCCCCATGATTTCGGTGCTGCAGCTCTCTGAATGGCCTCGAGTCCCCCCGACATCTGTCCTGGAACCCCCCCATTGCTGCGGAGGGCAGAGGCGCGTCAGCCGGCGCCGTCTCTTGCCGTCGGGATGCGAGGCGTGCTGTGACGTCCTTCTCTCCTGTCTTTTCTGTAACTTGGCTGCTGCAGCTTTAAAAAAAAATTAAGCTCATCTTGCTGCGTCTTAGAACATCCAGCCTTTCGCTGAGGCCGTGTCAACTTTCAGTGGCGTTTTTATTTTATTCCAGTGGGATGGTTGCATGCTGCACGGGGTAAATGCTTGCCTAAGTGCTTTTGAATCACAGACCCATTCTTTGTTTATACTTGTGTGTCCTCTTGATGGAATTCGAATAAATACTTCTCTGGCATGAAAGGCCCTCTATTAGATTCATTTCAAAATTCTTTGAAGGACGTCGGCGTGTAGCCCCCAGGATGTGTCGAGAAAGGCAGAGCCGATCGACCTCTGTGGCTGCCGTGAGTCAGGCTGTCACTATTGGAAATGGAGCGTGCAGGGGGCACAGCTGGAACAGGCTGACCGGTGGCTCCGAGTGGACAGGAAGGGCAGCTCTGGCCTGTGCCGATGGCAGAGGACACCTGTGTGTGGACAGTCGTAAAGGCACCCCCGGCTCGAGAACGCCTGCGGCTCCTGGTTCTGTAAGGCCGAGTCGGTTTCCTATTGAGTCACCAGATGTGGAGACCCCAGCAAGTCCCCGGCAAGGTTAGACGTCCCCAAATTGGCTTCTGAGCTTGAAATATCCAACTAATTTGGGGCTTGACACGTAGGGGTGAGGTGCTCGGCACTTTGCAGCTCCCCGAATCAGCCTTGGCAAACCAGCTCTACGGGGCAGCATTCCTGGAGTCATCCGGCTGAAACTGTCAAAGCTCTGTCAAAGTATCATTTTCTAAGAAGTAACATTTCCAGAAAGCTACATACAAAGTTTCAAGAGTTAAAATTTTCTCAAGAGGTTAAAAACATAATGTAACGAAGTAAGCAAGGGTCAGATGGTTATTTAGTTTGTTAGGGAGAGAATTGGTGACATGGTCTAGCTGGACAAAAGGTAATTATGAGAAACTGATATACATCTTTTCACGTAAAATGCAGAACAGGTTAGGGCCCCGGGGGCAGTGACACAGCAACCTGTGGGGTTTCCTGTCCCACGTGGCGGCCGTGGTTTGCGTCTCTCCTGGACAAACGCCATTCGCAGCAAATTGATCTTCTGTAAGTTAATGTCCACCTGTACAGTGCCGGCGTCCTAATCAATAGCAACTAGTAATGAAGCTCCGCCTCCTGAGAGGACCTCGTGGCATTTTGGGGGGCTTGCCGAACCTCCTGGTATGACTGTCAAAGGGGAGGCGGTTATTGTTTTGCCTTATTTCCAAATCGTGCCTAGTTTTTCTGAACAGGTAGCATTTTTCATGCCCACAGAGGCGGCCAGGGTGATGGAAATGTGGGGAGCAGACATGGTGGCCTGGAGTGACCTAGGTGACCAAGGCGGTGATGGCTCTTTAAGGGCAGGTGGTTGGGGGCCAGGGTTCTGTATGCAGACCCTTCTTTTTGTCTACCTCCGTGTACATGGACACACTCCATGTGTGTTATTGGAGCCCAAGGAAGAAATTTTGGGATCAGCATAAGTCTAGGATGTCTTCATATAAGAAAACCCTGAAAAGGCACGCTAGAGCTCCAAGGCAGGGGACAGCCCTCCGTATGTTCTGGATCCGCCATCTGTGTCTCGCTTTAGATAATTTTCCAGTTCTTTCAAAAAGTCTTGCCTGTGGTCCAGGAACTGTGTATTTGGTAGAGTCAAAGGATCACACTCATTCTGAAAGGCTGCCATAAAACATGTGCCCTGGGAAAGTCAGCCTGTTTATTGGAGGTGATTGTAAACGCTTAGTCTTGAGTGAGACATGGGACAGGAGAGGAGAGAGTATGAAGAGTGGGAGGTGTGAACCAAAGATGCAGAGGAGGGAGGGAGGGAGGGAGAGGGAGAGAGAGAGAGAGAGAGAGGAGGAGGAGTAGAGAAGCAGGATCAGAAAGCAAAGCGCACTTGTTTGGGGGCACCCCGATAGAATCCTAGCCCTGAGGTGCCCAGTGCGTGGCGTGTGGTGTCCATGCAGCCTCTGGTGACAGCCCACCTTGAGTCATTTTCAGAAAGAGGGGAGGTAAATTACATACATAGTTGTAGCAAAAGACCTAAGTACCAAGGAGTCTGGAGTTATTTAGAAAAAACTAGCCCAGAGAGCGAGGTGCATAACCACATCCTGAGGGTGCGGAGGGCAGGACGAAGGACCAGATGGCAGGGGAGGGCAGTCATCCGGGGTGGCAGTGGTCACCTCGTGTACCTAGTGGATGCCAAAGGTCCTTTGGGAGAGATCAAATCAGGGACATTCCCAAGGCTCTCATGTTCGCAGATGCCCGGCCCACCCCAAAGCAGGCTCTTCAAGAATGGGGTGCAGTTGTCCATGAACCAGGGGCGTCCTGCACTCCTGACGCCCGGGAAGTTCAAGATGGCCATTGCTTTGTTTCCCCGTGAGGTCCCTCCGCTGTGCCTCGTGGCTGGGGGAGGGGTTGACCTTGGGGGAGAGGCATTGCCTGTTGTCCCATGGCCTGTCCTTCCCATGGGTGAATCCCCCAGGTATTTGGTACGTGTCCCCTGAGCTTCCCTTCAAAGACATAGGACACCTCCGCATTCATCTGGTTGTCCTGGGAGGCCCTCGTCACTCATTCAAACACAATGCTGGTTTCCGAAGTTACAAGTCAGCCAGCCTCGCCGTCCCCTTGTGCTCGGAAGTCCAGCAGGCGGGGCTGGGGACCGTGCAGTGACAATGTCCCGTGGAACACGTTTTCCGCAGGCATTTCTTCAGCTGCGAGTGCGCCTCAGATCTGCACGGCTTAGAGGTGTCTCCCGCCATCCGGCTCCCCTCAGCCTGAACGCGTGTCTGTGAAGCCGGCCAAAGAGCAGTGTTGTAGAGCGTGATTTATTTTAACTCGTAAAATCAATGGTCCAGCCCCACTTCCCGATCCAGCGCCAGCGAGGTTCGAGAGGGTTCTGAGGAAGGGAGAGCGGCGGCCCCGGAGCTCCTGCTGGACTGACTGCCCTTCGTCATCAGCGATGAACACGGCGCGAGAAGCTCGCGGACTGACCGGTGCCAGTGACAGCGTGACAGGCGGCGAGAGAGCGCGACGCGGGACGCCTGCTGCCACCCCCGCGCAGTCCTCCAAGCTCTGCTGCCGCCACAGGTGCCACCGCGGTCACCCCGGCCGTCTCTCCCGCCCGCGCACGCACCCCGAGCTGCGTGTGGGCTTTCAAGCCTGTGTTTCTAGCCGCTCAAAGGAATTGGCTGTGCGCATCCGTCTGTCTGTCAGTGAGAGCAGCGTGCAGACTCAGCAAAGGCGGGAAAACTCGCAGGGTCTGCCCCGCCCCTCACCCCGCCCCCCGCCCCTCGCCCTGCTCTCGCCCCGCCCCTCGCCCCGCCCAGGCCCTGAGAGACAGCGCTCGGCTGCGATTCTCAGACCGTGTTTGCGCGTTTGCCCCAGGTTCTCAGGGAAGGCAGTCCACGCTGGACAAAGCACGACTTCAGCTGGGGACATTCGTATGGCTCGGGGTCAGCAGTCTGTGGCTCGGGGGTCCAGGGTCGATTCCAGCCTGCCACCTGTTTTTGTGTGGTCCGTAAGCTAAACAGTTTTGACTTATTTGAGTGGTTTAAAAAAAAACATTTCACGACATGTGGTGTCATTCGAGATTCCGATTTTGGTGTCCAAGTATGGCATTTTGTTGGAACGCAGCCGTGCCCGTCTGGACATGCCTGTGGCTGCTTTTGGCTACAGTGTCAGAGTTGAGTGCTTGTGGCATTGACCTCATGGCCCCCACGGCCTAAGGTGTTTACTGTCTGGCCTTTACGGAAACGGTTTGCTGGCCCCTGACTTAGACTGCGGTGTAGACGTCTGCCCCGGAGCTGCGCAGCGCGCGGCGCACTCGAGCACACTCGGGCTTCACAGAATAAGAGCGCCGCGCCCTGCAGTCAGCTTCATCGCGGCCGACGTTTCGGTTGCCTCCCATTTTTCACCGTTGCAAATAATGCCGCAGTCGACGCCCTGGCCCTTCAGACAGCCTGTCGCGTGTCGCCGAAGTCACGGTTATCTCCAGCTGAGAGCAGCACACACCGCCGGCGTGCACACACTTCCATCTGCGATGCGGCCACTCGTGGTAAACGAACAGTCTTTCAGTTTAATAATGACAACGGCAGCCCGAGAACAGAAGATCTGTTCTGACTGGTTAAGGAGAAACAAAACAAAACAGAAACCCGTCTACAATATAGAGTCAGGAGGTTTTCAAATCCTAAATGTGAAAAGCAAGTCAACTAATTTCCAAATAATTGGGAAACCATTCAGCATGGAGAAAATAGAGCTTTTCATGGGCTCGGATTAGATCTCTATGCAAATCCGATCACATTCACGTGTAGAAGTCAGTTTTCCCCGTGAAAGCGCATCTGCCTTTGTCTGCATCTGTGCGAGGTATTTGGACAGACGCAGTCAGAACACAGGCTGTATTTTGCAAACTGAGCTAATATTTGCATGGCTATTGAGATGTTCTCTCTGGAGAAAATATTGACCTCTGTCTCACCCTCATTCCAGCGCTCAGATCAACACACACCAATAACAGCTTATGAGATGGGGATTTCATCATGGTGGGATCAGCCAGAGCCAATAAAAGTGTCTGGCTGCTGCCGTTTTTTGAGCCTTGTCTTTTAAAAGAATCTAAGTAACCTAATTAATTTTGTTTCTTCACGTGGAAATGTCCTCGGTATGTATGGCATAGCATACATATTAATAGTTCAGGCTTGGTCAGGATTATCAAATGTCCTGAATACTCAGCCTTAGCCCCGTCCATCCACTGCCTGGCCTTGAAGGTCCAGATGCGTTAGCAGAAAGTTACCTTGATTGAATGACACCAATTTCTGACCCGTCAGGCTCTTTACTCAATTCTGGGAAGTATTTTAGAAAACATTCTGGTTCCTGCAGAGAGCATGTCTGTAAAATGTCTCGTTTATACCCAGACCCCTACAAACAGAAATCAAACACTTACAACACCCAACAGGACTCCCCCCTCAAGCCCCTCGTGTGTACACTTCGTGTTTACAGTGCATTTCGATGTCACCTTTGGGATCTTTTTGCCAGCTGTGTCCTCTTAACGCGTGTCATATTTGTATGACGAACTTTCCCGTAAACTTTAAAATAAGCAACTGGTCCATGTCCTCGCCCATTCAGAAGGCAACCTCACGAGCAGGTTCAGAGTTGAGCCACCACTCAGGGACATTGTGGAGCATCATCTGCCCAGGATAGAGGGCACTCGCTCGCCCTTCAAGTCGTGCGTGTGCTGGCCTCCCTGATTGCGGCCCCGCCGAAGTCAGTATGAGGAGTGGAGACATCCACCACCGCCTCCGACCCGTCGTCAGATGCCTCCAGGCGTTAAGTCAGGGATCAGTTTTCAAAGCTCACATCTACTGGTAGACGGTGATCCCGTGGGCGCTCTTGCCGTGGGCTACGTGTGAGCATTTTTCTCTTACTGTCTCGATTGCTCGCAGAGATCCCTGTCTCCTAAACGAGATAACAGTGGGGTGTTAGGAGGCAGCCCGTAGGTTTCTTCAGGTGACCGTTCAGTGGCAGGTAAAGTTTCAGCTGTGCTCATTAAACTGTGGAGTCTGAGCATTGCCCGATTCAGTTCCCTTATCGGCATAATGGGTATACGAATGTCAGTCATAGGAGCATTGCAAGATGGAAATGCGATCGATCATGTGTAAGAAATCTGAGCATGGAGCCAGGCCAGGAGCTGACCTCGGTACAGATCAGTTCCTTCTTGCTTTCGATCCCAAGAAGGAATATACTCCATGTGGTTAATCGGGCCGGAATGCATAACCACAGTCCAGCAGCTATTGCCAACAGAGGCCCTTCGCGCCTACTGCGTATCAGGGAAAAGCTGCAGATGGAGCTGCCAGTCTCTTTACTGTTCCTGCTGGCTGAGCTGACCCTTATAAAGGACTCTCTGGAATCTGTTTCATCCAGTAGGCCGGGACCAGCCCCATCCAATCAGAACTGCGCAGCTGTATTCTCATTTGCATGTTTACTGACCAATCAAAGAGGCTCCATAACAACCAATCAGGACACGCAATCAGGTTGTGCATTGTGAACCAATTAAACTATGCAAATTTGAATCCTTTATTTGCATAAAGATGGACCAATCAGGGACCAGGACAAGCACAGAGCGTTTAAGCGGCCTCCCCTTTGTCTCAGGGATGCAAACTTCCAGTGTCCCCTGGAGGCTCAGTCTCCCTGGTTTGTAAACTGTTCCCCTCAATAAAGTCTCTCCTTTGACTGCACCCACACTGGGGGTGCCTGTTGGCAGTGGGTTGGGGCAGTGCCATTTTGCCCCCAGCTTCCCTGATCATCAACATTCAGTGACCAATTGGTTTTTACAAGTGATAAAGCTATATCTGTATTTCTTGTTAATTGTATTGTAATTTAATAATTTTGTTGTATGTATATTCATCATATGCAGCTGTATTAACACGATTCTAGTCGATTGAAATCTAATTCCAATATGAATAAAACAGTCAGCTTTCTGAAAAGTCAAAGTGAACAACTTCTCAAAGTTTTGGGTTTGGTTTTGGTTTTGGATTGATGACTCCAAATAAGGGAGGTTTTGTTTTATTTCCCCCTAGAAAAACAGAATTATGGTTTTATGCTTTTTAAAAATTTTATTTCTACGTGTTAGGAGAGCTCATTCTCATCTTTAAAAATAATGTTTTAAAGACTGTATTTTTATAGAGAAAATAATATCAGAATGAAATAACTTTGGGTTTAGAAAAAGAGGGCTGAGCAAACAGGGCTCTGCCGCCGTGGGGGCTTCCCCTGGGCCTTTGCGGGCGTGGAGACCGGAAGCCCGGAGGCACTGCCGGCCGGGTCGGCTGCGTCGCGATCCCGCCCTTGACTGGGCACATTCTCTCCGGAGCGGTTCTCGTCCGTCACCGAGTCCAGACTCAAGCCTGGGAGTGAGACGCGTGCAGCCTTGCAATGGCCCTGCGGCCAGACCCGGAGCGGGGACTACGGGGGCGGGGGGCGGGGCAGCCAGGGCTGCGGCCAGGGCGTGGCGGGCACAGTGGCACGCAACCAAGCAGAGCAAAGGGGAGGCGAGTGCGAGGCTTGATTTCTTCCTCACGCACGTGTGACCGCGATTCAAAACGTCTACATTTCACGGCTGTAACCCGCCCCTCTGACAGCCTGAGGTACTAAGATGGTGGCGAGCAGCTGCCCTCCCAGCCCCACGTGCACCAGCGGGCAGGCGTCCTGGCCGAGGACTCGGGGAGGCAGCTCCTGAGTTATGTCACCAGCTGCTTTGGTGGGCGTGTGTGTCGGGGTGTCCCAGATCTTCTCCATGAACCCACATCAGTGGTAAGGAGGGCAGTGTTAGCTGGGCGTGGACCGTGACAGTGGCCCGGCGTCCTGTCTCACAGATGAGGTGACTCTGTCCTTCTTCCAAGGAACACGGCTTCCTTTGGCCGCCAGCACGTCAAGTGAAAATGGGCAGCGAGCGGCAGCGTGGCCGCGTGCAGGACGCGTTAAGGAGGACGGGCTGCGGCCGTCGGAACCGCCCGCACGATTTCACGCTGGCCGTTGGCGGGCCTCGGGGTGCAGTGGGGTTCCGTCTGTTTAGAGGTGCACCGAGGGCTCGCGTGCCCCTCTGGGGGCCCCACCGAGGAAGGTGTTCTTTCAGAGCCGAGAGGGTCCCGTTGAGAAATTGCTGGATCTCTGAATAGTGACGAATAAGAGCCCTGCACACTCAGATTACACCTGTCTCGGCGAAGCAGTTGTCTCGGGAGAGACGTGGGGGTCCAGCAGTCAGAAGGGAGGGTAGGCGTGTGTCCCCTGCCACCGCCCCTCCAGGTGGGCGCTCGTGTAGTAGAGTAATCTGCACATTTCCCTGCACTGTGTGTATTTTCTCTGCTCCGGCTCCCTTCTGCCCTCCCTGTCCCTACATCTGTCTCTGTCTCTGTCTCTGTCTCTATCTATCTCATCTCTGTCTCTATCTCTGTCTCTGTCTCTGCCTCATCTCTATCTCATCTCTCTATCCCTAGTCCTAGCCCTACCCCCTCTCTCCCTCCTTCTTTTCTAAACATCAAGTTGAATTCCTTCAAGTTACTGCATTTCATTGAAAATAAGACGCCACCTTGTCAGATGGATCCTTTTTTCGGATACATTAAAATGTGCATCTTCACACTGACAAGATGCAGGGACACCTGTTCCGTGGGACTGATGAGATCTGATAGATTCTAGTCACCATCGGTCAGATGGCCAGGAAAGTACCTCTCATTATCTATCTTCCTCATGTATCAGGAGTGACTTTGTGTGTCATCAGCACTGTTTTCTTATTACAAAAGTAACATGTTTGTGTCTTGACGATTCTGATGTGGAAGGGAACGGAAATCGCCACAGGGCTCGTCCTGTGCATGCTCATGCTGGGGCAGCACCTTCTCACGGTCTGGGAAGGGTCCACTCATAACACGGCGCGGGTTCGACGAGACGCCGTGTGAGATCGGGGGACCGAGAGGTCGAGAGCAGAGCGGAGCAGACGCCTCAGCCGGCCCCCGCTCTCCCCCGCATCCCGGCCACACACCCTGGACGCCCGATAACGTCCATCCTTTTCCTTCTTGATTATATAAACAGTTTGTCAACATCATGCATTTTTAGTTTGTCAGTCATCATGCATTGGATGACTCTCAATGAATCATTTTGGAGTTCTGCCTCCATGTATTTAATTTATATCCCATATTTCCAATGAAATTATAGTTACTTAGGAGCTGGAATCCTGTCGTGACTTTTGAGTATTCCATAATAGTAAGAATCTGGTAAACGTTTGAAAAATTCACTATTGATAGAATTTAATATTTTCAATAGAAGTATCTTAAAAATCTTTATTATTCAGTCATGTTCTCTTTTTGTTGAAAAAGTGTTATTTCTCATTTTTTTTTTTTATTTTGAAAAGAGTCTAACGTGGGTTTGTTAGGGACACGGTGAAGGTCCATCTTGGGAGATCCTTTAAAAATCTGGCTCTTCGGTCGAGGTCGCTGAGGAAGGCCGTTGGAAAGCAGCAGCCCCGGGGCCAGCGCTGTTCTGGACACTGCGCTGCTGCCCGGGGCGGGCGGCCGGGCTCAGTCGTTTGCGTTTTACCGTTGCAATCTTGACCATTTCTGGAATTATTTTCCAGTAAAGTTTTATATTATAAATATAAATGGGAAACCGGGATCGTGAAGCATGGAAATGAGTTAAACACAGGGGGGCAAATTACTGTCACTTAGTTGGCGTCTATCCTGTTTCAATTTTTATCGACGGGACTGGGCACCTGCAGGACCTTCCCGAGGTCGTCGCGTGGTTCTTTGGGGGGGATTCTCATGTAAACTCAGGGTGTCGGCGTTTCCGTGTTCGCCTTTTAGCTTCTCATCGCCCCCATTTTACCCCTTCTTTGCCTCTCCTCTGTGAACCGCAGTTTTACCTGTTAAAAGGAGGGAATTTAGGGCAAACGTTTAAGAAAGAGCTCGCACGGAAACCCGGAGCAGCACCAGCACCTCGGCGCGTCCCTTGTCACCGCGGGGGCGGGGGGGGGGCAGGAATACGCAGGGCACACGCCCACGCCGGCGCCGACGTCCCGGCTTTGACGACAGTGCCCTCCGCCGCGTGCTGGGGCTCAGCGCCGATCGGAGTGGGTGTCGTCGTCCCCGGCCCCGATGAGCCGTGTCAAATCATCCGGTGTCACCGAGCGGCGGTCTCGGAGACTTCGGAACACCCACGTATCGTGAATTCTTCCTTTTTTCCTTTCTAATCTTGGAAGCAGTCTTCAGGGCGTGTGACTCTTTGTTCCGTCCCGCTGAGATTTAGACCCTCCGAGGAGGAGCACCATGAAAACTTCTGGCGACCACATTCATAAGCCTCTTGGAAGCTGTAACTTCGTACGCGTGTGTATACACGTGAACGCGTGCGTGCGCCCTTGCATGTAGCACCGACGCTGTGTAACATGTAACGTGCCACGTGTGTGTATGGTCACTATTCCCACGCTTGGTCCTCCGCACGGAGCTGAAGCTGGACACCCTCTCCCACGCCGTTCTGCAGCGTCATGGGCCGAGCCGCAGTCACACGGCCCCCGTCAATGCCGCCTCCCTGCTGGGCGACACTTGTTGAGCGTTTAGTGCGCGTCGGCCCCCGGATGTGGGCCGCGTTGCATTTAACCATCACGGCGGCCCCGGAGGCCCTGTCGTCGTGTTTAGTGGCTGTGGTCCCAGGCGTCGGGGACAAGCTGGAGCCCCTCTCGCCGGTGGCTGGGGGAGGGGCAGCTCTGCGAGCCACCTGCCAGGCCCCTGCCCGGCGAACGGGCTGTTTACTGTGGTCTGCTCGTTTTGCACGTCCGGATCATCCTTCTCATTTTACTTTTTTCTCCAAGTATAATTTGCTTCATGGGTTGAGCATGGAAGGCCCCCCCACCCTGGCTTGTTACTTGGTGAGACCGGGCTCTGCATTCAAACGGAGGGGCTCCCGCCGGCCTCCAGCCCCCAGAGTGTCCTCTGACCGGCAGCTGGGTGAAGGCCGTGTGGCACGTGCGTCCAAGACCTTGTTTCACGTCGAGGACAGTCTTCATCAGATGTGCCACGGCGCTCACCTGGCATGACTCAGGCTGCCACCCTTCACTCCCCTTCCCTGGGGCTCAGCGTGGAGGTGCCGCGGGGGAATTTGAGGAAGGGGGCTCAGAGCTGGGGACGGTGACGCAGACTGAGTTCCGTAAACGCGTGGCCCCGTCCCACAGGCTGGGGAGCTGTTGGCATCACCCGGTTGGGGCCGAGTGGAGGCGCGTCCTTCACCTCGATGTCCGGGGGGAGCTTGGAGGGGTCCCTACTCTGCAGGGCACCTCAGAGCAGCCAGTGCGTTTGCTCATATCTATCTAGGCCTATGGGTGACTTAGGGATGACTGGATTGACACCTGGATCGAGTTATTACCAGCTCACCCCTGGGTTTCAGTCCTGATTCACGGCCACGTTTTAAGCCTGTGGATCCGGTAATGGAGCGAGCCACCGCTCCCGATGCGCACGTGGGGCGATCAGATTTTATTGGTTCATAAAAACGTCAGAGGTTAATATCTTCGTTAGGGGGGACAGCTGTTTAACTTCAAGTCTGGCCAATGGCTTTATTTTTGTCTGAAGAGAGAGGGGAAAAAATAGATGTTTGGGGTTACATTTCGTGTGTAATCGTACATGACAGATGTATTAAATTAGCCTTCCAGGGCTTTTGGAGAGCTGCCTCCAGACTGTAAATCCTACTAGACTTTTTCATTTGCAGGTGGCGCAAAACCATTTCATGTATATTTCATGGGCTCCGGAGAGCCGGAGGAATCCAGCCACGAGTGAGACGCTGCGAGCCGTGCCTTCCCGCGTGGGCGCCGGCACGCGGTTCTGGGGCTGCGAGCCGTGCCTTCCCGCGTGGGCGCCGGCACGCGGTTCTGGGGCTGGGGGCGGCTTGTTGGCACGTCTGCTGTCGGTGAAAAATATTAACGACAAAACCAAAAACACCAAAGCTTTTCGTTTGGTGGGAAATCACCGTTAGTCAGGTCTGAGCAAGCCTGGAGTCGAGGTGGACTTTTTCTTTCTTTCCTCTTCCATGAAAGTGTAGATGCTTCTAGTTTGGAGAAATTCCCTCATTGGGGAGGAGAAAATAAAGGTGCTATTCTTAATTTTTTAAATTTATTTTTCTTACCTAATTTGATGACAGAAAGCCTTAGAAGGCCTTTTTTTTGGTAAACCTGGGAATTTAAAGAAATTCATTTGTATGTATGACTTTTGCACTAAGATCTTCATGGCACAAGTCCCCACGTTGCAAATAATACTCAGGATCTGAGTTTAGTTTGCATATGTCCAGATTTATTTCCCATTAAAAAGTAATATGCTTGAGAATAAATTGGTTTTTTTTGAGAGTGGTCAAATAAGAAAATTATCAAAAAGTATTTGCCATAAATGTACATATTCCAAATAAAGCAAGCAGTGCCTGTAAAAAAAAAAACATAAAAATAATTATTAGGTCGAGGCAGCACATCTGTTGCTGTATAAATTACACAGTTTTCCCTGGAGACATTGCATGTCAGTGGTCACACGTGGTCACACGTGTCGCTGTTTATTGACAATTAACAAACACCAGAGTCATGTTTTCTATTTCCTAGCAAGTGCCTTGGGATAGATTTACCCTCTGGGTGAAGAATAGATTTTTTTTCCCCCCTTTTCACTTGATTTTTTCTTCTTTGCTTTGCAAAATTTGGGATCGATTAGAGGATAGATTTGTTAATAGTTGCCTTAATTAGTCTGTTAATAGCTATAGGTACAAAGTAATTTTTTTTACAAGCTGCACAAATCTTGAAGTTTGTAGAAATATAAGAATAATAATCATTGCCTCAGAGTGGCGTGTCTTGGTAACCACGTGTGTGCCCATTGGTAGACAGCTACGGAGTCACCGTGCTGTAGTAATTCATCTCTTTTTACAGTGTGGGGCGGGGACTGTGCTTTGGATTTCCATGATTCATGGGAAGTATTTATGTGCATACCAGGAAAAGTGTCATTACATCGTTATGCAAGCAGCACTTTCGCTTGGTAAAGAGCTAATGCATGTACGTCCTCGCATGTAAGGAATGAGGAGTGTTCTGTGTGATATTACACGCCCTCAGCCACTGCCCCCCCCGTCTCTCTGTCTCTGTCTCCCTCTCACACACACACATGCACGCAGTCTCTGTCCCTAGAGATGCAAGCAGTCTGCTCAATTATAAGAACAGCTTTCCCCCCCCACAAACAACAATTCTCTGACAGTGAGAAGCATTGTCTGCATACTGAGACGCCGTGGATGGGACACTTGTCTCCTGTCCCTGGTGGACCCGGGATCCTGAGACCTCAGCCCCACGTGGCCGCAGAGGTTGGGGAGCTGACAAACACAGGTGAGCCCCGAGATGCAGAGCCATGGCAGTGGGGGCGGGTCTCCTCTAAGGCTTCGTGGCACTCCGGCTTGCAGAGGCTCCCCGGCGGCTGTGTCAGACGCGCTGAATAAGTAAACACATAGTGGGACTGCAGCCGATGCCCCGATGTCAGCTGGGACTCGATGCACTTGGGGAGCGGGCTGGGAATTAGAGCTGTGACTGGGGACGGTGTCGTGGGGAGGAGTGGGGGTTTCACATGGGGAGGAGTGGGGGTAATTTTATTCTTCACAGCACAATTCACATTAAAACACAGCAATGAATCAAAAAAAGAAGCCTTCTTTAATGGCGAGGTGACAGATTAAAAGGGGAAAAGGGAAGGAAGTTTGAGTTCCCGTGCGTGCACGGGAGTGTTTTACTTGCCGTCTGCATTACAAACAGTTCAGTTACAAATCTCATAAACTGCTGGGCAAATTTAACGGGAGAAAAGCCTCGGGCCTGTTACTGCCGAGGCGAATAGCATCTCGGAACGTGCGCCTCCCCTGAGCACAGCGTAAACGCAGGCGTGCGGGGGTCTGAGATCAAAGCCTTGCCACCTCCAAGGGCCATGTGTGGTGCGCAGGCAGCGGCGCTGGGCGGGGGTGACTGTGCGTCACGCCGGCCGGAGTCGGGGTGCGCGTGAGGCGCCAGAAGGCGATCGGCGCTCTGCGAGTCGGAGGCGGAGTGGAAGGAGTTGAACCAGCTGGAAAAACAGAGCAAACTCCGGACAGGTGGACGTGGGTCCCTGGGGCACAGCGCGACGGACGCTCCGGGACTCAGAGATGTGGCCGCCCGCGGGGGCACGGCGGGGTCCGGGCAGCGGCGACAGGCGGCGCTGGGCGCGTGCTCGGCTCTGTCCCGACCTGTGTGCTGGGCGCGTCTGCAGGTGGCCGGCCTCGCGTCCGCCGTTTGGCGCGTGAGGAGACGTGGCAGGAGCAGCCGCGTGTCACGGCCCCGCAGGCTCGGCGCGGGGCTGGCGAGCGCGCCAGGGCTCGGCAGCAGGTGGTTTGATCCTGGCGAATCGCGTGTGGTCGGTTACGCATCCCCCCCCCCCCGCCGCACCCCCCTCCGCCCCCCCCCCGGCTCTCCCCTTCTTCCCCTCCCCTCCCCAGCGGCTGAACTGCACTTCCTGCCCACCTGTTGGCAAGGAGGGAGGATGCAGGTCGATGGCGTCTGCCGCAGACGGGCAGCACCGAGGACCGAACTGGGCGCCCACGTTGTCCCCGCACAGTGGCGATGGCTGTGACGTCGGCGGGGGCGCTTCGCGGTGCAGCCGCGTTGACGAAGGGTGAACGCACGCGGCATGACCTTAGGGGCCTCTCTGAGCTCCACGGACCTGTGGAGGCGCGAGGGGGCCGAGCCCGCCCGGAAGTGTGCGGCAGGGGGGGGGGGGTCCCTGCGGGACTCGGCGGGGGACTCGTGCGGGAGGCGGTTTCTCAGCCTCAGCGAGCGAGTCCTGCTCCCAGGCGCGCTCGGCCGCGACCGGGCGCTACGCGATCCCTGTGGTCATTTGCATGTGATTTGCATATGTTCATTTGCATGTGATTTGCATACAGTCAACTTCGCGGCAGTAGAAGAGCCTGGTTATTAATGTGCCCGCTCTCTGCAGGGCCGGCGTCAGCCTTCGTTTACGGAGTCTGTCTTTAGGGCACACTTCATTTCACTTAGAATAAATTATCATACATTTATCGTTAGTTAGCAACTTATTAACATTAATATAAACAAATATGTGGCACATTTCTTCAGGAAGATTACGTTTTTAATCACTTAGTGAATGCAGCAGGCGGCTTATGCATGTTTTATTTTTTTAATGACCGTGCGTTCCCAGTTCCCTGGAAACGCAGTCCCCGGCGCCCGGCCGCTGCTGGCTCGGAATGCACTTAATTGAGGTGAGGGGGTTAAAAACGAACTTTTCTCTTCCAGCGACAAACGAGCGCTTCCCCAGACACCTTTCCCCACGTGGGGCTTGCGACAGCTCGTCCGCTGAGACGTCTCCGTCTAGGCAAGGAAGGCTTTAGAACTTAATTCGGTGGAATGGCGGAGCGGGAAGCCGGGCGTCCGAGCTCCCTCCAGGGCGCCTCACTCAGCACTCGGGGTCCGACCGCGGATGACGAGGCGCGACAGGGTGACCCGGGACCCCGCCTAGCAAACTACCCAGCTGAAGGCGCCTCGACGGGCATTTCGCATGTTCCCTTTGTCCATGGCTCTGAGCAGCACGGCCCCAGCCGTTAGTTGCCGGTGTTCGTTCTGCAGAGTTCTCGGTGGCCACTGACTCTCTGAGGACAAAATCACGACCTCGGGGCCAGGAAAGACGGGACTCTGCTCTTTGTTAACGGGGTGTTGTGGGGCGGGCCGCGGGGTGTCGACGCCTGCGCGTGGGGGTGGGGCAGCGTGCGCATCCCCCCGGGCGGCGCCCAGGTCTCAGGCGGGGCGCGCTAGGACCGTAGCAGCAGGAGCCGTCGTTCATGCCATGTCGGTGCTTGTCTCTGTGCGAGCCGGAGGTGCCTCACGGGCCCCCATAACGATCATGTTGTAGTCATCAAAACATCCTTGCGCCTTTCGTCGTCGATATCCTCATGTCGGAACAAAGCGATAGCGTCGCCCACTAGAGATGCGCTTCAGTACCGGACCCGCCCCGTTTACTTGGCTTCCGGGAGGAGACGCCTGGGACTCTCTGGGTCTCTCTCTCACGAGGAGTTCCTGGAGGGAGGTGTTTCCCCTTGTCCTTCTCCCGCGATTATGTCGTGGGCTCTCCAGGGAAGGCCCCCGGGGGGGCGCGGGCCTGGGGAGATGTGGGGTGACTGCGTCTGAGAGCTGGTGAACAGCGGGGTGACCAGAGTGAGACCCTGTGCTCAAGGCTGGACGTGTGCGAAGCGGAGATTTCAGGGGCGCGCAGCACGGGCAGCGTCAAGGGCGTGAGGAGAGCGTGGGCCACTGGGCTGGGCCGGGCCCTCGCTCCCCCGCGTCGGTGGAGGCGTCATCTATTCTCACTTTGGAAAGGGGCTCCCGACCCTGTTCTGCTTTGGGGCCACATGCGGTGGGACCCCGTCAGTCTGTGGCCGCCCCCACCCCTCACTGCCAGGCTGTGTCTGTCACGCCTGCGAGGTCGGGTCCACCCGGGATTGCGGCTTTTGAAACTCCTTGTGCAACGTGACAGTGAGGGTCACCTGGAGGCTTCCTGACCAAGCGGTATCGCTCAGCACAGGAGGTCCAGCCTTCCTGAGCACAAAACTGCTCCAAGCAGCAGGCTGAGTTCAAAGGTTTCTTTGCTTTTGATGAGAGACTCCTGTGCTCTCGGGAGTGCGACCCTCCCCCCGCCCCCCTGCTGCTCACCGCCTCGAAATATCACAGCAAAGGCAGGAGACACGGTCTACCCCGGGGAGCTGGGGGCGTGGGGCCAGACTCTGCGCCCATCACCTGCCCATGAGGAAGCGGCTGCGTTCACGGTGTCAGCAAACACCCACGGCCACCCACGAGACTCTGCTCCCCGAAAGGCTGCCGGCGAGCTGCCCTGGGGCATCGGGGACTTGGGCTTTAGGGGGTCCCCAACGCCCCCGTTGGTGCGAGGGCTCGCTGTGCCCTGATGATACGTGTGAACCGTGTGGTTTACGCCGCACCCCTGCTCTCCTTCGGGGCGTCCGGGACGTGGGTCAGTGCCAGGCAGGGGGTGCCGGCATGACCAGCCCCCCGGAGCCGCGGGACACGAGTCTCCCCTGGCCTCCCCTGCCGAGGAAGGCCCCCAGGTGCCGCCACCGTTGGTGCTCTGGGAGCTGTGCCCCATGCCACCTGAGCACCTTCCCCTCTGCGGACCGCGCCGGGGCCCTTCGCTGAGGCCCGGCGTCGCCGTGAGGGCCGCCGCGTGCTGAGCAGTGGCCTCCCCTGGCCGTCCCTGGACCGGCCGGCCCTGGGGCCCTGACCCACCCCGGCTCAGCGACTGGCTCGTCCTCCCCTCCACCACAGCCCAGGGTCCCCTTCCCGGAGACACCGTCCCGCCACCCCGTCCGGGCAGGGCCGCCGGCTCCGCCCTCGGTTCTGATGCTGGGCACGTGTGTCGGGGGGTCCGCCCCGCGTGCCTGTTCCGTCCGCACCGCACTCGCTCCCTGCAGGGGGCGCTGCGTCTCTTCCCTGTCGCACCCTCGGCACCCAGCCCGCTGCCCGCTGTGGGAGACGATCGTCAGCCCCTGACGCCCGTGGTCCTGCTCGCCCCGGCCCCCGGCCCCTCGATGTCGGCGGGGCGCAGTGCTTCCTGAGGCCGCAGCCGTTGGTCACTCTCCCGGCTCCGGTCTGCACAGCTGACCAGCCCCAGGTCACGCGCGGGGGCGTGGCGCGGGGGCGCGGTGCGGGGGCGCGCCCTGCACCACCCCGGCTGGGGCCCCGCCCGGTGCATCCGGGTCTGCGGGGCCAGGGGATCCCCACCCCCCATCAGGCGACGCGTGCGCAGCCTCGTCATTTTTTAGCACATTTTGTTTATCCAGCTACTTTGTGACGACAGAGAAGGCGAGCCCAGCAGCCGGCTCTCCCCTCCGGCTCCCGCCCCCCCCCCCCCCCCCCCCCCCCCCATCGTCTGTCCCTCGTTGGCCTCTGCGAGCCCAGCGTGGTGTTCGGCGCTGCAGGCGGGGTGGCGGCGGGAAGGTAACAGGTGTCCTCCTCCTCCTTCTTTTCACTATTTGTTTTATTAAGTGTATCAGGTGACGTTGGTTAACATGTGAGTTTCGCGTGCACAGCCCTGCGACCCATCACCTGTCACCGTATCCTGGGTTGTGATGGCGTTGCATCTGGGAGCCGGGACCCGCGTTCCTCTTGTCTGCGGTGCGGGGGGCGTGGCCCGCCAGGTGAGCTTCACCTGCGCGTCAGAGGTGGCCGGCCACCTCGGGAAGCGTGTGCGTGCACACACGTGCGTCTTTACTCGGACTCGATCTCCTCCTTTCTTCCTATCGGCCGAAACGTGTCCTCCTTCTCACACTGAGGACAGAGCGAGGGGTTCTGACGTTTTACAGATCACGACTTCCGCAGTGCAGAGATGATGCTCGATGTTCGAGAGTCAGACTTTATGTCCCCGTCTCTTAAGTGCAGAGACTGAATTTGCGAGTTTCTCGCTCTGTGACCTCTCTCGACTCTGCGTGTCCCGGTGAGGGCTGATCGCAAGCTGGTTTTCGCCTGCCGGTCCGCGTGCTGGTGAAGCGTTCAGTTCCTTGACCCTTACAGGAAAAAATAATTTGTGCAGCTTCAGAAAAGCCTACGGTGTCTGCCTGCCACTTAGTAGGTTTTCAGTAAAATACACAGTAAGCGAATGAATTCATGACTGTATTAAGATGCAGTGAAGATTTTACTACCCGGAATTTTAATTGCAACCATCGCATACATGTAAGAAATGAATTTATGATCTCTCCAATTTTATACAATATTGTAGCAGCTTTTATCATTCTTTTACAGGCATAAATGATTTTTCACATAATCCATAGCTATTCTAGTAATGTCAGCTAGTTATTAAAACGACTCCTGTCTAATTAGCCAAGCGCTATTCTCAGAGAAAGCCGGGTGGCCGTAGTAAGGGCTGACTCATTGCTGCAGTGGGTCGTGCGCTCTCTGTTGCTGTTCCTGTTTGTGGTCGTATTCCAGAAGTTTCGTCTTAGGAAAAACACCGCGTCAGTATTTCAGAAGTAGTCACTCCCGTGAGAGCGCGTGGTCGGCGCCGGGTGGAGCAAACGCGTCGCAGCGGAGCGCACGCGCCGCTCGGGCGTCGTGGGCGGCGTTCCCGCCAGCCTCGGGCGCCCGGCCGGGGATCCCGCCCCCCCTCGGCCCGCGGAGCAGCCCTTCCCCCGCTTCGTCCTCCCTGCAGCGCTCGTCATTTTTATCTTCCTTTTATGGGCTCAGAGAGGAGTTTGCTTCTCTTTTATTTCGATGTTTTCTACCTGTGTGTGTTTTATTGGACTAGATGTCCCTGTGATTGACACCTGGTTTTTCTCTGGTGTGAGGATGGGAAGGGGGGGGTGGGTCTTCCCAGAGAGTGAGCCCACGATTTCGGAGGGAGCGTGGTCGGCTCGGCTTGCTGCCTGTGAGGGAGCTCCGTCCCGTCTGGAAGGTGGCGCTGACGCCTCCCCGCGTCCCCTTCGTCAGTGCCGCTGCTGGTTTTGATGACCGGACAGAGGGACCACGGCCCTAAACCTCCCCGGAGCCGAATTCTCCGATGCCTGAGGTGGGTCGGGGAGCAGAGCCCAGCCCCCAGCACCCGGTCTCAGCCCCGCTGAGCGGAAGGCCCGCGAGCCCGCCAGGCGTCTGCGTCTGGTGTGCACGGCTGGGGGCCACACTGCTGCCGGCCCCCTTCCCCCCGTGGGGAGCTGCACCCCCCACGCAGCCGGACACCCAGGCGCCATGCTGCTGCCCACAGGACAGCGGGGCAGAGAGAAGGGACTGAGAGCCCAGAGCCTGGAGGGGCACCTTCGTGGCTCTCGAAGCCACCAGGAATGGGGACACACACGGAGGCCTGGGGTGCAGCCAGGACCCCAGGCGAAGGCGGGAGGCGGGGAGAGGCCCAGAGCTGGGGGTCCGCTGAGGGCAGGGACCGTTGCTCTAGGACAGGGATTTCCGTAACTCTCCCCGGCATTCGATCTACCTCAGTGTAGAGGGGACATCATCTCCAGAAAGTCTGACAATTTCCTGGCGAACCCTCTCATCACACTGGACTGCTCGCTGGATGTGCCAGCGGGGGCATGCTGCGGTCGCGACGTGGCTGGTCACGGGGTCCCAGGAGGAGGCTCCTGCCTGGTGTTTCCGCTCCTCGACGCGGTCCCCGTCGGACGCTCTCGCCGCTTGCGACTGGCCTTGCTGGGCACGCCGTGCCGTCTGGGATCAACATCAGGGCCGCCGTTTTGTTAATTGCTTATTTGTTTTTCTTGAGGCTCGATTTTTACTTGGGAATAATTCTGGTTTTCCTTAAATGGATCTCTTGGGCCTCACTCCAGATGGTTATGTTTTTTTCTTCTTTATTAATCTGTCAAATTATAAAATGGATTAAATTTTTAAATATTTCTCTATTCCTAGAATGATACCACTTAGTCACAATACTGACAAAATTTATTTGATTTTGGTTTTTAAAAATTTTATTTACGTCCCATCTTTGGTCTGTTTCTGTGTTGGTACTTTTCGGATTTGTCAGGGAGTAGCGTGGATATTTTTTACATACGGACCATTGCTTCGTCGGCCAGTAAGAATGCTTCTTCCAAATCCGCATGTCTGCTACTTATTTTTCCTGGTTTCCTTCTCCCCCTGGGCCTCTGGGGATACGTGCCGGCGGGGGAGGTGACATCCCCTCCTGATCGCGATGCCCGCAGCACTGCCCGTTAGGTTGAGCTTCGTGTCTCGCCGTGGCTCGCGGCCGGGTCCAGGCGGAGAAAGGCGGCTTCCCCCCTCGGGGCCGGCGCCCCCTCCCGCCTTCCCACAGGTGCCGCTCGGCGGGCGCGACGCCTCGGTCACGCTTTGCAGTCTCCCAGTCGCTCACCGCCGCGTTTTAGTCTTGCATCTTTTCTACCGTCCGTTCTGGTATTGTACGATTTCCTAAACGTTCCTTTTCTCCAGATTTTCAAGTGTATCAGCGGAGGGTTTTGAACAACATTGTGTGTCTTTAAATGTCCCGAGCATCTGCGTTTATTCGCCCGCTCTCTTTCCTGGTTTTCGTCATTGCTATTTTCTGGTCACATTTCCTGGATTCGGCAAACCGGAGACTTACCATGTTTTAGTATTGGTTTTTCTGAAGGATTTTTTTTTTTTAACACGCACATCAGCCATCGTTTTCCCCAGAGCCTCAAACCCACTTTATCCAGTGGCTGCATAGAGGTCGGTAGCTTTTCAAACCCAAAAAACTCGGTAACATCGGCTGTGTGTTCACGTGGACGCTAAGCGTTGGCAGAGCCCCGGCCGCAGGCACGGGGCCGTCCTTGTCACTCACGCAGTGGACGCCCCAGCGTGTCCTCATGGCCCCCGTACCCCTTGTTCCCATCTGAGCGATTTGTCAGCTGGGCTGCGTCACGACTTCAATTTCCGCTTGACCAAGATTTGCTTGAAGAGCTCATAAATTTCTAAGTAGTGGCTTGTTGCTGTTTTTTTCTTCCTATTTTGAAATAACTTGTTCCTAGGTCGCAGTCCAAAATTTGACTCTATCCTATTTCTTCTTCAGAAATGTATTGATGTTTCTTGCAGACAATTTTTCTAAATGGTTTTGGACATTTGAAAAAAGTATAGTCTTTGTAATAGTTTAGTTTTATGCGTAGAGAAAGCTATCAATGGAAATTTATTACTTATGTTTTCAGGTTCTCTATAGTTTCCTTCCTTCCTTCCTTCCTTCCTTCCTTCCTTCCTTCCTTCCTTCCTTCCTTCCCTCCCTCCCTCCTTCCTTCCTTCCTTTCTTCCTTCCTTCCATTCTTCATGCACATGACTTGTAGTATGTTAAATATCTCTCATTTCTATTGTGTTCTGTCCAATTTCTCCTTCTTTCTGTGTTTATCAACTTTTCTTTTATCCATTTCAACATATACAGTTTTATGTTAAATATTCCATCGCTCCCTTGTTAACAGTTATTTTGCCTCCATTGTGCCGCAGTCCTGGGCCGGCATGCACCACCCCCCCGGGCTGGTGTGCCCCACCCCCGGCCAATGAGCCCCCCCCGGCTGGCGTGCCCCCCCCGGCCGGCGTGCCCTCGAGCGCGGCGCCGTCTCCCGGGCCGCCGCCCCGCTCTGCAGACACACCCGTGTGGCGTCCGGTCTTATTTCCACCCTTCTGAAGCTCCACGTGGAGGTCGTTTGTTTTCCGAGCCGATCCGAGAGCGTTTGTCTCTTCGTGGGTGAGTCGTGGCAGTTTGGGGCCTCGTTTTTGTTCTGCCCCTGTATTCTAGATCCACAACTGTTAAATTCCGCTATTTCCATGAGTTGAGTAAAGAATCGCGTTCACCAGGCAGAAATGACAGCAGAGTATGGTGTCCTTGTGCGTGATTACGATGCGCGCTACGAAATTCGTGTGATTTAAAGTTCTCCGATCGCCGACAATGCCATTTCCGCGTGCGCCTGGGTCCTGGCGACTGAGCAGCTGAATCATTGTTTCCTCAGTGGAGTCCGATGTTTCGTAAGGACACGGTGTGAAATGGGAAGCCCAGACCGACAGTCTGAGTTCTGTGAGCAAAAGCGATTCCGTTTCCAAGGTTTTCTCCTGCTAATTCCCACGACTGCTGCCGCCGTGGGGGTCGCTGGCCGTGTAAGTCAGCGCGTACGTGAGCCTCGTGCGTGGCGCCGAGCGCGAGCCAGCGGCCGTCTACGACGCCACGAGTCGCTCCGCGAGGGGTGATGGGTGTGGCGCCAGCTGCGGTCGGGCCTCGGGCACACGGAGCTGCGTCCCTGTCCGTGTCGGTCGGTCTGGCCTGACGGGAGGCGGCCCAGCCAACCGGCCTCCCGCAGGCCGGAGCCGTCTCGGGAGGAAGACGAGGAGGCCCCGGGGACAGGCTCGGACGCTGGCGTCGCGCCCTCCCTCCCTCTGCCAAGATGACGTGGACGCTGCAGCAGGGCCACGCACGGGCGGTTGACGCGCGAGACTTGTGACCGAGACGGGCCGCAGCGCGTGGCCGGCCGAGGCAGAACCTCCCCGTCTGCGTTTTCGCAGCACAGTGTGGAGACCGGTGTGCGGGGGGCCAGGGCCGTGTGTCGCCATCCCTGACCGCAGGTGGACGGTCGAAGGGTGTTCTGGCCTCTCTGGTGGGTGCCATTTCGGGGAGCCATTTATGGCTGGTCCCCCAAACTCACGCCCTTTCCTGGCCGGGCAGGTGACGGAACCGCACGCAGGGCAGGGCCCGGGGTGTGCTGGACTTGGAGGGGCGGCCGTTCCGGGGGGGCAGGCTCACCCAAGCTGCAGGCTCGTGCTCATGATGGGCGCCCGCGAGTGAGGTCCAGCGTGCCCACAAGAGCTCAGAAAACCTGCATTTTTATGTAAAATCTCCGTTTTCTTTATTGGACAATCAATGTTGAGTAAAAACAGAACTCAGTGTCATCCAGTGTCCGAGGAGCCCAGACTCGTCTGTGGGCTTCTCGGGCTGCGACGCTGTTGCTGGCAGGGCACAGCGCGTCGGGGAGCAGGACACAGCGCGTGTCGGGGAGCAGGACACAGCGCGTCGGGGAGCAGGACACAGCGCGTTGGGGAGCAGCATGCAGCGTGTTGGGGAGCAGCACGCAGCGCGTCGGGGAGCAGGACACAGCGCGTCGGGGAGCAGCACGCAGCGTGTTGGGGTGCAGCACGCAGCGCGTCGGGGAGCAGCAGAGCCCAGCGGCGTGTGGACCCGCCACCCCTTCCTCGGTCCGAGCACGGTGAGCCGTCAGGCTTCGGCCCCCGCGTGCCCTTTCGTACCCAAATGGAGACCGAGTTGCTGGTTCAGCGTCTGGAGTCACAAACGTCTGGAGAAGCCGCTTCCAAGTTCTGTGAACTTGTGGGAAGAGCTACGATCATCAGTAGAAACGCAGCTAAACGCATTTAATTATTTATTGATTCACCTGCGTGGAATTAGCCAAGTTAAAGCCACACACACACACACACACACACACACACCCACTCCAAATAGTGTGGGACAGTTCTTGACCACAATCCCAAGTTAGGTCTCTTCTGTAAATATTTTAAGGAGCTGTGTACCCCAAAGCTGGGGCTTTTGACTACTGCACCCTATGATCCCCGACATGGTAAAGAGGAAGCACGTAGCCACAAGTATCTCTCCAGCTGGGGACACAGGTGGGGGGTATAGGGGGGTGGGGGGCGTTTCGCACAGAGGGGGAGTGTCCCTTCTAGAGCCGGTGATGCAGGACTTTGGTTTTCCTCCCAGAGCAGTGTGGACGTTTGCTCTGAGGCTCCGCCAGCCCCCGGGAGGCCATCCACTTGCCCCGTGGCTTAGCGCTGGGACAGAACCACCCCCTTCCCCTTCCTCCGCTGGGGTGTGTGTGTGGGGGACTGGGGGGGCTGGGGGGCCTGCTGTGCAGCGGGGACAGGAGGGGCATCGACCAGGCTTTTTCTGAGACGCAGGTCTGTGCACACTGTGCCTCTGCTGCTGGCCGTGAGGATGTTTGCTTTTCAAATGGATTTTTTTTCCCAGCCAAGATTCGTTGGCTAAAAGACTGGGCTGAAAAGGACAGATTCATTGGGTAATTAGATTTAAAATTCGTAACCTTGGTTTTTGGAAATGAGTGGGGACACAGACCGTCAGTGTGGGGGTTTGTTTCGTCTGCTCCTTTTAAGGAATCGGATGTTTGGATTGGAGAGAAAAGAAGCATTAAATTAAAATTTTTTTGTGTGTGTTCTACAATGGTCGGAGCTCAAGGCTATGGCAGTTTCAAAGTCATTTACAACATTTTTCACCACCTCTGTTGCCTAACAGTGAGTCAGAGTGAATAGCTTTATTTTTCCCCACTACTGTGCACTAGAAGCAATATTTTATTTTTAAAAAAGATGAAGCAGATTTTATAACCTTATCGCTATCCTTAATGCTCCACATAATTAATCGTTGAAGGTCAATGTCTCTTTTGTTGTTAGTCTACAGGTGTATTTCCATAAGCTTTATTCCCATTTTGTTTTCGGTCAGTGTATTTTCAGACCTTGCTTCCTGAAGCAACTCATATAAAATCGCAGACCTTTGTGGTTCTAACGAGGCAGGACTGGCTGATCCCACGGTCAGGTCTGCCCTGCTGCCTTTGACCAGACGAGCCATTTTCACGAAACTTACAACACGCCCCCGGCGGAGGCGGAAATAGGGCTATGTCATCGGGACTCAGAAGCCGTCGGCAAGCGTCAGAGGAAGGGTCTCAGTCCTTCTGGCCCTTACGGTTGCCAGTTCAGAAATTTTTCCCTTGGAAAACAAATTCAGAATTTTGCAAATCGAGGTACTCGGAACGTTTGCAAAGTTCTACGATGCAGCTCGACCAGTCGTCTGTGACGCCCCCTTTCCGTTTCGGGCACTGTGCTTGCTGTGGGGGCTCCGAGGCGTGCGTCTGTAGGGAAAACAGACTCACGACCGATCCCACGGCCCCTGGGACGCGGGGGCTGCGAGCTAAACCTGCGGAGGGTGCAGGATGCCGTCCCGATGGACTCGCCGCGATAGCACTGCTAACTCCATTTCTTAGTGGGTTTCGGACTGGCTGTCCAGAGGTTTCCATGGTGACGAGAGTCCCTCGCTCCTTATTTTGTGCTTAGAGGGCAAGAGCCTAGACATGGGGAAGGCACCCATGCTCCTGCCCGCCTGTACCCAGCCCCTCGACCCCAGGGCCCCTCCCATACCCTCGCCTGGCTCCAGCCCCCGCCCCTGCCCCATCCCCTGCTAAAACGCTGGTGCTCCACGCTCCCCTCTAACCGGCCACTGCAGTGGTCTCTCAGAACAGTCGGGGGCCTGCAGTCTTGATGGAGACCCTCCCGCGGGCAGCAGTCCCCCTGAGACCAGAACCCCCACTGCTCCCCGTCGCTCTCCGTGACTTCTGATCGCTTCCTCCTCCGACTTCTCCAGTCCTGCCGTCGGGGTCCATGTCGCTTACGTCGGCGTGAGCTCCCCAAGGGCAGAGCCAGGAGCTGGACTGCGGACTGGACTGAAGACGAGGTGCTCCCCCCCGCCCCGGCCCCCATCCCAGCACCGTGCCCGGCGCGAGCGCACCACACGTCCGCTCCGTGGATGGGCGGGCGGCCCCCCGCTCTAGTTCGCGGCCCCCTCCCTGGTTTAATCGCCTGACTGGGGAAGGCGCAGCTGTTCAGAGAGGCCTGCAGCGTGGCGTCCACCCGTGGCCGCGCCGGCCTCCCGGTTCCCGCCCTCCGTCCTGCCGGGGGAGCCGTCGTCGGCATCTCGGGCGTCTCGTAGTTCTGTGACCTGCCCGCCCCACCCGCTGACCTTGGCTTTCACTCTTTTATTTCATGCTGACAGTGTGAAACCCTCCGGGTGGGTGACAGCTTTTCGTGACCCGGCGTGGGGAGGAAGCATGACGCTGTGACACGGTCCCGGTGAGCGTGTGTCTTTACCCGGGTCAGGGGACAGGGGACTTGCGAGTGCCCTTCCCGTAGGTTCCTCTCCCAGTGACTAAACGGGGCACAGGGACGCGGGGTCCTGGACAAGCCCACGGGCCTTTCCACGCCTTGGCAGCCACAGTGGATGAGCAGCAGCAGTGAAACTTAAAACCCACGTGTTTCTAGTAGAGCCCACGGCACAGAACTCCATGCAGCTGGCAGGACGTGCAGCTCAGTGAGGGGGACTTGTCTGCCCAGGGGAGAGGCGGGTGCAGCCTAGGGGTCTGGATCGGGAGGCGGTTCAGTACCCTGGGCACCCTGAGGCCAGAGAGAGGGACCGGCTGATTCCTGTGGCCCTTTCAGACTGTCCCTCCTGCAGAGAGCTGTTCCAGAGGAGGCAGGACCTGCAGGGTTTCTATCGTTATGCAAATGACCTCCCAGCGAAGTCGCTTTTCTAGCCCAGCCCCCCTCAGGACCTGGAGAAGGGCTGGAGTCACTTGCTGCCTGTTCTCCAGGGTGGTGAGGGTGGTGTCCTCGTGAGCGTGGGTGGAGTGAGCGTGGGTGGAGAGAGCTCCGGGGCCCCCTCCTCTGCCCGCAGGGCCCTACTGCCGTCCTCGTCCTCACGACCTGTTCTGACCCGTCACCTCCCAGAGGCCCCGAGCCGGCGTGGGGAGACGGTGTGTTCTCTGCTTCGCAAAGTTCCCGCTCCCCATCTCCAGAACATGCTCCTGGCTGCTCGGAGTAATTTTAGGGCTTCGAGATCAGTTTTTCCTACACAGTGGGCCTTAGGTGGCAGCCAGTGGCATCACCCGGGGGACGTCCTGAAGAAACGGTTTCTCTTCTGGTCTCGGAGGAGCGAGAGAGGCGGAAAAAAGCCGAGACGGGGTCCGGGCTGTGCGGGAGTCGCCGAGAGCTGTCACGGGCTGTGCCCTGCCCGGGGTTCCCAGGGTGACCCCCACCCCTGCCTTACACGCAGAGGGGGGCCTTGCCGGCACCCTGGCGCGCCCGCCCGCCAGGCACTGTGCACCCCGCTGTCGACGTTTTCACTGTTCCTGCCGCCCGCTCGCTGGGTTTAGTGCCGCCACTGGGCTCCGTTTCCCTCGGTCTCAATGCTGAGCAGTTCGCTCAAACCAAAATATTCAAAATTGAAGAAGACACTCTCAACATTCGGTCCAAATGCAAACAGCGGTCAGAACTTGAATAAAAAAGACCTTTTCCCCCCCAGTGGCGTTCCTATTCAGCACTTACCGGCGCACCCTACAATGGAAACATGCAGACCTGGAGTCACCCCCGGGCCGGCCGTGTGGGGCCCGTGACTCGTGTCAGAGGTGGCTGTCAGCACCGTGGCTCGTCCCCGGCAGTGTGCCCGGAATAGCCGTTTGTCACCGGCAGGACGCTCTGCAGAGTGAAGACCATACTTGTGGCGCGTCATCGGCCTCTGCACACGGGACGTGTCCGTGTTTCACTAAGCTGCGGGGCGTCCGAGGCCTCTGGCTCGAGAGGGCCGTGTGCCTGCGAAGCCCGGCTGAAGAGGAGCGGGCCGGGGGCTCTCAGGGGAGGTAGGCTGGGTGCGTGCAGGGGACTTCGGAGGCGCTGTCTGACATGGCAGCTCGTCCCAGGCAGCTCGGCGCGTCCGTCCCGAGCCCCAGGGCTTCAGGAGCCCCGGGGGCTGCTTTCCGTTCAGAGACACAGGGCGATGTTTGCTTTCCGAGTCCGCAGCGACCTCGCCACCCACCGCGACGCACGCGAAGGCAGCAGAAACGCGCCGACGGGGACCGGCTCCGGAATGCGATGAGGGGTTCCGCATGGACGGGGACCAAGGGAGGCTGTGGCGAGCCTGGCGCTTCGTCGGAATCTCGGGAGGAAAGAAGTGAGAGGAGACTCCGTTTCCCCGGCTCCTTGCAGCCAGGCGAAGCCGTGTGACCACATTCCGGCCACTCAGGCGTGACCTGAGCCTGCGCTCCCGTGACCTTCCGTCGTCCGCGGGCGGGAAGCTGGGGCGAGGCGAGGCCCGGTTCCAGCTGAATTCTCGCCACGCGCCGCAGCCATGCGCCCGCTGCCTGCCCCGCTCTCGGCGGTAAAGAAAGAGCAAGGCACAGAGCGGCGGCCGGCGGCCGCCTCGCCCGCGGTCAGACAGCCGGCCGGGGCAGAAGCAGCGTCCAGGCCCGCAGCGTCCGGCCGCAGGCGCGCGGTGTGAGGGGGTGCCGCGCGCTTCCCCGTAGCCTCCCCGGGGGGCCCGGGGTGCAGGGTCCGCCTCGGGAGCGCCGCTCCGTCTTGTCCAGGAGCGGTCACTCCCGGACGTGGGCGGGGCCGTGAGCGTGTCCCGGCGCCGTGCTCAGAACGGGTGTGAGCGGCGTGCGCGGTTTGCCTTTTGGAGTCGGGAAGCGCCGCCTGCTCCGGCGAGGGTGCGACCGGGACCTCGTCCCGCCTCCCTCCTTCAAGGACGAGCCCTCGCACGTGGGGCCCGGCTGGAGGCTGCGTTTCCCCGACCCCGCCGCAGCTCGCCGAGGCCCCGTGACCAGGCTCTTGCCCGTGACATGTGAAAAGCGATTTACGTAACACATGAGTCTGTCCCTGAAAAAACGCTCCCCGGATCCTCGCGTCCCGTTGGCCGGGCTGCAGGTGCGAGGGTGGGAGCCGCAGCGGCCGCTCTGGCCCCGGAGGCAGAAGCTGCGTGTTGGGCGTTTCAGAACCGTCCCTCTAGCTCAGCACCTCCGACGAGAGAAAAACAAGTGACCTCGTGTCCGTCTTAGCCAAAGTATCTTGGGGTTCCTTCTCAATGGTGGCCCGACTCACACTCTCAGAAGCAGGCCTCGTGTCCGGCCGCTCAGAGTTTTCTTAGGCTGCTTCGCAGAGTCTATCTCATTTCGCGCTTGAAACTCTCTCTGTGGCGCTCAAGTCAGAAATAGCGTGACTCTCCGTGGATCTATATAAACGGACCGCTTCAACATGTGTGGGTAAAGCGCCCCCTGAAAGATGCCCGACGCCACACGCGGCAGTTTCTGTACTGCAATTATCTGTCGGGACCCGTGAGAAACTGAAAACCAAACACTGCTCTTAGGATGTTATAGATTTAAATTGTTCTTTTGCCACGAAGCTTTCCACTATACCCTTTGTCATTCCCATGGCACCCCAAACATATACCTGTGAGCCCACAAAGCTCAGGCGCCCTTCACCTGCCGAGAGAGAAAGGCCCCGCAACCCGAGTGGCCCGGGCCCGTCCCGTGACGGGGGCCGCTCCGGGGGAGCCGCGCGTGCGTGTCCCTCGGCGGTCCCCAGAAACGCGTCCTTAGCATCCCCTTGCCGCAGATCAAAGAGCAATCCCAGCCACCGTTTCAATTTTCTCTCCAATTTAACGATGATAAAAGGCCCTGGATTCACAGCCCTGAGGTCGTTTTCCGTTATTTATCTACGTAGCAGGTGCTGGGGGCTCATGGAAGCTTGAAATGCCGTTGTCGGAGGCCTCGCCTGCAGCTTAGCTGTCTGGGTAATTTCCCTCTTCCCACGGGTCATCAATTCAAATGGCCGGGGAGCCAGTCGGGCGGAGGAGGAGTCGGGGAGCCAGGCAGGTGGCGTTGGGGTCTCTATGGAGACAGGCGGCGGCCCCGCGGGACTGTGGGCCCGGGCTCGCTGGGCCTTCCTCTTTCCTTAGCAGGGCAGGGGTCCGGATTTTTATGAGAAACCTCAGGTTTTTAAAGGTTAATAACTAATTTTCACAAGTGATTTTAAAGCATTTTTGGCAAAAAAAAAAAAAAAAAATTCCGAGCTCCATTGAAACCGCGGCTGCCTTTTCCAGACCTGCCTGCCGGCCGGGCCATGCGCCACAGCAGCGCGGCGGCGGCGCGTGGCAGGGCCTCGCGCACAGTGGGACCGGGGGATGGATTGCCGTGTCGAACCGCGTCTGTCGCACCTGAAGGTCAGAGGTGCAGGGAGCCCCGGACCCGGCCTGGCTGGGTGGGTGCGGCTCGGCCGCCCGGGGCAGGGCACACGATGGCTGGGAGCTGGCAGGAAGGGGCGTCTCCGCGACACCGGGCGGCCCCCGGCGTGGGGCAGGCCCGTGGGCCCCTCCCACAGCGCGCCGTGTGGCTGCGGGCAGCTCAGCGTCCGGGCCGCTGACTCCTCCTTGATGAAAAGGAGCCGAGCGTGACACCTCGAAAGGCCGTCGCAGGGGCGACGTGTCAAAGCACCTGCCCCCGGCGTTCGAGAATTCCCCAGGAGCGAGAAGCCGCGCGTCTGCGAGACTCGCCAGCGCGGGGCCGTGCGCGGGGGCGGGCGGAGCCTCCCGCCGGCCTCTCCTCGTCTGTCCTCCCTCCCCAGTTTAAGAGGAGCACGTGGCCGCCTGGGACAGGAGCCGCATCTCCTTGTAGCTCGGCGTGGCCGTTTGCAAGTGGAAGCTTCAGGTGGAAACTTCCAGAAGCGGCCTTAAGAAGCGAGTGCCTTTCCCTAGCCTCCTCTCCTTCCTGCTGGCTGGATGTTGGTGTGACGTCTGGAGCTGACGCAGCCGCCCTGTTTCGTGAGGCTGTGAGTGAAGGACGTCGGTGGCAGAAGGTGGCCGGGGCCGCGTTCCCTCCCGGCCGAGCAGGCGCAGTTCCCGCCGAGCGGTGCGCGGCCCCGGGCGGCATTTACAGGAGAGAGGTTTACGTCCTCGAGGCTGCGGTTCCTTGTGGTCCACGTAGCCTTTCCCGTCCTCCCTTCGCTCACAGCCCAGAGCCCTGGGCAGGTGCAGCCGCAAGGCGCTGTCCAGTGCCGACGGACAGTCCGGGCGCGCTCAACGAGACGCGCCCCCGCCCCCGCCCCACGTAATAAATGCACAAAAGCTTCGCCTCCCCGGAGTTTGGGATCAGAGCAGCTCCCTTCGGACCGCGTCCCGGCCCCAAACGAGTGGAAGTAGCGCCGCCTCCGGGTCGGAGTTCAAGCCGCTGCTTTCAGGCCTCCCCTTCCGAACGCTGGTTTAGTGTGACGGCCTCGGGCCGCCTCAGACCCCCCGGCGCAGCAGCCGCTTGCCAGCGATTTCTAACGCATCTTCCGGGCAGAGCGTGGCCGTGCCTGGAGCTGCGACCGCGTCCGCGGAGTCTCCGGGGCGCAGCCCGCCGCTGGCCGTGACCAACGACGGTGTCCGCAGGTGCCGTTGGCCGCCGCGTCCCTCGCAGGCCGGGTCAGGCTGTCAGGATAGGGCTGAGCTCGGGGTCCCCGGCGGCTCGTTGGGGCGTCAGACGGGGGGACAGTATGATTGGGGCGGTGTGGAAGTTGGCCTTGCACAGTAAACTGAGAAAACATCTTGAAATTTAAGGAGAGCAATTTCTGATAGCTGTTTTTTTTTCTTTTTATACTGAAGCGAAAGGAGAAAATTTTTGCGAGCTTCGACCTTTTTTCACGGGCTCTTTTTCATCTCGGGTTGTTCAGAATTAGACGTGCCCGCTGGAGCGGTTTCAACACGTCGGTCTTAATTTTTGTCCTTCAGATCAAATCAACTTGAAATTTCTTTGCGTCGGAAGCGTGTTGCATGGCATTCGGGCGTTCTCGGCCAGTGGGCGACAGCACCCGTTACGTGCGAAGGGGCGACAGGAAGTCAGCACCTTGCCAGGAGCGCGGCCCTCCGTAGCTGCCGGGCCGAGCCGCACACATGGTGGTTCCTGCAGCCTCAGGACGTCACGTGGCTGGTGTTTGGCGGCCCCTGTGGTGGGGAGTTGGGGCGCCGGTTCCCGCCCCGCCGGTCTGTCGTGCCTCGGAGGGCGCCGAGCGGGACGAGGCCGCTGGACCTCACTCACACACATTTGTCCCGCACGGAGCTCCTTTCTTAAGTTTGAAGTAATTGCCGCTGTTTGGAACCTAGGCGATGTCACGTGGGAAATAAAAGGTGTCTGGCGTCTCCGTAACGGTCGGCTCCGGGCCCGGCTTCCTCCTGAGACGGAGGCTGAGCCGCCGCTTCCTGCCCGACTCACCGTCCACACGTGCCGTGCTGACCAGCCCTGCGGCCCCAGCCTTTCGGGTTCCCCGCTCTAACAAACGCCACCTGGAATAACAGTAAGGAACGTCACCGTGACGCCGGGTGACAGCGTGCAGCCCCTGCCCGTGACAGCTCGGCCGCGCCGCCCCTTCCTGAAATGACCGCACTGATCACGTATGTGCCGGACAGCGAGACTCACCTTTGTTAATTACGAAAAGATGTGCAGGCGTCTGGCTTTGTCATTGGAAACGCTCCTGCTCATAGGAATAGCTTTGTTTTCCTACTCAGGAGTGTAGACATCACTTACAAATGGCTGAAAAAGAGATGGACTACTTGATTAGAAAGGATGTCTTTTTTTTTTTCCCCCTGTCCTGGAAAGAAGGAATTATTTTTGAAGCCTATTATCTAAAAATGTAGCTACAGACCTGACAAGTTGTTCTCGTTACTTCTTGCCTAGTTAAGAAGCAAGAACGTGCATAAATGATTAAGGAACACAGTCTTTCCCCTAAGTGTCCAATTTAAATGTGTTTATCGCCGAGAATGCCGTAGCTTGAAAAAACGGATGAGGCGATTTTTGCAAAGCGGCTCACAAAATGTAAGCGGCGAGGCGAGGCCGCCGCCTCCCCGGGGTGTGGAAGGCTGAGCTTGCGTTTCGCTTCTGTAACCAGTAGCTCACAGCCAGGAAGCGTGGAGGGCAGGGCGGGGCTCCCCGCTGCCCACCACGGGTCCCCCGCCTGACTGCGCGCGGGGGCCGGGGGCCGCCGGCGTCTGCCGAAGGGACTTCGCAGGCAGATCCGGCCCCCTCAGCAAAGCCCTAGACCGCACAGGTGGGCGGGCCTGGGGCGCGCGCTGCCTCCAGGGGGGTTGGGTTCTGGGGCCGAGGTCCCTCCGTTGGTCCCGGGCGTCATGGTGGGGCGTCACTGTCCCCGTGAGCGGATGTGCTTGCCCCTCTGTTGCTTCCCCAGGGACCTGCCACACGGGACCGCGGGGCCAGGAGCCTGCCCGCTCCTCGCCTGCCTCAGACGCTCTGTCCCCATGGGCAGCTGAGGCTCAGTTTCAAGGCTCATTAGTCGCTGGATCTTGGTTTTCTACCAAGACAGAGGGGAATTTGTTTCTCATTGTGGAAGCAGGGGAGCGTAGTGTACCTGGTGTCAGAAACATACACGTGTGTGCGAGCACACACACGCATGTACACAGGCACAGATGCGCGCACATGCATATCACGGATGTGTGCACGAACATGTTTATTACACATGGACACATGCATGTGTGCACACACGTGTGTGTCTACATGTGTGCACCGTATGGCATGCATGCATGCGCACACGTGTGCCTGCATATTGTGTGTGTGTGTTTGTGCTTCTAACCACCTTGTGTGTGATGTGCACACGGGGTGGACCGCATGCCCGTCGCAGCGGTGTGCGGGGGGGGAGGGGCGGGGCGGGGCGGGGGTCGCGGTCGGAGCACTGGCCCCGGAGCCCCTCCGCGTCCTCCGTGCGGCTCGCCCCTCCCCGCCTTGCTCGTCGCCCGCTTTACGCTTTGCATCTGCCTCCCCGCATCCCTCGACGGACGTGGGCCGCCTTCCACCGCTTTGTTAAGTGGCCTCCGTTTCCATCACAAACGCTGGAGGGGGCAGAAACGGGGCAGCCCCGGAAGTCCCTCAGCGGTGCGGCGAGCGCGCGGGGGCGACTGAGCGGGTCCCCCGTGCGGCCTGGGACGCTCGTGCCAGCCAGAGGCCTTGCACGGTGCCAGGCTGGGGCCCGAGCATGCCCGCGAGGCGCCCGCAGGGCTGTGGGCCCGCTGCTGGCCTTTGGGTGCTCGTCGTGGTGCTCGGCCCTGGTCGCCGACGGAGTTTGGGGTGGGACGGGGCCCGAGAGGAGGGGGCGTGCCTCCCTAGACGCGGGACGTGCGTGGGATTGCAGCGGTGCCTCTACCTCCTCGACAGGTGGAGAACACGCCTTTCCCTGTTTTCTTAACTTTCACGGGGACTGGGGATAAGTGTTTCCTGAGACGATTCTTTCTGTTTAGGACAAAAAGGAAGCGTGAGGAAAGACGGGGGGCAGGACGCTCCAGACGCGAGGTTCTGCCCAGCGTGGCCGGCGCCCGGGGCGTCCGGTGACCAGACAGGCCCTGCAGGGCGGGGGGCGGGGCGGGGCTGGCTGCCGCTGGAGGACCTGCCCCTGCGTGTGTCAGTGACGAGACCGCCATGGAGAAGAGCCTGGGATTTCCAAAGCTTTCGTTGATGCCGTCTTCCTGCCGTGGTGAGCGGGTTCACTTCCCACCTTTGCTGATCCTCATACTTTGTTATGACTTGAACTTGGACGCGTGAGAGGCCTCGGGGGACTGTGAGTCAAGCTTCTCTCTCCTGTGCTGATGGGATGTCGCCGTGCATTGTCCTGACACGTGCTGTGCACTTCTAATTCCCGTGAGGCCAGAGAAAGGAGCCGCGCTGGGACGCGGCCGTCGCGCTCACGGCGGGCTCTGCTGCGCGGCGTGCTGCGTCTCGTCAGGGGGGTGTCGTGGGGCAGACGTCACAACCTGCACGGAACTCCAGAACCGGGGTGCGGCTTCAGAGAGGGTTTTATAAACGCATGGCGGCGGGGCCCGTGTGGGAGGCCGGCCCAGGGCGGCGGGGCCCGTGGGGGGCCCGCGTGTGTCCCGTGTGTGAAGCCGGTCCAGGGCGGTGTGGCTGGCACAAGGCCGGTCCGTCGTCGACATCCCAGAAGCCACAGCAGTGCTGCTAACATTTCGACACCGGAGGGGCAGGGAGCCAGAAATCTAGATTCTCACTTGGAATTTTTCGTGTTAGAAGTGGAGTTCTGCTACCGTCTGAAACGTTTGCCCTGCAGATCTGATCGCGCTCCGGGAGGCCAGGGTGCAGCCCTCGGCCCGACCTCTGAGCAGCACTTCTTCTAAATGCACATGCCGAAAAGCGTGCCTCAGAGCTGCGGGTTTGTGGGCTGCGAATGCCATCTGCACGGAATGCCTCCCTTTGCAGGTTTCCAGCAAGGTGCGGGAAAAACAAGCCTGCTTCTTGATGTCTCTCCACCCACCCTGGAGCGTTTGCATGGGCGGCACAAAACACACCAGAGGCTCGGTGCTCGGAACCGCGAGCGCGACAGCGATGGCTTTCAGTCCGTCTCCCCAAACGGGGATAAAGCGGTCGATTTGCACAATCAACGGCCGAGGACTGCAGGAGCCGAGGCCTGGCTCTGGTGTCAGGGCGGCTGCTGTCACCAGGGGGTGAGCGTGACTGAGCCCCGAGTCTGCAGCTCCTGCCAGGCCCCTGCAGCCACTGGCACCGTCCGCCCCCGCCTTCCTCCTACAGGCGGATGCCACTGCCACCCGAGGCTCAGGGGACAGGGACGCGGCACGGTGCCTGCCCGGGGCCTCGTCAGGCTCAATCTCCATGCTCCGAAGGAGTAGTCATTGTGATACAGCCTGATTCTGGGGTCAAAAGAACCAAACCGAACAACAACAAAACAAGCTTTCTGGCTGATTGTTTTAACTCACTCTGCCCATCTTAAGCAGGGAGAGATCGTCGGCCCTGTTATCAGTGGGAACAGGAAGTTCATTTGAACTATTTTAGGCAATCACACCGCCATCCCTACCCTCAGTTAAGGTGTGTTGTTTGCAGGGAAGAGCAAAGACAAAGCACGCTGGCTTAAACAGTCAAACGCCTCATCGGCACGCGGAACAGAAACAGTGTGGCCGCGGTCGGCGTCCACCACGGACGGCCGGGGCTCTGCCCGCACGGCCGGCGCGTGGGGTTCGCCTCTGTCCCGTGTCCCAGCTCGGCCTCCTCTCGCGTTTCAGCTTCATCCTCGGGCTGGAGTGTCCCACGGCGGGAACTGCTGCCCCGACCCAGGCATTCGAAGACGAGGTCTCGGTGCCCACGTGGGCCCCTGCCACTGCGGCCAGGAGCGTGGGGCCGTCGGGTGGCCTGGCCGAGGTCTGCAGGTCCGTTTCTGGGGAGGGATGTGGACTCAGGTTCCAGGAGCCTGTCGCACGCGGACGTTGTTGGAAGTCGAAAGGGGGTTTGGAGAGAAATGAGTGCCTGGGCGTTGTCCGCCCGGCTCCCGTGAGACGCAGGTCCTGACGGGGAGTGTGCCTGCTACGACTTCAGTGCGTGTGCACGTGCGTGCACGTGTGTGCACGTGTGCACTTGTGTGTGCATTTGTGCATGCATGTGTGTGCATTGTGTACATGTATGTGCACCTGTATGCGTGCATGTGCATGTGTGTATGTGTGCGCGTCTATGAGTGTGCGTGCCTATGCACATGTTGCATGTGTGCATGTGTACGCACATACGTGAGTGTGCATGTGTGCTTGTGCATGTGCATGGGTATGTGTGCTGTGCATGCATGCATGTTTGTGTGCAAGTGTGCATGTGTGTGCATGTGTACATGCATATCTGTGAATGTTTGTGTGTGCATGTGTGTGCCTGTTTGTGGGTGTGCGTGTGCACATGCAGGCATGTGTGCACGTCTGAGTGTGTGCATGCGTGTTGTGTGTGCATGCATGTTTGTGTCCAAGTGTGCGTGTGTGTGTGCACGTATGCATGTGTGCGTGCATATCTGTGTGTGCATGCGCGTGCATGTCTGTGCACACCGGTGTGTGCATGTGTGTCTATGTGCATGTGCATGTCACAGGCAGAACAGCACTGCATGTCTGGCCAGAGTGGCTCTCACCTCACACCTGGGGCTCGTCCTGGGGTGCGAGGTGTGGGTGGGGTGGTGGCCTTGGTGCTGAGCAGAGGGGCCAGGCTTGCGGCCGCATCGGGGAGGAGGCGTCTGTGGAACAGGCCACTGTGGGCGCCCACTCCTGTTCACGTGATGGCAGCATGTGTGTGACACACTCGGACACAGTGACTTCACTGGGTCCTCTGGCCCCGTGTTCGCTGAGCGAGTCTCTTGCCGTCTGAGAGGCGCTGGCTTGCTGGCGGAGGTCGTTTGCGGTGTGTGGGCCCAGTGGCCCCCGCGGAGCCCGCCGTACCATGTCGTACTACAGCGGCCACGCACACGGCATGAACGGGCGTGTGCCCTGTCCCTCACACCCCTGTGTCTGGAGCACGTGTTCGCCCCGCCCCATTTCATGGCCACCTGCGCAGTCCCTCAGGGTCCCCTTGCTCGTGACCACGGGGTCAATTCACCTCCAGAAGCTTAGCCCCCAGGGTCAGTTTGACTGAGTGTGATTATGTGCGTTTTTATTATTTAAAGCATTGTTTTTAATCGACTATGACTCATTTCTGAAAGCTACACATAGTGGAGTAGACAGTGATTATAACATAGAAACAATGAGGAAAGCAAGGTTCGCGCGTGGTCCCGCGTCCCGACGCAGCAGCCGTCACCGTTGACGGGAGTATTTTTTGTCTGTTTTTCCCATCATATATGGGTTTTCATTTATCTGAGGTCGCAAGCATTTATTTACTTGTCATTTTATGTGTGCTCCCAAGCTCTGCGTGAAAGGGGAGCAGACAGCTGGAGGGTCCGAGGGGGAGGATGGAAGGGCCACGCTTGGAACTTGCTTAACAAGCACCTCTGTCCGTCCCGCTGCCTAAAGCGCAGTCACGTGACCCCACCCGCGTCCCAGGGCGGACTTCCTGCGTGTCCGCACATGGAATGGCGCACACGGCCGACAGCCACGTCCAGTCTCCAGACGCCCTTGGAGACTGATTTCGATGGCGTGTCTCGCATTCGCTCACTGCTTTATCCCCCTGAGAGCTGCATTCGGCGTCTCACGGTCGCCGTAAATGTCGGCACCCACAGTGGTTTACGTCGCCTTTTGCCTATGTCTGATTTTTTCCTTCAGGATAAATTCCTAGGTGGAGGATTGATAAAAATAATAGCTAAAATTTAATTCTTAGGTGTGTCCAGCGCTGTGACATTTACATTTCCTCTCAGGGAACGAGCAGTCACTGTGATGACTTTCACTTCACAGAGGAGCGGAGAGAGGTGGGCTGACCTGCCGCGCGCGTGGTCAGCATGTGGCGGATCCGGCCCCTGGGTCCCTGTCTCCGGAGGCTTCCGCCCTTGGCTGCAAGCCCGAGGGACCGCTGGGCCCGAGGGCCACCTTCTCCCTCAGAAAGATCGAGTTAATGTCCCTCCTTCCAACGCTGTGCAGAAGCCACTGAAGGCCCCGTTCCGGCCATTTTAAAGGTTTCTTCAAAGGAGCAGTCACACCCGTGGAGGGGAGGGGAGAGGAGGGGGCGGAAGGCGGGTGAGGACGGCGAGGCCGGAGGGTCTGGTCCAGCAACGCGGCCACGATGTCGGGAGGGTGGGCGCTCTGGCATCCGGCGTCCGGGGAGGGCAGGGATGGAGACCTGTGACATCACAGCCAGGTCCTGGGGACACCTCTGGGTGCTCCCCAAGCTGTGCAGTGCTGTTGGAGTTTTTTTTTTTTTTCAGAGAAGCTCAGACACGATCGTATCTGCATTATAAAGAAACAAATGAAAATTTCCTCTTGCTGCTTCAAGTCTTTTCTGGAAGGACCGTGGGAAGGATTTTGGAGGTGACGCGGACTGGGGTGGTAGTGGTAGAGAGGAGTGGACGGAAAGACGTGGCGGGCGCACGGCCATGAGGGTGCAGGGAAAGGAGGCGACAGGTACCCACCGTCTCCCCTGTCTGCTGAGACAATCAGCTCGGGAGGAGCAGCAGGTGGTGTGAACACGGTGGTTCTGGGTTGCCAGCGAGACAGCCCCAGGGGGCTGCTGAGTAGGCAGCTCGACGCGAGGGTCCGGAGCTCGGTGGCAGGGTTTTGGCTGAGAGCGGATTTTTGAGTGATTGGCATGTAGATGGTATTTGAAACCACAAGTATATAGTGAGAGCAAATGAAATTGGCAACCTTTGCGCAATGATCCCTCTGCAAAAGCAGGAGATTAAAAGAAAAAGAAAGCCATCTCGTAACGGGTTGCTCTGTGGTGGGGATGCCACCGTCCCCAGGCCACCGTCCCCAGGCCACCGTCCCCCAGGCCACCGTCCCGCAGGCCGCCTGGTTTCTGAAGTGGTGACAGAGCCTGCGTGCTGGTGAGCTGGGCGTCCTAAGGGGCTTTGCAGTCACGAATGATGAATTAGACAACACGCTGCATTCCGCCCTCCCCTTCCTGGGGCCCCGGCTTCAGCTCGCTTCCAGTTTCATCATTAGGGCAACAGAGTTTCTTCCTTTTCGTTTGCGTTGACCCTGCATCTGCATGTGCTCTCTGCAGTTACAGAACCTCGTGTCTGTTGAAGGGTGAGGGGTATCGCCTGGAAAAGCGGAGGAGGAGGGGAGGGGGAGAAAGGCGGGGCCAGGGCGCGTCAGAGCCCCATCTTTCTACAGCCCGTGGAAGGCAGAGCATGTGCCCCGCGTTGGGGGCGGGGGGAGGCGGGGCTGGGTGAATAGTCCGCTGGGTGCGGGCAAGAGAGACACTAGCTCGATTTTCCGGCACCGAATGACTTGTTGCTGAGAATGTGTCTTCATCTTTGCTTTCTTCCTAAAATGTTCTTTCTAACTGTGGTAAAGTGCGCGTAACATCAAACGCACCATCGTGAAGCCCACAGGTCGGTGGCACAAAGCGCAATCATGTCGCTGTGTTATCGTCACCGCCGTCCCCTCCAGGACTCGGTCCCCTGCCCAAACGGAGCCTCCGCGCCCGTGGGCCGCGCCCCTGCCCCCAGCCCCGGCGCCCCCACTGCACTCCGCTCCCAGGAGCTTGTCCGCCTCAGATTCCTGTGCGCGCGGGGTCACGCCGCGCCGCGCGGGGTCACGCCGCGCCGCGCGGGGTCACGCCGCGCCGTGCGGGGTCACGCCGCGCCGCGCGGGGTCACGCCGCGCCGCGCGGGGTCACGCCGCGCCGCGCGGGGTCACGCCGCGCCGCGCGGGGTCACGCCGCGCCGCGCGGGGTCACGCCGCGCCGCGCGGGGTCACGCCGCGCCGCGCGGGGTCACGCCGCGCGCGTCCTCGCCGTGCTGAGTGCAACGAGCACGTCACGGAAGGGCGGAGAGGACGTCCGTTTTCAGTTTCATTCAGACCCGTGCGTGTATCACGGGGCGGGGGCGAACAGGACGTCGCGGGGGCGACGGGTGGTGGCTGCACCCGCGCCGAGCCGGGAGCCCCCCGCGTGGGCGTCGGGGCGGCGGGCGGGAGTGGGGCTGCGGGCGCCGGCCGCAGGAAGCCGGGGGCGTCGATGGGAGGCGGGCCTCCCCGTGCCCGGGGCGGGAATGGGGGCGGCGGAGCCGGGCCCGGTAACATTTCCGCCTTTTCTGAGGAGGGCGCGCGGCTCCCCGTCCATCCCTCCGTCTCCTCCCTCTCCCCGGGCAGCCCAGCGCGCTGACGACGGCGTGAGCAGCGGGCGTCCCTTCCCACCCGTCACAAGGCAGGAGAGGCGGCAAAGCCACCGCCAGGCAAACCGGAGTTCCGGTGGCGGTCGCCCGCGTCGTCCACCTCCGACACCGCGGGAATGTGAGCGGCCGTGGCCCGGGCGCGCGCGGCGTGGGCCGGCGCGGCCTCCGTCCCCCACGTGCGGTGTTGCGGAATGATTATGGAAAACGCACAGCACACCTGCCATAGAAACACGACGTGAACGTGCATCCGGGATCACGACGACGGCCCAGGGCCTTGCAGGGGGCGCGTGCTCCGGGCCTGCAGGTCAGCCGTGCAGCCGGGCGGCGTCCCCGGCGCGGGGAGCCCTCACTGCACGCGGCCGGGGGCTGCACCGGGGCGGACTGCAGCCCGGGGACAGGCCACGCCAGGCGGGCACCTCCTCCTGGACGATGCGCCCGTGGACCGTTGGTGACGGAAGGGCGGGGCCGTCCTCCTGCCCCGTTTCCGAGTTCTGGGTGATGTTTTGTCATGAAAGCGCCCAGAAGCCTCCGTGCCCAGACTCCCTACGCCGCGAGACGCCTCCGCCCACGGGCGCGCTGGGCGCAACGGTGTTTTCAGCGCTGTCTTCGACCCGCCGACGACGCCGAAGGCAGAGTCACTGTCTCTCAGTCTCTCTGTCCCTCCCCTCGGGTGCGATTTTCCAGGCTGCTGCACAAGCGAGGGGCTGCAGCTCCAGCCTCATCTCTGAGGACCTTCTGGCCGCCCCGTGTCCGCGGGGAGGCGTCTGCCCCTCGGCTAGGTGCACGGGACGCCCCCTGTCCGCACTGGCGCTCCCGTGATCCCCGTCTTCCCGCCGGTGTGCCCACATCTCATCTACACCCGGCGCCTTCGCCAAGGGCCCTGGGATTCCCACAGGGCAGGAGCTCTGGGGTGGGCAAGTGCCACTCTGTCTCCCTGGGGCTCCCCAGTGCCCTAGAGTTGTTGCCTTGCTTTCTCAAAGTTCCTGACTTAACATAACATGTACGCTCTGATTTCCTCACCATGTGGAGTGGGGGACTCTGACAGGCTTTGGCACCCAGGGTCCCACGTGGACATTTAGGGCATGGATCGGGATCCCTTCTGCTTTAGGAACCCCCATACGTCTGGGGGGAGGGGTTCTGTCTCCTCCGCCCCCACCTCCCTGGGGTGGTTTGGGGGGGAGGCAAGCAAAGCGCTTCCCACCTCTCTCTCTTCTGCCGCCAGACGACGACTCTTCAGGATCTGGGACCAAGCACGTGTCCCCTCCCGCGGCGGGGGGGTCGGGGAGCTTGGTTTCCAGACGCAGAGTCTGAGGGTGTGAGAGGGTGTGCGTTTTCTCGCTCTGCATTCCTGCTGCAACGCGGGGCGCGATGCAAGGGGGGTGGGGAGGGGCGTCAGGAGAAGGGACGGAGTCCAAGGCTGTGACAAGGATGAGCAAAGAAATGGCAGGAGAACCGAGCAGGTGTTTAGAGCGTGCCCCACTGCAGTCGGCGCGGCCCTTTGCACACCGAGGCCCACACGTCGCCATCGAGGGGACACGTAAACGTGCCCCGCGGGGCGGGAAGCTCACGGGAAAGGCGCTGCTCTAATTCCCTTTTGTCCCCGTTGGTAGGTTTCAGGTGCGTCGTTCCCAGTGCTTGCAGAATGCCATGTGAGTGTATATCAGCGCATATGTCTTTTTCCAATTAACTCGTCCGTCTACTTTGTTTCAGGAAAAGAAAGCCTTTCAAACTATTCTAAATTGTTTCAATAAACGTGCCTACCGATTTGTGAAAGTCCGGGATTTGGTCTGAAATGTCGTTCCTGGAATCTCTGTAATTCAGAGGACATTTAGAAGGCCTATGAGAAACAATTCTGACTTTAATCAATTGGATGACGTTTAGGGAGAAGGATTCTTTCTGATTTCTTTCCGATCTGAATAATGCAAGAGCTGTTGTGTTTAGAGGCTGATATGTTCCGTTACGTGTTGGGAATTTTTTGATATTGCAGCCGCTTTAGGCAAGAACGGTGAGGAGCGAGGCCCGTGGGCACCCCGTCTGGGCAGTTCTCAGGTCGAGGGGCACAGATCAGACGTGGGAGGGGTCTGCGCTTGGACTCTGAGCCCTGACGGAAATGGCGCTCAGAGGAGGCTGTGTTCCAGCTGCCGTTCCCGGCCCCTCGAGAGGGAGCGCCCGTTTTCCTCCTGCTAAGCAGATTCTGACCAGGTACAGCCTGTGACCCCTCCGGGGACAGCCCTTGACCTCTCTGGGGACAGCCTATGACTTCTCCGAGGTTTCCACGATTCACTCGTGCATTTCACAGAACTCAAAACATGGCACTAGATCACTGGTTTGTCATGAAGGTACAAGTTAGGAGCAGCCCGGTGTGTGACAGGCCCAGGGCGCCCCACCCCCCTCGCGAAGACACCAGCTCCCTCTGCTCAACATGGGTCCCCACCCTGGAGCCCGTGGAACCTGGTCCTCTGGGCGTTGGCGGAGCCCCACCACACAGGCTGATGGATGAAGTCACTCCCGGTCCTGGTGATGAGGGCCCCTCCAGCCCCCACCTCCCCTCCCTGGGGCTGGGGTTACAGCCCTCTGCCTGCAGGGCTGGCTCAGGCCCACCCGGCCCATCCAGCCCACCCCTCAGGCGCTGTGCAGAAGTCACCTCATTAACATGACAAAGGGCACATGCATCACTGTCCTCACAGGACATTCCAAGGGTTTCCCAAGCCCTGTGCCAGGAATGGGACAATGACTGAACCCCTCCTGTAAATCTCAGCCTCTCAGTGACAACCTCCTCATCCCACAGCTGGGGCAGAGCAGCCCCTCCTGCCTGCGGCCCACGTCTCCGGGCCGGGTCGGCAGAGGAGTCTTCAGGTCCCCAGGCAGCACCTGAGGAGCTGAGTGGATGCAGCTTCTCCGACCGAGACTCCTGCCGAGGGGGCCGGAGGGGCTCGGAGCCGCCCCTCAGCTGTGCGGGGGTGTTTGCAGGGGACCACGTACCCGCCTCGAGTTACCTTCCAGTGGTGGTCCACGTACACCGAGGTGTGTGTGTGTGTGGGGGGGGATTATAAACAGAAACATTTAAAATAGAATGAAAACAGCGCATTCTTCATGTTGCTTCACTTAGTAAATGTTGAGCTCGTCTGGGTTTTCTTCCACGCCTGAGAGGCGGGGGTACCCCCCGAGGGAGAGGAGCCTTCGCAGCCGCGTGTGGAACCAGGCGGCTGTGAACCGCCGTTTGCCTGTCGGGGAGGAGGCTTCCCGTGGCCCTTCGAGGCGCGTCTGGCTGGCCTGATGGTCAAATGGGCCGGAGACCGCTCAGCGGGGGACGGCAACAAGGGAACGCACGACGCGGGCATCTGAGTGAAGCTCGCTGCGGGCAGAGTGCGGGGCGGACGCGGAGGCCCAGGCGGGCGGCGCGCGGCCAGTTGGCGTCCCTGGGACGAGGCGGGTGTCAGGGTGGAGAGCGAGTTGCGCGGGCAGTCTGGGGCCTGGCGTTTCCTGGGGGGGATCGGAGAGGCTCCAGGCTCCAGGAGCCTGCTCGCGGCTCAGCAGCCTCACGTGCACTGCGTGTGTGTGGGCTCAGGCCCCAGGGCAGGGGCGGGGGGGGGCAGGCGGGTGAGCAGCAGGGTGCTGTGGCCCCGCAGGTGGGAGGCAGGGCAGGTGGAGCCAACAGAATTGGCTGACAAACTGGGCGGGGGACCAGACTGCCGCAGAGCAGAGCGCGGAGGTGCGTGGACGGGTGGGCGGCGCTCTGCCCACTGGGGGCGCTGGGGGCTCGTGGGGCGTGGGCTCACGTGTGCAGAAGCCCGGGGTGCACCCTCACGAGCAAGTCCCCACCACTCACGGCTCCCCTGGGGTATAAAGCACCCACCCCCATCACCAAGCACCCAAACCTTGGGAGGTCCCCAATGAAGGATTAAATTCACGATGAAATCTCTGCTCCCAGCAAGAATAGCTTTTGTGTATATGTTGAAAAAAAAAAAGAAAAAAAAAAAACGGTGTTTCTTTATTGAGAGACAAAAAAATAGAACATTCTTTGTTCACGGGCACAAAGCATTGCAGCCCACCGCCCACCCCCACACCTCACAACTCTTTCCAAGTCCCGAGTCCTCTGTCGTGCGCTGTGAATCTGGTGACATCTTCCCATGTCACCTTCACTTCCAGTGCCCTGGCCCGGGATGATGCCATCCTCTTTCCCTTGGTTTCTTAATCACCCACCCGCCCCCCACCTCGGTTCTGCTCCTGGCTCCTCACAGCCACCCCACCCCCGCAGCAGCGAGAGCGATTATAAATGCAAACGAAGCCAAGTCACTCTGCAGCCGAAACCCTTCCGGGAAGGTCTCCTAGCAGAGAAGGCAGGCCCAGGTTCCACGCCCGCCTGGGCCCTGCTGCGTGCACCCGGCTCCTGGGGGACGGGCTCGCGGTCTCATCACCATTCGCCCGCGAGTGTCGTCCCCGGTCCTGGAAAGCCCGCAGTGGCCTGGCCCTCTCGTGACGGAAGCCCTGGCTGATGCCACCCCCCTCAGGGGTCTTCCTGCATGTGGCCCTGCCGGGTCTCCTGTCCAGCAGGGCCGGGCATGGCTGCAGGGCAGGGAGCTTTGCAGCGACAAAGGCAGAATCCGCTGTTCGCGCCACATGGCTGAATGATTTCCGTGGCTCTCACCTTTGGGAGAATCTTTCCCCAAGCTCCTTAATTTGCTTCTGCTTCATTTATTTAACACGGGGCCCGCGGGGCCGCCGGCAGGAGCCGCGCGGGGCCCGTATTCGTCACGGCTCTCACGGCTGGATGCTGATCACTGTCACCCCACAGCCATTTCTCATGTGCCAGGCCCCGTCCTGAGCACTCAGCCTCCCACTTGCTCATTTAATCCTGGCATGCTACCACTGTGCCTTCCATTCTGAAATGAAGGAATGAAGGATGGAGAGATTAGCGGGGGAGAGGGGCCGTCTGCAGCCCTGCCGCGGGGGGCTCCTGACCTCTCGGCTTAGAGCAGAGGACAGGGGACTCTGTGGACACGGCCAGTCCGAGCGGACAGCCCAGGGTGGCCGGCTGTGGGGAGGGGGCGGCCAGTCGACCCCCCAGCAGACACCCCAGGCTGTGAGCAGGTCTGCCTGGGGTCTCAGAACAGCGGCCCAGTCTGTGTTTGCAGGAATTGCTTCTGGAAGAGTCCCTACGATAAGATTGCCTAGGAGTGCGCAGACCCTCTGAGGCGGGGCTCTGCCTCGACCTCCCGCCGACCTCTGCAGTCGGTGTTCCAGGCGGCTGCGTCCCTGCCCGGCGTGCGCCGCCCCGGCTGCCGGAGTGTTTCTCGAGAACCTCCGTCCCTGCTGCGTCCGCTTTGGGTGGGATGGGGCGAATCGCAGGGCGAGCCCGCAGCACACATTTTGAGCCGATGACTTGCCCTCGGGTCCCACCGCCCAGGGCTGTCGCCAGGATGAGTGTGCCCCGTTCTGGGCCCCTGGCACCTCCCACGCCTCCCTGGAGCCCAGGCCCGTGGGTGCCAGAGGCCTGGAGAGGCTTGAGACGAGGCGCTGCAAAATTCAGGCCTCCCTGAGAACCCCCCGGGACGCCCCGGGCGGGGAAGGGGGGGCCGTGGGACGCTAAGGACGCCCTGGGACACCCCGACGAGGAAGAGGTGGGGGCGTGGGACACCGAGAACGCCCCGGGACGCCCCCGGGCAGGGAAGCAGGGGCGTGGGATGCTAAGAACGTCCCGGGGATGCCCCGGAGGGGAAGAGGCGGGGGTGCGGGTCGGGCTGTTTCCTTGGCACACGCGGGGGCGCCGCGCGCGGGGGGCGTCTGGACGGGGTGCGCCGCGTGAGCCACCTGCCAGTCTTCCCTGGGCTGGGGGACCGTCCTGAGAACCTTCTCCGGGACGCTGTCCTGGCGCGGCCCCCCTGGGTCCTCGGCCGCTTCGCACAAAGGCCGCAGGCTCGTTTTCTCCACGTCGCAGGGTCGGTTTCTTCCTCCGACTTCCCAGCGGGGCCTGTCCTGGTACCCGCGGGCCGCCAAGGGCGCGGGAACCCCCGTGTCTCGTGTGCTGGGGAAGCGAGGGGCAGGTTCTGCGGCCCCCGCCTCGGGGGTGGGGCGGGCGCAGTTGGGCCCAGAGCGAGGCCTGTGTCAGACGGGCCGGTGCCGGGCCCCTGACGGCCGTTGTAAGTGGCTCTGAGCAGGGAGAGGCCCCTGGAGATCCGGCTTCTGGGGGGACGAGGCTCAGAGAGTCAGGGGAGCAAGACCTGAGCTGTGGAAGGACCCAGAAGGACCGCGTTCTCTGTGTGGCCTCTGACACGTTGCAGTATTTGAACTGGGGAGCGTTTTTCTTGGACGTCATTGTGCTGCACCTGCCTCGAGGCCCTCGCCTTGGCGAGGAGGGTGGCCCCAAAGTCTGTGACGTGCTCTGATGCAGCATGGTGGTTACGATGCCCGGATGGCAGGGGACCGTGCTTTCTGGGGGAGCCTGGAAAGGATTAATATCTGACTCGGGAGCTCAGGAAACCAGTGCTCTCCGCCCTGTGGGTGGCGCTACCCAGTCCTTTGAGGGCCCGAATTGACCGAAGAGACAGATTTTTCAAAAAGCCAGAAAATAGTGTCTTTTTCTATTCACGCTTTAATCTGTGCTCCATCTCGTCAGGTATGAGACACCTTTGAAAGCTCCGGGCTCCTTTTCCTGGTCATCCACGACTAGGCATCCGTCGGCGCGGTCAGTGTGGTTTAAAGCAATAAAGATGCTTGCACAGTAGTGATCAAAATCTCTGCGGCCGCGGGGAGGGACATGCTGGGATGTCGTTGGAGAAGGCCGAGACTTCCAGCACGGAAAGCGGCCGCGGCAGGCACGTCCCCTGCCTTGTGCGTTCGAATTCCCAGGGCCGGGCCATGCTGCCTGGTCCCTGACAGCTAACGAGGCCTGAATGTTTGTTGAATGAGTTGTTGACGTGTTCATAAGCTATAAAGACCTGAATACCTTAAAGCCTTCAGCAGCGACAGCCACATCCTGGAAGGAAGTGGACAACACCCTCGAGTGCGTGTGGTAGAGGTGAGGTGGCGGGACTCGTGACAGGTGTGGTCGCGGCCAAGGTCCAAGCTCCCGGCTTCCGCCACTGCCTCTGTCTGCCCGAGCTCAGCCGAAGCCGCACGGATGTCCCTGTGGACTGGGGTCCTGAGCTGTGACCTGGACGGACGGGCGACCTGCACCCCCTAGCCCTGTCGGGGAGCGCCTGGTGCTGCGTCTCCGGCTGTGCGCCTCCCAGCCTGGTGTCGTGGGGGTGACGGGCCAGCCCGGGGTCCCGTTTCCGTCCCCACCGGGGGTTACTCCCCCGCTGTTCATGAGCGAGGACGCTGAGGAAAGGTGGTTTGGGCGCTGTTTGTCCTCTCTCCTGGTGGCTGCGGGGCAGGCGAGTGCCACCGCCATCCTGCCGCGCCCTGCCCCCTGCCCCCTGCCCCCTGCCCCCTGCCCCCTACCCCCAGCCCCCAGCCCCCTACCCCCAGCCCCCAGCCCCCTGCCCCCAGCCCCCTGCCCCCTGCCCCCTGCCCCCAGCCCCACTCCCCCTGTCCTCCTGCTGTAGGGCAGCTCCTCAGTGCGTTTGGTGGGAGGTGCGGGCTCTCGAGGCAGACAGTGGCTATTTTAACCCCATTTATTACACAGCAAGGACCACCATGGCCACTTAGGTTTAGTGGCGAGATCTCTACTCGCATTGATTTTTCCTAGTATTTGGTAGGATATTACGACTGAGACCATTTAAGTAAGTTTTTGAAAAATGAATGGGGGAGTCATTTAATCCGCTCAGCTTGCTCACTAATAGCTGATCGATACAGTGCGTTCCTGGCTCCAGAAATGCAGCAGACTGTTTCATGACGGATGACCCTTATAGACTATCGGGGGGCAACAGATTATTTTATTTTATTTTATTTCAGTTTGATTAGTTGCAGGGCATTTCTGTGACATTGTCGTGATGGGTACAAACCGGGGAGACGCACAGGGAATGGTGTTGACTTCCACCCTCCATGTCACATGACGGCAGCTCTCCCGGGTTGCGGCCACCGCGACAATGTTTACTGTTGGTCTTTCGATAGTTCTCTTTACCGCTATTTGTACTTGATTTGCCCCAAATTAGCTATTTTATGACGGAGCTCTCCAGGTGCTTTGCATTTGGAGCAGATGCTGCAAATTCGATTTCTGTCTAGGCCGGTGACTAAATGTCCCTGAGTGAGACGGGCAGGCGTAAGACAACGTCACACGGCTGTTTGGCAGCGTGGGGCGGGCGAGGGCGAGGTGCAGCGGGGCGGAGGCCGAGGGGGGCTGCTGGCGCCCGGCGTGACACAGGACAGCCCCCGGCGAGGCGTCGCCGGGCCCACGTCAGGGCCGCGGGGCCGAGGTCACTCGGGGCCACCTAAGGCATCGACAGGCGTTCGTGCCTAAGACTTCCTCTTTGAGAAGTACAAGTTCATCTTTATATAAAACAAACGCATTTCGTTTCTCTTCGGGCTTTTCTGGCTGAGGGTTGGTTTGTACGTGGGAAATCGACAGGTGTTTTTTTCCCAGTGTAAGATTCCCGGCAGGTGGCAGCGAGCCTGCTCCGCGGCCCGCATCTCCCGAACCCCACGACCCTTCCCGCTGCTCTCTTTGCCCCCCTCGGAGACTCGTTTCAGCATCATCTGATGCTTTACAGAACGTGTAAGGTGCTTCTGAAGACACTTGGGCAGGGAAGCATTTCAGGTGCCAAGTCCTCCTTCCCCGTGCTGCGGCAGCTGGTCACGCAGTGTGTCTTCCCGCTGCTGTGCCGCCATCCCCGGTGGCTCCCACGTGGCAGCTCCCACGTGCCGTGGTGAGCGCGAAGTCCGAAGAGGGCGACTCGGCGGCGCCCACGCCTCCTTAGAGAAACGCGGACAATGCCACGGTCCGTCAGGCTGTTCATTGCCCAGAAGGCAGGAAGGGCGGGAGGGGAGGGACGCCCCGCGTGCGGAGCGGAGACGGGGCGACGAGCGAGACGGGGACGCGCCCAGCCCGGCCCGGCGCCCCGTGGGACGCGGGCCCAGCGCGTCCCTCCCGAGGTCGGGGCCGACAGGCGGAGCGCGGGATTGCAGAGCAGAGCAGGGCCCCCACGGCGCGGGCAGGTCACCTCCCGCCTGCCGCTCCGCAGCCCCCCGCCCTGCCGGCTGCCTTCGCGGAGGCGGAGCGTGGGAGCGGGGTCTCCTGTCCTCGGCGTCCCGGGCCGGGCGCTCTCCTGGGCAATGCGCTGTCCCTGGTGCTGGCGCGGCGCGCGGGGTCCTGCCCGGCCCGCTGCTGCAGGGCTCCACTGCCCCTGGTTCGTGCGCGCCAGACCTTCCCCCACCGTCCCCCGCCGCCGCACGCTCGTCCCTGGGGCTTCACAGTGGCCCCAAACGGTCCGTTCACAGACCGCTGAGTTAACAATAATGCGCGACGTGAAGACCGCGAGGGGGACGTTGACCCGGCCCCAGCTGCTCGTCACCGTGCGGTCGGGGGCGGGCCACACGGTTGCCGTGACTTTTGGGTCTGTTGTCCTTACTTATGACATTTTGAACGTTGAACTTCCAAACTCTTCTAGGCTTTGAGTTTTAATCTTGGTGGAGGTTGTCATGGGGCGAAAGCAGCGGCTCAGAGTTGTTCCCGTGTCTCGCAGGTTAGCGACCGCGGAAGCAACTCTGCTCCTCGATGCCGCGCCTGCCTGTCATGTCTGTGCTTTGTGACTTGACCGTCTCCTGGTCTCTGCACTACGTCACCACCGAGAAACAGGATATCCGTTTAGGTCCAGAAATTCAAGTTTGGAATGTCTTCAGGTTGTGGCTACCTTTCTGGGAGTAAATCAACCCAATTCCCCAACACTTAAGAGTTTATAATCCCTTTTTTTTTAAAGCCTGAAGAAAACTGGGGGTGGAAGTGGGTGAAGAACCTCCTGGGAATTAAATTCTATATTACACAAAATCACTTCCAGTTTTTGTTAATTTGTGTGTGTGTGTGTGTGTGTTTTTGTCGTAATCAGTGTGCCCAAAGACAATAAGATCTCATTTTGAGTAAACCTGACTCCGAGTTCACGGGGTTATGGATTTGATAGAGTATTCCGCTGTGCATCAGGATTAGTGATCCAAGTCGCAGTCTACAGTAATAAAAGGAACGTCGCCCGGAATGCCACGGCCAGCTGCCCAGGGAGCTGGACAAGTAATAACTGCTGTGGAAGTTTAGAGAAAAGTGGGATCCACAGTGGGGTTGCTCAGGAGGAAGGCGTCACGGAGGAGGTGGAAGTTGACCTGATTCTTAAAGGATGACTGGGGTTTTGTTCGAAGGGTCGGAGGCACCTTTCGGTGGCTGGAGCACTGGGAGCGGCGGGGTGGGCTCCTGGGACGTCGTTTGTGGCCGTCGTAAATGCTGGGTTTTCTCCGCCCACGACACCTTCCACTTTCCTTAGGCTCGCATCGAGGGCCGGGCAGCGGGAATGTGCATATAGCGAATGAGGGTAATTACGTGTGGTCGTTTACTCTTTGAGGGAGCTGGCACTGGGTCTCACCTCGGTGGCCCCTGTTGTCCCTTGTCAGTCACGAATGACTGACGGACGCTCTTGGCACCGAGCTGTTGAAAGGCCGTCGTCTCTGACACTGCATGCCACCCGCATCCGAGGGCAAACTGGGAAGCGCTCCACCCCGTCTTCTGACTCGCCTATCGCGCTCTGTGATGGACGGGGGCCCACGAGGAACGTGAACAGGAGCCGGAAGGGGCAAGGTCGGTCGGCGAAGGAGGGGCAAAGCGGGTCCCACGCCCCCCGGCCGTCGTGGCCAGAGCGGTCATTTTTAAACACCCGGGCTTTGCGAACAGTCGATTGTCTAGGGAGTAATGAGACAGAGGCTGTGGGGGGAGCATGTGGCATGAATGAGGCATAAGGGCTGGGTGGGGACTGTGGCCAGCTAATGAGTTCGTGCCCCGCCCAGCGGGCACGGCACCGTTGCTTGTCACAATGTACTTGGTGATGAACTCGCAGGTTTAGCGCATCTTGCAATGTGTGGAAGGAAAAACTTAGAATCGAGATTTTTACATGCAGTCTTCTGTTTGATAAATATTGGCATTAAGAACTAATTATGAATTTAAATAACACCGGGCAGACTCAGATAAAACGGGCTTCGGAGCCAGACGCTGCTCATGGGCACTGGGCGTACAGCATCTGCTGTGGGCACGGGAGGATTTCTAACAGAGAAGTGGCAGAAAGACCTGTGGGTGACATTCTGCCGCCGTTTACCTGGGCACTCTAAGGACCAGGTCTGGGGAACGGCAGTTAGCCCTCGAAGGTCAAGGGCCCTGTGGTCCCATTTCATGAACACATGTGTCCCTCCCCCTGGGGAGGGCAATCCCGGGACTGGATCGTTAGAATCTTTTGAAAAAGCCTTTGAGACTCGTTGCCCTTCTGCATGGCTAGGACCCCGAACGCAGGCAGACGGAGGTGCCTTGCTCCTCAGCCCGACGGGGGCCCAGCCTTGTGGGCTCTGCTGGCCCAGCTGTCCCTGCTCCTCCCTGCGTGGCGTCCGACCCCGGAGGTCCCCGGAGAGATGCGTCCGTGTGGCCTGGGAGGGCGCGTGCCCGCGCCGAGCGAGCGGCCCGCACGGCGGTCGTCACCCCGCTGAAGCGCGAGGACGCGCCGGGCTCGCGAGGGTGCCCACGTCGTTGGCAAACGGAGCGAGAAGCATGGAGAAAGGCGATTAGAGGGGAACTTGTGTCTTTGATGCGGCTTTAAAGGAAAGACAGCTTCGCGCATTTCTGTCCTTCCTGCAGAGAGGCCCGACCGCGGGGTGGATTTTCGCCTCCGGCTTCTTGCCGGGCCGCCTCCTTTATGCTCCGAGTCTCTAGTCTCCTTTGATGATGGAATGAGGTGGGGGACGCTTGGGAGACCCCTCTCTCGCCCCACCCAACAGCCTAAACAAACAGGCCCCCATTCTTGTGCTTTCTCACTGTAGCTTTTAAATTTTTTTTCAACAGAGATGCCCAAACAGACAGCGCAGTGGGCCGGGTAGCGGGGTACGGCCCGGGAGCTGGAGAGAACCTCGTCCCCCGCCGGCAGCGGGGGAGGCGGCGGGCGCACCGGGCAGGGGCCTCGGGCCGCGGTGCGGCTTGGGGTCTCTTCGCTCCGTCTGTCGGCTTTGCCTTCATTTCTTCCTTTTTCTTCAGTTCGAAAAATATGTCCGGCTTTCAAGGCTGTGGCTTAAAATTTCCTTCGGGGACACCTGTTGGCCCACCCCCACCTGCACGCCACGTGTGGGTCGTTAACGTTAACCCGGCCTGGCTGTGAGCGGCTCCGGGGGAACTCGTCTCGCGAGGACGGCCTCGGCGGCGCACGCGGGCCGGCGTCCGAGGGGGGGGCAGACCGCCTCCCCCAGCTCGCGGCCCCTCACTCGTCTGCAGCCCGTTGTCATTCTTGGCCTCCAAGCGGCCCAAACGAGGACAATCGTAGGTACTGTCACAGTGAGACATCCAGACAGGCGCCCAGGGTCATCTGGGCAGAGCCGCTGGCCCTCCCCGCACTGGGGAGCGTCTGGGCGCTGGGGGAGGTCCGCGCCTCGGTCCACGCTGGGTGCAGTGGGTCTGAGCTGCCCAGTGTGGAGCGTGCTGCCATGACTCGGTCCTCCTGCTGGACAGGCGGGACAGGCCAGCTGGGCTGAGAGCTGGCAAGCGTGCTCAGCTGAGGCAGGCTCCGCAGCCCTCCTGCCAAACTCGCCATGTCCGGTGACGGCCATCACCTGCCCCGGCCCCGCCACCCCCACCCCTCCCCCACTATCTGCTGCTCGCGCTGCACCCCTTGATTTCATTGTTGCCGTTGCCTCCCCCCGGGGTCTCTCGGTAAGATGGCCTTTCGGACATGAACTCAGTTGTTTCCCTCTCTGGCTCTGAACTTCGAGGGCTTCCTGTACACGCAGAAGTCTCCATGATGGCGGGAGACCTTGCCGCGTCTGGCCCAGGGCCTTTGCTCTTGCTGTCCCTCCAACCCGGAGCATGTCTCCAGCCTGTTGGCGTGGGGACTACTTCCCAGCTCTGTGTGAGTGTCTGTTTAAATGTCACCTGCAGGGGTGTGGTACAGCCAGATCCAGACACAGAGGACCAAGCATTTCTGAAGTAGCAGCAAGATAGTCCGGATTCTTTACTTCTCACACTCTTTATGCTAATAAGATACCCCGAAGGTGGAGGGAGACGTGGAAAAGCCTTTCACAGAAAACAGAGTAACGGGCGGGATCGTCACTTATGTAACAATGTCTCAGGTGCTGGCAGGAGGTCTCGGCGGGTGTGGCGCCAGCTGGTGAGACCGACAGGCATTTGGCCTTTCGACCTCCACCGCGTGCTCCACCTGCGAGCCGGTGGCATGTTCCGGGCGTTTCCAGCCGCAGGCGGTGCCTCAGGGGTCCTCTGCTGTCTCGTGGGAAGGGAGAAGTCAGGAAATGGCTTATCGACGTGGGGGAGGGGGAGTCACCGGGCGAGTCGACGTGTGGAAAGCAGCGTGGGAGCTAAATGGCCCACTGGTCACCGGGGTCTTGGGGACTCCGCCACCTGCACACACACGAGGGACGGGACGCTGGGAAAAGATGAAACGGGGAGCAGCAAACGGTCTGGACCTGGCTTCACGAGGCACAGCGGAATGAGGACTTGCAGAAGCCGGGGAGTTGTGTTATAGACAAACTAAGAAGATCGGGCTTCCTGGAGCCCAAGTTTGTGAAGCAAGTTTTACCCCTTCTGCATCAGAAGCATGGCCGACTGCTGGCCAGAGGCAGGAGAGCTCAGAGTGAGGCTGTCCTGACGGGGTGTGCTCGCTGGGGCCCCTCACGGGGTGCATTGCCTGGAGCCCCTGTCGCGGGCTGTGCTCGCTGGAGCTTGTCATGGGCTCTGCTGGCTGCTGGTTGCTCATATCCGCAGCCCTGAGTGTCCATTTGTGTAGGGTGCACAAGGGGTCACAGTTCCCTGCATCTCACCCCCACGCCCCATCAAGCCTCAGATTTTAAATGATCAGATTGGCTCAGTCTGGGCCAATGATCATCAAGCCTCAGATTTTAAATTACTAAGGAGGAGAAGCTACAGTTTCCCCTGGATTGGACTCTGAAGGGAGATGAGCTGGGAGCCGCTGGGAACCACTGGCCTGCGGGAGCCCCCCGCCCCCCAAATATGTGCACTAAACTTGGAGGAAACAGATGCAGGAGATGGAGCTGCGGACAGAGCTGGACCCCCACTTTTGAGACCTCCGCATCTTTCGAGTGTTGCAGCAAAAGAAATGCCTTCTTTGCTTCACTTGCTTAGACTGGCACCTTCTGACCATTTTGACAAAAGTGGGCGAACCACGCAAGCAGTGCTGACTGCGTGTGGGGGCCGCTGCTCCGTGCAGTGCATGGCGGTGGCTGGCGACCAGGACTGCAGAGCCGCGAGCGGCCGCGGGGGGCGGGGGGGGGGGGTGGAGGGCGGAGGGCGGAGGGCGGAGGGCGGAGGGCAGGCTCGGCACACATGGTGCTGGGCGGCCCTCTGTCCCCCGCGCAGGTCCCGCAGAGCGGGGCCTTCCACGGTGACGGTCCCTCGCCCCGGCCACCGTGTGCGCCCGCAGGTGCTGCGGGGAGGCGGGGCCAGGGAGGCCGGGGGCGTGGCCCGCTCGGCCGCTGCCCCGGGGCCGATGCCTCCTGCTACTCGGCACAGAGGCGTCCTGCGAGTCGATCGCAGCCCTGGCCGAACACCTGAGCGCAGCCTGCGCCATCCCCACCCCGACGCTGAGGGGCCCCGAAAACCACGTGCCACGGAGCCGAGCGTTCATTCCTAGTTGCCGCTTCGCATCAATTTTCTGTTGCTCTGTAACGAGTCACCAGACTCAGTGGCTCAAAGTAATGCCGACTCATCACCCCTCAGCTCTGTAGGTCAGACGTCGGACGCGAGTGCCACTCGGCCAACACCCAGCTGTCGTCAGGGCTGCATCCCTCTCTGAAGGTGTACGGGAGGATCCGATTCCCCGTCTGTCCTGCTTCTGGGAGCTGTGCGCTTTGCCTGGCTCCCGGCCCACCGCCGCCGTCGTCAAAGCCGGCGAGGACGGCCGAGTCTTCTCACGCATTACCACTCCTACCCGCCTCTTCGTCTCTGTGTCCCACTTCCGAGGGCCCTCGCGAGCACATCGAGCCCACCCAGGCGTCCCAAATACCCTCCCCGGGGCCGAGAGGGCCTGGCGCGGTCACACCTGTGAGGCTTCCAGTGCCACGTCAGCCCACGTGGCGCGGGGCATCAGGCCGTGGGCATCTTTGGGGGACACGCCACTTTCGGAGGGTTGAGTCCACTACCCCAGGACCCACGCTGCGGTTTCTGCTTCCTGGGCTCATGAGCGGAGCCGCGGGCCCCGGAGCGGACGCGTCTGTCCCCGGCTGCGGGCGGCCTGCTCTCCCACGCTGGCTCCAGAGGCCGCCACCCTGTGCCGCCTGCCAGTCGGCGGCTCCTCTGCCTTCCCAGCGACCGCGTCGGACGTCGGCTGTGGAGTCCCCCTCGGTTTTCGCCAGTGTCCCCCCTGAGACAGGGCACGGCCCCCTTTCGTAGCTGCGTTAGTTTCACTGTATCCAAATTTTGTGCTTAAAATCACACAAGGACTGCACCTCTGATGCTGCTGGGTAGAGAAGTGCCTTCTGGAACCTTCCGGTAGATGGCGGCCGAGTGGGCCGGCTCGCTGCGGTTCGCGTCTGGCGCTGGGAGTTCCTGGCTCTGGGACCGTGAGCGTCTCCATGCGAGAGGTCGCTGGGGTTTGCTGCCTGGAAGCCAAGTCTCGCAGGGGTGTCTAGGCCGCCGTCGATGGCTTCGTGCGGGGACTGTACTTCCTCGTTCTCTCTCCGTGCGGTCACATGCCGTGCCTTCGTGGAGCAGCCCCACGGGGGAACGTGGGCCCCGCAGTGAGGGTGCAGACGTGTGCTGAGTGAGACGGAGCATTTCACAGCCTCGTGGGCGCGGGGCTGGGCAGATGCCACCCAGATCGCGTCTGTCCCAATTACAAGAGCATTCTCCCAAAGGTGACGTGGTGACTCCAATACAGAAACAAAACGAACCCATGTGAACGTTTTTATTTAGCTCATTGACTGAGGACATGGGGCGCGAGCTCTGGCTGCGGGGCGGGTGTGCATGGGCACCGCCGGGTCGGGGGTGAGAAACAGCCGGAGCTCCCCGTCCGGAAGGCGACTCCCACCAGCTCTTAGCTCGGGGGCTGCAGCGGCGCCGACCTGCCTAAGGGTGGGTCTGGGGTAACGAGCCGCTGACCCGCGCTGGAGACCGGCCTCGGGCTGTTTGCCCAGCATCCTTCCATCCATCCAGCCGTCTGTTTACTCCTTCCCACATGTGTTTACTCAGTGTGCCCTGTGCCCTGACTGTCCTGGGCCTGAGCCTACAGCCCGGAACAAGGCAGTCACACCTCTGCCTCCGAGGACCCGCCAGGGTAGGAGGGGTCTGCGGATTTAATCAAGAGAACAAACAGAAAGGGCAGGTTGCCCTCGCGGGCTCGCTGCTGATGCCGCGCATGCTGCGGGTCTGGGCAAACGTGTAACGGCACGTGTCTGCCGGGACAGCATTGCACGCGTGCCGTCCCTGCCCCCACGTCCTCTCCGCCACCTGCCCCCCCCCGCCCCCTCCCCGGCCCCGGCCGCCCCTGGTCTTTTCGCTGTCCTCATAGTTCTCTCTTCCGCAGATTGTCGCGTAGCTGGACTCACACAGTAGGTGCGGTTTTCAGGTTGGCGTCCTTCTCTCGGCCACTGGCACCTGAGGTCTCTTCATGACCTGATGGCTCATGTTTTCTCAGTGCCGAATAATATCCCACATCCGGTGCATTGTGCTACGCATTAGATGTGGCCACATGGCTGTTACAACATTACGGAGCTTTTTACAACACGATGACATCACAATGTAATAAGGTTACAACATGACCACATTATTTTGTTATATTACAGAGCTCACAACATGATGATGTTACAGCATTACAATGTTACAACATGATCTACTACATTACATTAAGGAGCTTACAACATGATGACATTACAATGTTACGACATTATGTTATAACATTACAATGTTACGGCAGTATGGCATCATGACGTTTTGATGTTACAACCTTAGGACATTATGTCAGCAATGCGTTGCTAGGTGATAGGAGCCTTTTGGCTCCATCATACCCTTATGGGGCCACCGACTCGTGTCTGCTGGGGTGCCGACCTCATGTTCCTGGGCTGCGTGACTGGGACGTGAAGCGAGTTGACTTAAGTGTGACGTTTGGATGAGGAACCGGGTGATTGGCATGGAGGTGGGTGGTCGGTTGTCAAGGGGCGGGCAGCCCTGAGAACTGTTGGTCACCTGCCCTCCATTCCCCCCCCCCCCCCGCAGTGACAGAGAGCCGAGGAGCCCTGGAGAGCACCCAGAGGTTCTCCCAGCTGCCCACCTACCTGCCGGTGACCTACCGCGTGCACCACGCCGACGTGTCCTTCTTCCTGCGGGAGGCCGACCAGGACGTCATGCGCAACTCCAGCCTGCAGTCGCGTGTGGAGTCCTTCCTGGTGCACAGGTCCAGGGGGCTGCCCGTGCTGCGCGCCAGCTACGGGCCCTTCCACGCGGAGCAGGTGGTGGCCCAGGACCTGCTGCTGCCATCCGGCCCCTCCGGCCTCGCCGGCCAGCTGTCTCTGAACTGGAGGCTGCAGGCGCATATCCTGCGGGACCAGGTGTACCGCAGCCGGCCCACGGTGCAGGTGCTGTTCCACGTCGTGGGCCGGGACTGGGCCGAGCACCACCCCGGGGAGCGGCTGCCCTGCCTGCGGGCGTTCGCCTTCCGGGAGACCAGGGAGGTTCGGGGCGGCTGCCGGCTGCAGGGCGCCCTGGGGCTGTGTGTAGCCGCGCTCGAGCTGCCGTCCAGCTGGTTCGGCCCCCCCACGGTGCTGGCCGGGCGGAGGAGGCCGGCGGACCCGGCCGAGGGCAGCGCCGTGGAGCTCTACTACGCCGTGCACGCGGCGGACGAGCGCGGGGACTGCGCCCGCGAGCGGCCCGGGGCGCGGCCGGGCCTCGGTGACACGGACGAGGCGGCGCCGCCGCTGCACCGGATCGGCAGCGTGTTCCTGCACCAGACCCGCGGCCCGCCGGCCCTGCGCGAGCTGCGCCTGGACCGCCACGTGGCCGTCCGCTACCTGCCGGAGCCGGCGCGGCAGGGCGACGTGCGCACCTTCCCCGTGTTCGTGTCCAGAAACTGCACCGAGCGCCAGTTCACACTCAGGTGAGTCCGTCTGCTGCTCCCACTGCGCTTGCGCGCGCTGGCGATGGGGGGGACACTCGCTGTTCCCACGCACTTGCAGGGGCGGATGGGGGCGCCGGCCGTTCCCACTGCGCTTGCGCGCGCCGGCGCGGGGGGCGGGGAGTGGCCAGGCCCGCGGCTCCGTCTGGAGGGCCGTGCGGGGCCCGGCGCCCCCCGCTGTTATGACCAGTTGTCACCGCGAGGTGGAGACGCCGTGTGCTCGGCCCCGCTGCCAGTTGGGTGGCGAAGGGGTCCGTAGTGATGGACGTCCTAGGCCGTTTGCGAACAGCCCTCAGCAGGCGGGGGGGGGGGTGGCTGGCGTGGCCAGCAGGAGCCGCCTGCGAGTCGGAGCGTTCGGCGGCTCCGGCGCAGACGAGGCTGCAGGCCAGACGGCGGCCGCTGCGGGAGGGCCGGGGGCGGGGTCACGGCGTTGCCACCGCCAAGTCTGTGCCAAGCGAATGAGTTCCGAGTCCGATGTGGCACCAACTTGAAGTCACATCTCGTTTCTTTCTGGATATAGGGCTAGATGTCGCATGCACAGGAGCATAAGGCGCGAGGAATGTGACCGCAGGCGGGTTTGTGCCGCGTCCCGCGCACCGAAGACCAGGCTCTTAAAAGGGCGCTGTGCGCTTTGGAAAGATGCGCGTTGGTTTTCTCCTGGGACTGTGCGTGAGACGTGCCACTTGCCTAGCTGTCGCTGGCCTGCCGTTGAGTCCTCGTTTCTTGTTTGCTTTAAGCACAGACAAGTTCGAGTGTCACAGCTGTTTGGCGCAAGCGTTTTGGGTCACCGGACATGGCCCAACATTTCGTGTTAAGTCAGCAACTTGGTCTGAACATCCACGTAACAAACTGTGTGGCGACCCCCGACAGTAGCGAGCACCGCGACGCACGGCCTGGTTCCTCCGCGGTTTCAGCGCGCAGGCGGCGGCCGGGCCTCATGTGTGTGTGTGTGTGGGGGGGGGGGTCGCGGTTTTTCCGGCATTCTTTCCATTTTCATTGAAGGGGAGGGTGAGGTTAAGAAAGGATTCATTCTTTTGCTCATATACCTTACACACTGGGATTTGCCTATTACACCTGGTGCCAGAATTGTTCCTTCATCTTAATCTAATGATGGGACTGAGCTGATTCTTGGCAGGTAAATACCCTTTGGTTGGGGAAGAGGGTGTCTCTGGGGTCAACCAGAGGGATTTAGGTCACATCAACATGTCTGTGAACTCATCGCTGGTTTTCCAGACCCAGAGTTAAAACCTCAACTCTCCTGAGGCCGTAACTGTCCAGGACATGAGACCTGCCCAGTGTTTTTGGGAAGCGGTCGTATGTGTGGTGTTAGACTTTGCAAATTTGCAAAAGCTTTGAATCTGATGACCATCTTGTTGCGCATGAAACATTGATCAGAGGCCCACGGGCAACTGCATCATGGGTAAGCTGTGACAAAGCCAAGGAGCGTTTACTCTGCTGGGCTGCGTAACCTGAGGGGCCAGATCTTTGCAGGCTGAGCAACAAACGCAGTCGAGGTGTCTCGATGCAGAGGCTCCACCTGTAAGGCAAAGATCTGAATATTTTGCAGGCCCATCAATTTTGTAAAAAAGAAAAAAAATCACCTGTAAGGCAAAGATCTGAATATTTTTCAGAGCCCATCAAATTTGTAAAAAAGAAAAAAAAATCAGTTTTCCAGTTAATAGCGAAGTGGATGTTTGTGCGTGTGCGTTTGGCTCAGTAAGGAGGAGGCTTTCTGTCTCTTTAAAAGCATGTGTTCATAAGGCGCCCACTGCATCCTTAAAATCCTCTCATCACGCATGAGTCTTATCTGCTTATGGAAACAGCTGGGGGCAAACCTGGCTCTGGTGATGTGATTAGCCCTGAGCCTGCATTCTCATAATTAGAAAATAATAAAACTGTACATCTTTTTTAACGAAGTCAGTTTGACACTAATTGAGATAACTCCCACACGTCTGGAGTCGGCGTGTGTCTGTCCGACGCGGCCATCTGCTGTAATGAAATAACCCGAGGGTTAGCCGCGTCTCCTCTCTGAGACTGCGACTTCTGTTTCTGGGCATTCCGTGCTGAGAGTGTTAACACCGTCCAGAGGAGGCCTCATGTTTTGTAGGTCAGGTGCCCGCAGGACACGCATCGCCCCTTAAAGCTGGCCAGGGCTGAGAGGGGACCCAGTTAAGCCGTCCACACGGAGGGCCGACACTGGCACTGTGACTTGTGTCCTTCGTCCACGGTGACTGAGCTCCTCCCGCTATCTCCCCGGGGATGTCTGTGCCCGTAACCACAGGGCGGCTCCTGCTCCGGGGACAGAGTTCCGTTGTGCAAATCATCAGGAAGGGCAGTGACAGGAAACGGTGCTGTGTCTGTACACGGGTGCGTGAGTGTGTGCGTGCGCATAACTGCCGTGAGAGGAACAGCACGCGGGGCTGTTTGTCTCCTGCACTCTCTCCCGTGGGTGGGTCGGCCAGAGCCACGGAGCTCAGAGAGGGAGAGCGGCTCAGCGCGTCACACTCAAATGCCTCGGAGCGCCCTCAGTTTCCAGAAATGTTTTCCTGCAGCGAAGCAGCGAGGCCTCCCGCAGCACTGGCCGGCTCTGCTGTCCCCTCCCCCTCCCCGCGAACAGCGGGCTTCACACGCGTCCGGTGTCTGAGAGGAGGGGACGGCTCTTCCTCCCACACTTTCCCCGCCTGTCTTCCCGTGTCTTCCTTCTTTCCACAGAAGGTCAGCTTCAGAGGCATCCAGGGCAGAGGACCCGGACGTGAGGCCGGAGCCCGGTGTCCGTGAGCCTTGGTGTCCCCTGGCGCCCAGGGCGCCGGCTGCAGGGCAGAGCGGCAAGGCTCAGGCGGGGCGAGGATGGGGCGGGGCGCGGCTCAAACGGGCGGGATGGGGGATGCGTTTCTCCATAGGATGCTTGAAACCAGTGGCCAGATGAGAGAGGGAGTGAGTGGAAATGTTCAGTAAGGAACACGTGCATTCGCTGAGGTCGCTGCCGTTTCGAGTGCGGAATGGTCACGAGTTAAGGCCCTTGGGCCATGCAGGGGGCCGGCTGGAGGCCGCCGCTGACTGTGGCTGATTCTCGAGCAGGGGAGCGTCGCAAGGCAGAGCGAGAGCGTGGAAGTGGGGGTTCAGCGAGGGCCGAAAGCCCGCCATGGACAGGGCTGGAAAGGTGACCTCGGTGCTTCGGGAGGCAGGTTCGCCATGGGCCGTCAGCTCGTTAGGGACTCGGGGGGCTTTGAGACACCCCGAGCTGAGCGCGGCGAACGTGCAGCCTGCTGGCCCAGGGTGCGGTCTCTGTCCTGACGCAGGGCAAACGCCCCGGGGTATTCATAACGTCTCAGCCCGAGAAACGGGGTGCTGCTGGGGCGACCAGGGCTGTTGGTGTCCCCAGATCCGCAGATGTCCATGACGTCTGTGCGTGGGACGGCGGCGCCTCTGTCATCGGGTGGGGGCCGCGGTGGGAGGGGGGTGAGGTCGGCCGAGTGGGGGGGGCTCCACCCTTCGTGAACCACCTTCGCGCTTGCGCGTAGATCCAGACGCGCGCGGCGGCCGAGGACGCCGCCCGGGACCGGCCCGGCGCCCCGCGGCTGGTTTTCCCGCCCCCGCCGGCTTACGCTGCCACGGCGCTTCGTCACAGGTAGCGCACCCGCGTTACTGCCGACTGATGTCCCCGCTTCATGCGCACGTCCTCCGTCTTTACCCGAAACCGCCTTTCCTGCCCCAGCCCCCGCTCGGGACGTCGCCGTCGCTCAGCCGTGTGGCGCCCTTGGCACCCGGGACCGAGCCGCAGACGCCCTTCGTTCCCCGTGCCCTGCACGGGCTCGACGCTGACGGCACGGACACTCGTGGGGTGGCCGCAGTGGGCGTCCGCCCGGCGTCTTCCTCGTGACCCGGGGAGGCGCTGGGGCGGGGCGGACAGGCGCAGGGCGAAGGGCCCGTCCCATCGCGCTGGGCGAGGGCCGCCCACGCGGGCCCCTGGCCGAGTGCGTTTCTCCTGCCCCCTGCTGTACCCCCAGAAGGAGCTGTCACACGCAGCTCACGGCCATCGGTGGCTGCGGGACCACACCTGCTGCCTGAGGGTCTCTAGCCAGCAAATTATTTGAAATCCTGCAGTTGACATTTATTTATTCTCCCTCGTTCGTTCCCTTTGGCAAGGGTGCTGGAGGCACCTGGATGTTCATCTTGCAGTTGGGGTAGTGACCCCAGGGAGCGGACGGGGTCTCCCAGCCTCGTACGTCCTGTTCACATTGGACCATGTGTTCTGGGGCCACACTGCACCCTGAAGGGTGTTGTTGAGCGGCATCTTTGGCTCCTACCAACCAGATGCCAGAAGAGTAACCCCCCAGTCGTGACACTCCAAAATGTGTCCAGATAGTGCCAAGTGTCCCCTGGGGCACAAAACCACTCCTGTGAGTCAAAACCCAGTGAACTAGGTGACGGCCGTTAGCAGCTCTTCATTGGGCGGATGCATCCGTTCCGCAGAGTGAGGTCCGGCGTTGAAAAGTCGTAGCTATTGGAACCGTGTGCTATCCGCAGCAGGTAGATGGGAGGCCGGCCAGACAGAGCCTGAACCGACCCATGCAGGTGTGAGACTGTGTGACAGTCCAGTGCAGGTCAGCAAGAAGGAATGTACTTTTCAAAAATGACTCTGGGACATCAATTATCCAAAAGAGGAAAAGGATTGGATTTTCACTCCATGCCATTTATAGACATCGATTTCAGATCAATTAGGCATTCGAAGGAAAAAAGAGAAATCGTTATGAAGGGAACTACTGAAGGGTATCTTTATGAGCCCCTGGAGGAAAAGATTTCTTAAACAAGATATCGAAACACTGACCACAAAAAGAAAATTGATACATTCGACTGCATTCTAAAAATAATTGCTTTTTCTTTTTAAATTAAAAAGCAAACCGTAAATTTTGGGATGGTTATTTGTAACACATATGATCAACAAACAATTAGGATGCAGAATACATTTTAAAAAATGCTTTTAACTCAATAAAGGAAAGAAATAGAAAAGTGGACAAAAAATATGAATAAGCTTTTCACAGAAGAAAAACACAAAGCATTCAAGAAATATAAGAAAAGATATTCTCTCCTAAAACCATGATAACATTCAAATTTCCATTTCCAGGCAGTCTGGTGACATTCAGAATTGTTGAGATGAGGAACAAAGGGAATTCTCATTGACTGGGAGAAAAATCGATTCAACTTCTTTAGAAAATAGTTCGGAACTGCCTACTAATATCAAAAATATGATCTACTACGAGCCAATATTTCCACTTCTAAGACGTATGACCTAGAGAAACTCTTGCCCTTGGCCACTGGAAGGCATTCAGACATACTCAGAGCAGCACCGATTGTGACAGTCAAGAATTAGACACAGCCTAGATGCCCGCTGAGAGGGTAATGGATAAGGCCGTTTTGATCATGGGATTTTATACATTTATGAAAATGAGTCAATTACAGTTAGAGACATCAGTACGGGTATCCACTCTCTATGTATCTCTCTGATATATGTTACATTTCATTGAACTTTGCAGACAAGTATATTTATATAAAGATAAAAATATGCATCGAATTAACACTGCTCATGGATAATGGATATATATACATCCATTTAGGTAAAACTATCAAAAATAAAGAAATGAACACAAAATTTAGGCTAGGCCTCGGGAAGTGGGGAGGCTGAGGATATCGGTGGGGGTTCAGAGATACGTGTTCTAGCTCTTGGTGTGGGAGCTCAGTGCGTGGGTGTGTGTCATTAGAAAAATGTTCATGTATGACATATATGCTTTTCTTTGAACTGCGTGTCTCTAATTTCCCTTAATGCTTTGTATATACTTGTGTGTGTGTGTGTGTGTTTGGGGTGGAGAGGGATGGGGATACATGCCAGATTTCAAAACATTTGGTGAAAACAGAAGCGAGTCATTTGTCACTTAACAGGGGGAGAAATTCGGGCTCATGTTAGACTCCGCCCCCCCCCAACCCCCAGTAACATTCAAGGCCATTTGGTTCCACAGATAATAGAGCAGTAACTACCGAGCACTAAAGGTCTCATTAAGGGACATTGGATTTTTTACATTTGCATGATAGTAGTCACAGAATATGACATGCTATAGCTATCCTGATATGAAAGTTTTCAAAACTTTAGGTAAAAAAAAGTACAAACGATGGGATAGGATAAATGGATAGAAAGGCAGATAGAGAGATGGATAGGTGGATGCATGAAAAGATAGATGGATGATTGACAGATAAGTGATAGACGGGTAAATGGGATGGTGGGTGGGTGAATGGACGGATAAGTGCTTAGCTAGATACACAGACGGATACATAGTTACGTAGCTAGATGGTTAGATACATAGACACACTGACGAATTTGGTAGGTCTTTTTAAAATACTCCATCCCGAGTAGGATCCCTCCTTTCTTCCACTGTCTTGCTTTCATTTTTTTAAAAAGAACTTACCACTTCCTGAAGTCCAGCTGTTCAGGTCGTTGTGCTTTGACCCTTTTGGTCCCCACTCCCGTGAGCTCCACGGGAGCAGGCATCTTTCGTCCCTCGTGGACCCTGCAAACCACAGTGCACCGCGTCTCACGCGTAGTTCGATGCGGCTACATTGACTGAGCCGAAGATCGTGACGAACTTAGAGGCCCTAAGAGAGGCCCAGGTTTGCCGATTGGGGATGGAGCCGCCTCGTTCCTGCGCCCCGTGCCTCAGACTCTGGTTACGTGTGTCCCAGCTCGGGTCCCGAGGCAGGTCTCAGCCTCAGCACCACGGACATTCGGGACTGGATAATTCTGTGTGCAGGACGGAGGGGCGGGGTGAGAGGGTGCTCTGAGAATTGTGGGGTGTCGATCAGCACCCCCGGCCTCGCCACGCCAGTTGCTGCCGGCGGTCCTCCCCCTTCAGCGGTGACGAGCAGCAGCGTCCCCAGGCATCCCAGACGTCGCTGGGTCCACGTCACGCTCGGCCGGCGCCGCCGTCCTAAGGAAACTCTCCTTCTTGCCGTGGGATGAAGTGTCACTCGGATTCCAGCTTCCCTTTCTAAGTCGCACGGTCACTTTCAGCGAGGTTCACCTTCATTTTCCTTCATTTCCTGCTGCGACGCGTCCCGATGCGAACTCTGCCATAGTGTCACAGTCGCGCTGTGTATTCTAGGCATTTCTCACTCCTCGCTGGTGGCCTATCGCACCTGGCTTTGAAGATGAGCGTGTTATCCACCTCGTGGATGCTGTCGAGAGAAAACTGTCTGTGGAGGGCACGAGCCGTACACGCCTAAAGCGACCAGGTTGCAACAGGGCAGGGTTGGGCCTGGCGTGACGACTTGCAGCCCCAAACGGACGTGGCTTAGGGTTAAAACACGACACGTGCCTAGAGTTAGGGTTCCGTTTTGAGGCGTCTCTTAAACCATGGATTGTACAAACGAGAGACTCACTGTGCTACTATGGACTTGATTTGTTGGGGAAAGTTTGAATATAGGGTTGTTTTGGCAAAATGAAATACGCGTTCTTGGAAGAAAATGAAATTTCTGACATTATCTGAGTAAAATCTAACTGCGTGAAAAGCCACTTTAAAAAAAAAAAGAGTGACTCCGTCCTCCGTCTTTGCCGGAAGGGACAGCCACGCAGCACCGTCCGGGCTCCCAGCGAGCTGCTCGGGTCCGTGCCCTTTCCAGAACCTACTTCATTTCCTTGACGCCTGAAGAATTAGCGCCTGCTGCCCTTTTCCACTGGTTGGAAGATTTATTACAATTCTGCTTTTTCTAACTCTTGACTCCATCACGGCAGAGGAAACTCAGGGCGGCTTGTGTTCCAGACAAGTTCCAAGGCGGGGGAGCTCTCTCACCAAGACACAGCATCAGCGTCCCCTTGCTCCAGGGAGAGGGGACGTCGGAAATCGTCCAGGGCTTTGTGACGCGTGCTTCCAAGTTCCAATTTTTTTCATTTTGCTTTTGCAAGTGGGGACGACACATGCGGCCCGCTGCCGGCGTGAACACGTGTGTGTTCCCTCTGTCCCCAGTTTGCTCGGTCCCCCCCGTCCCCGGTCCCCCCCCCCAATGACTCCCACCTCGGCGGAGCTTCTTGTGGCTCCACGGGGACCCTCAGCCACTGGCTCGGAAGTGTGCCTGGAACGGAAGTGCGTTTTATTTCTTCATAAACTTGGCTCGAGAAAATGAAAAGACGGCACACTTCACACGTCCTTCCCGGGTAGCTCTCAAACACAGAAGAGGCAGAGAACGTTCGTTTTGCAGATTTTTTTTTTTTCTCAAAATGTGCTAAAACAGACTAGCGCTTTGAACTTCTTAACTACGAGGCAACAAATCAAAATGTCTGAGTGTCTGCCACGTGTCTGTCTCTGTGTACAAAATACGGGTACATCACACATTATGCAGGCAGTCTAAAATATCCGAATGCAGGCCATGTGGAAAAACGGTGCGGTAACTAGTCCCTGCCCACGGAGATGCCCACTTCTTAGTGAGGAAGTCCAACACCGCTCACGAACCTATTTGCAGATGACTCAGCGAGTCTCGGAGTGTCGCATGGCCCTGTGTGTGGGGGAGGTTGCTCCCCTAAGTAGAACAATAAAGTGCAGTGCGCTTCCTTTGACTGGAAGAGCTGGAAGCCCTCTGTTCTCTGCCATTGGTCTGCGTCTGCGCGAGCACCGAGCACCGCGTTTCCCTGCCTTTTCCTCTGCCTCATGAGGCTCCTGCGGTCCCCGCCCCTCCCCCGTGTTTGCTGAGCCCCAAGGATGGCGAGTGCGCAGGCGACGTGAGCTCTGGGTGCTGAGCTGGAGAACGGCCCTCTGGCTCCTGGTGACCGCCAGGACCGGGCCAGGCTCGGGGCAGCTCTCCTGGGGATGTCGGGGCTGCCGCGAGTAGCCGCCAATCACCACGGCTGAGACGGCTCGTTCTCCGGGTGGCCGGTGCCCCTGGCGAGTTTGGAAGTGGATTTGGAAGCCGCTCAGCGGGCGCCAGCGGCTGTGTCGGGGCCTGAGTACCTCCCAGGGGACAGAGGGTGTTCCGGGGCTCCCCCAAACCAGTGTTCCCACCTGCTCTGAACAAGCCTTTTTGTTGAGGTTTTAAAATATATTCTCCTGATGAAAATCGCAGACGCCGGGAGACAGGCAGGCAGCGCGGTTCGGGCTTGCGCTACTGGCGCGCGTCCTGCCGCCCGCCCGACCCGGGTTCTGGGCGAGACTGGCGCCTGTGCGCACGGCCCAGGAGGGGGTCCGTCACCGCCCCGAGGGCCCGGGCCCCGCGAGCCTGCGCCACGCGTGCGCAGAGGCCCAGAGCCGCCTTCCAGGAGGGCGGTCCTCTGAGCGCCCGTGTGGCCTTTCTCAGGAGTGCCACGGCGAGTCCCCGGGGACATCTCGTTCGTCCCCTCGCCTCCGGTTAAAGTCTTCCCTTCCCAGCGCCATCGAGGCTGACTCTGGCCGTGTGAGGTCTGAGTAGGTGTGTGGAAGGGACCCGTCGGGCACGCTCTTGTCTCGGGCAGGGAGGGCACCCAGCCAGGACGGTCCCTCGTCCCCCACCTCTCCCCTCCCGAAACGCTGTCAGAACGGCGGGCGCGGGGCGCACACTGCAGGGCCACCTGGCGAGGGGACAGGAAGCCTGGGAGGCCCCATGACTACGTCCCCGGGTCCGCAGGCCGCAGCCCAGCCCCGCCTCACTCCTCCGCGTCTGGATTTTTCTTCCTTTTTTTTTTTTTTTAATTTGCATAGGAAAACAAATCTTTTTTTTTTTTTTTCTGTTACTCCTCGGTGATTCTGTCTGCCGCCTGCAGCCTAGTGCAGTCCTAACTGCCGGTGGCTCATATTTCTGCCTGTCCCATTCGGTCAGCTGATTTGAGCCTTGGGCCACAAAAAGCCAAGACTGTGGCTTCTGTCCGTGTCAGTCATTAGCTTCCCTGAGACAGAGGGCGCCGTGGGTGTGTGGGCGGCCACGTCCGCTGCCTGTGGCGGAAGCTGCGGATCGGGCCGCAGGCGGGTGCGCGCTGTCTTCACGCTGGAGGACGTGGCCGAGTTCTGTCTCAGAAGAGCCGCGCCCCGCCCCGTCCCCCCTGAACGGCTGCTGACCCTCTGACCCGGACCATGCGGCGAAACATCACGGTCCCCTGTTTCTCAAACATCGGTCACAGTGACGTCCCCTGGTCGCTTCTAGAGTCTGCAGGGACGCCGCCAGCCCGGCTGTGTGCCGCCGACTGCCTCTGGCTCTGTGCCGGCGTGCGGGCCGGTGAAGTCCCGCTACCTGATCGGTCAGACACACGCGGGGGCAGGAGGCGGCGGAGAGTGGCTCTCGCTGACCAGGGCGCGCAGTGCCCTGGGGAGCACGTCTGACCAAAGCCAAGTGAACCTCGACCCTGTGTGCACGCGCACACACAAACACGTGCACGCGCGCGCCCGGCGGGTTCCCCGTTCGCTCGGCGCGCCGCGGTCGTCCAGCAGAACGGGGCAGGGTGCGTCAAGCCGGGCGTGGCTCTGCTGCCACCGGCATCTGAGTGTCGCGCTCGCCCAGTCGCCCTTCGCTTGTTGAGGTGCCGACACCGGTTTGTGCGTCGTGAGGTCGAGGCCCGCTTTCCGGCCTCACCGGGGCCGCAGGGGCTGACGGCGGCGGCCGTGGAGCCGTGCTGCCCCAGCGCCAGCGCGCCTCTGCGCATCTTCCGCTTTTGGAATGTGCTCGGCGGCCGCGGAAGTCAGGTCTTCAGTGCGTTTCTTCCCAGTCGCGAGCTCCAGAAGCTGCCGGGGCGCAGAGCGAGGCCCTGCAGCTTCCCGCCCGTGGACGCGAGCTGGTCCCGGGGGAGCCGCCAGGTGCCCTGGGTCCCCGGCTCTCGGGCCGGCCGGCTCCGCGCCGAGGGACACCGCGTGCGGGCGGCCAGGACGGAGGCGACCGTGAACTCCGCACCCACCCGCCCTTCCGCCCAGGCGGCCGGTGTCCTCGTCACCGCTGCTGCTTCTCCCTCCACATGCGGCTTCCGTGCCAGCGGCGGCGCCTGCGAGCGGTTTGGTGACACTGAGACGTGGCGCGTGCATTTCCGTCACCGGGTCACCTGCGGGTGGCGGCAGTGACGTGTCTGGGGAAAGTCGGCTGCACATAGCGGGAGAGGCCCCGCCCCCCCGCAGGGGCATCGGCCAGACCCCCACGGCGAGGCCAGCGGTGGCGCGGGGCAGCACCAGCACCGAGGAGCCGCGGGACTGGGCGCCGGGCGCGAAGTGCGGGACCCCAAGCTGGGCTGCCCTCTGCGGGGCGGCCGTGTGGGCGGGGACAGCACTGTGGGCGGGGCGGCCCGTGTGGGCGGGGACAGCCGTGTGGGCGGGGACAGCCATGTGGGCGGGGCGGCCCGTGTGGGCGGGGACAGCCATGTGGGTGGGGAGGCCCGTGTGGGCGGGGACAGTCATGTGGGCGGGGCGGCCCGTGTGGGCGGGGACAGCCGTGTGGGTGGGGTGGCCCGCGTGGTGTGGGCGGGGCAGCCCGAGTGGGCGGGGACAGTCATGTGGGCGGGCAGCACGAGGCTCCGCCCCACAGGGCTGTGTATCCCGGTCTCGTAGACTGGCCCAGGGGTTGGGATCCACGCAGAAGCCGCACTGGATGTCAAGGGCGCAGCCCTCGCACCGCAGCCCACCCCTGTGCTTCTCCGCGGTGACGGCCACAGCCGCGTCAGCCACATCAAGCAAGAGAGGCAGGACGGAGGGCGCGGCCGACTCTGAGGTGGCGATGAGCACACTGCGTCGTCACGCTGTCCCCGACGCTCCTGCGTCCTGGACGCAGCCAGTGAAGAATTTAATAACCGCGAGGGCTGGAAATCTAACTGGCGAATGAACGCCTGCGAGCCATGGCCCCTCGCTCTGGCTCGGGCTCCTGGGAGGGCCCCGTGGGGTGCGACGTCGGCCCGGCCTGCACCCCAGTGGTGTCGCCCTGTGGGACTTGGGCCCGTCACCTCCAACGTGGAGAAAGCGTACCTCTTGGCCCGCAGTCTCTCGTGGGTGTGGGGGACGCCGAGGGCTTCGTCAGGGCTGTGGCCCGGTCCGAGCTCCGCTCCGCGGGAGTCGGGGGTGGTCAGAATCTGGGGAGGGGGCAGATCCCGGTCCGTCCGGGTCAGCTAACTTACCCCAAGGAAGCTGATGCCCCGTGTCCTCGTGACAGCTGAGGGCCAGGCCCCCACCCGAGACAGGCTCCTCCACCAGGGCTGGGCACCGTCCCCTCCACGATGGCGTTGCGGGGGGCCGGCCACCACGTACCTGAGGAAGACGGTCCCCGGCCGTAACATGGCAACGGGCTTTCGGGAAGGTTCACATCCCGAATGGGGGGAGAAGGAATTTACAGTGACAAGCCTTCTAAGGTAAGTGCTGTGAGAAGGGCACACGCCCCCCTCCGCGCTCTGAGGGGACACGCCCCCCCCCCTCCGCACTCCGCCAGGGCCTGTGAGGGGGCGGGGGATGCCCGGCTGGAGTGGCGCCCTGCTGGGGGGCACGTTAAGGCCACCTCCGTCATCGATCACCGGCCACGTCCTCAGCACAAAATTCTCAACCCTGATACTACGGTTTTTAGATCTGCATGAAAAGCGAATTAGAAAATGACCATCAGTTTAGCCAATGGATTCTTTATAGGAAAAAAAAAACCTAGAAAACCTCTTAATAATGATTTTCCCAATGTGGTCAAATCACTTCCCTTATGAAAATCCGAGGGAAAGGCAGGTTCACACATTTATTCTTCAGTGTTTATTTCAGGGAGGAAGTCTAGATTTGAATGCAATGTAACTAACTGAAAAAATGGCTGAGTCACTTCCACGGGGAGGGAATAAGGTTGACCAAAAAGGGCTTATTTTTGGTTAAATAGAAGCTGGTGTAGGGTGACACGGGGCTCTTGTCCAAAGCAGTGAGATTACTGACTCTGAGTCACATCCGCTTTGGGAGCTTGCCGTGTGTGCATGTGTGTGGGTGTGCGTGCGTGTATGTGTGTGCGTGTGTGCATGTGTGCACATGCGTGTGTGCGTGCGTGTGTGTGTGCGTGCGTGTGTGTGTGCGTGCGTGTGCGTGTTCCTGCTGGGTGATTCGCTCCTTAGTTTTGTGTCTGAGGCGTGTTTGCTGTCACTCTTTGCCCCGGGCTCTCTGTAAATGCAAGTGGCCATCACAGGCGTCTGGTCCACATCTGTCCTAAATCTCGCCATGGCCCTTGACCGGCACGGAGTGGAGGCCCGCGTTCACGCTGAGCGGGCCTGCTGGCTGCGGTGGCCCGGCCGCAGGGCGTGGGTGACGGTGGCTCCGGCGGACTCCTGCTCCACATTCTTGGCTGTCGCCCCCGCCCACCTCTGCTCATTAGCACCCGCCGCGACTCCGCGTGCTGGGAGCACGCCGCCATCAGCAGGACGGAGCACCTGTCCCGCGACAGATGGTTCCAGTTTTAGCTCTCGCGGGAGTGGGGGTGTCAGAGGAGGGGCGGGCGCTGGCCGGGGCGCAGGGCGCTCGCCGTGACTCGCGCCCGGCCACTGTCTCTCCCTTTTGCTTCACATACCCATCCCGCCTCTTCTCGTCTCCGCCGTCTCCGCTTGGGCCACCGTCCCTTTGCCATTTGTTTCTGTTTGCGCACATTGGAGATATGATGGAGCTGTCAGTATAGATGAAATGACAGCCATCAAATCCAGAGCCAGAGACAGACGCAGACAGACACAGAGACGCAGAGACAGAGGGAGAGACGGACAGACAGAGACAGAGATGCAGAGACAGGCAGAGGGAGAGGCAGACAGACAGAGAGACGCAGGGACAGAGGGAGAGACAGACAGAGAGACGCAGAGACACAGAGACAGGCAGAGGGAGCGGCGGACAGACAGACCCCAGCCCGCAGACGTTCCCAGAGGCGAGTCGAGAGGTGGGGAGATGCCTCATCGCAGGACGAGGCTGCGGGGGTGGGGAGACGTGGCAGAAATCTTTCTTTGGGGAGGACCGAAGATGCGCTATGCACGTGCCGCGCTAGCCGTGAAGATGCTGTGTGGGAAAGCGTTCATCGCAGTCGCGAAGTGGGTTTAAACGCTCCTCCCTGAAGGGTCTGCCTAAGACGCACGGGAGGTAAGATTTCCTGCACGAACCCCATTTCTGCTCCCCAAAGCAGCATACTGTTTTTGCATTGGTCGCAGAGCAGGTATTAGTGGCTTAAAATTATTTATTTTCATAATCTCTTAGGCCTCAGTGAAACTAGAACACAAATTTCTTGAAAGGCAAACTTTTTTTTTCCTAACGTTCAATATGGAAGTCCAGAAAATACCAGGGAGGCAAAAACGACACAGCTGTTTCTGTGAGACGCCGCCGCGCGGTCCCCGTTACCCGCAGTTTGGCTTCTTATGGTTTTGGTTACCGTGGTCACCATGACCCGAGAATTTTAACTGGAAAATTCCAGAAGTTAACAATGCGTAAGTTTTAAATGGTGCGCCGTTCTGAGTGGAGTGACAAAATCTCACGCCGTCCCCCAGTGTCCCCCGGGACACGACGCGTCCCTCGGTTCCCACGCTGTGCACGCTCCCCGCCCGCTCCTCAGCGGCCATCTGGGTGACCAGATCAGCCGGCTCGTGACCACGGTGCTGGTGTTCCGGCCACTCTTAGTCTGCTGGCTGACGTTCCGTTCACATACGTCTTGTTACTGTACTGTTGCAATTTTGCTACCGTATTATCAGTTATTGTCGTTAATCTCTGACTGCGCCTCATCCATAAATTAAACCTTAGCGTGGGCACGTGTGCGTGGGAATAAAGGGGGCGTGTAGGTTTCAGGACCGCTGGTCTCAGGCTGGGTTTATGGGGGTGAGGACGGACGACTCCGTCTCAGCAGACCTTGTTAAATAAAGAATTCAGACATTGCTGCATCACGAGTTCTTTTTCCCTGTTTCTGATATTTTTATTTAGACACAAAATGATTGATTACACAAATGATCTCGTACAGCTCCAGAAGGAGATATAAAAAGCCCCAGATTCGTTGCCGGGATTTAGATAGTATTAAAGTCCCGCAGATGGTTAACCGAAGGTAGAATGTTTAAAATGCAGTGAGTGACATTCCAGAGAGTCCCCTAAGCGCCTGCTGTGTACCAGGCACGGAAGCCGGCCCCTGGGCTGCACAGCCTAGAAACTTGAGGGGGAGGTGGAGGCGGCCACAGGGAGGCGGGGGGTGGCCCCGTGGCCCTGGGACGTGTGGGCGTGAGCAGGGCAGGCAGAATGTGCCCTGTCCTGAGGACAACCGCAGCTTTGGCACAGGCCACTGTCTCTGACACCTTCGGGGCGAGGGCTGCTTCTTCCTTTTTTTTCCACCGTTCTGTTACCTGGGGCCAGAGCGTGGCTCTCAGGGGTTACCGGCTCTGGGCTGAGGCATCTCAGGCTTCGGGGCAGAAGTGTGCAGAGCCGCCGTGTCCCCGCTCCGTTACCTCAGTGCCCCGCGGAGGACGCCCAGGCCCTTCCGCAGCGAGGTGCGGGGCGAGGCCTGGGCCCCGGGAGGCGGGTGGCCGGCACGAGGCGCTTGTCCTGCCGCCCGTCGCGGCCTCCCCGGAGCGGCTTTCCGGCGCTTTCCGGTCTCTCGGAGCGGGCGGTGGCCCCGGCCGTGCACCCTGCTGGCCTCGGCCTCCCTGGGGACCGTCGCGGTGAAGCCCAGGGGACACTGCTTCCTGCCGGGTTCGGGGCCTTCGGGTGACAGACGTGGAAGATGTGACGAGTTCTCACGCGCTTCGGAGTTCCATGGATCGGATCTCCCCCGCCGGTCCCCGGGATTCGCCTAATTGGGACTAAAGTCACGTTGCTGCGTTCATACCGCTTCTTGACTTTAAACAGGCAAAAACTCTTTATACAAATTGGAAGCTTCTTGACTTTTGAGAGCTTCGGATTTGCCTGGTTTCGGAACAGCCATCGGTGGCTGATCCACAAGGGGTGAGTATTGTGAGGCGTGGGGAAGAATACGGGGCCACGACCCTGAAACCTGAGGGGACACGCCGCTGTCCTGGGCCCGCTGTGCTCGGCTGTCAGATGGGGCGATGTGTTCGCTGCTCGGTTTGGGGGATGGGAGACGGCTCTGCTCACCCTAAAATCTGAGCAGCTCTCGGCCCAGGGAGCCCCGTTGTACCCGAGGACGTCCCTCCTGCTTCGGGGCGCCAGGAGTCGGAGCCACCTCACGGCCCGAACACGTGCAGGCGCCCCACTGGCCCCCGACGCGGGGCCAGCGTGGTCCAGAGGCGACCGTGGGGTTTGCCGTGCGCGAGGACGTGGCCGGGGATGCGCGGTGGCCGGGGGTGCGCGGTGGCCGGGGGAGCGCGGTGGCCGGGGGAGCGCGGTGGCCGGGGGTGCGCGGTGGCCGGGGTGAGGACGGACGGTGACGTGGCAGACGGAGGCTGCGGGGGAGGGGGAGGCGTGGGGGCGCCTCGTGGTCATCTCGGCTGGTTCGTAAGGTCCCCGGGCTGAGGACGAAAAGCAGAGGGGTGACCTCCGGGGGCGCAGCGGAGCGCCCCGGGAAAGCCGCGGGCGGCGGCTGGAGGCTCGTCCGGGGGGGACGCCGTCCGGATGGGAGCGGGGAGGGAAGGAGACGGGCCGCGGCGAGGGCCGGTCCTCACGGCCTCTGGCTCCGCGGGCGGGAGGCGGACGGGGCCCGGCCGAGGCCCAGCTCGTCGGAGCCGAGCCCGGTGTTCCTTCTTTGATAAAAACATTTTTCCCTTAGAAAGCAGTGAGGGAAAGCACAGTGAAGCCCCGTCCTGCCTTCGTGGCTGAGAACGCTGCCTCTGTCCCCCGTTCGTCCCATTTGCCCCTCGGCCACTACAGGCAGGATGCGCCTCCTCGTCGTCACATGCGATGTGGCCCAGGCCTGGCCTGTCCCGTGTGCGTGGCCACCTCCCGGCTGCTCGTCGTGATTTCCAGCACCTTCCGTGGCCCGTCACACGTGAGCCCCCGCGGGCCCGCAGCCGCTGCACGGTCACCGTCACCGGGCGCCCGTAACGCCCGTGCGGGGCGTCGTCAGCAGGCTGTGACGGGCGCCTCGCGGCTTCCCGTCAGCCCACGTTCGCCCCGGGGTGCTGGCCGCTTCCTCCAGCACGGGCTCCGGGCGCGAGGTCTGGGAGGCGCTCGGGCTCTTCGGGGTGCAGGAGTTTCGGTCCCGTTTGGGGCCCCTTAACAAAGGGTTGTCCCTGGACTCCAGAGCCTCCTGCAGCTCGAGTTGCTGGGTCGTCGGTCGCAAAGGCCTGAGTGAGCCGGCAGCTCCTTGGTGCCCGGGGGCCGAGCCCCGGCCGCGTCCGGCTCTGCGCCCAGCGGGCTCATCCCAGCGGGGACGTCGCCGGCCCCCCCGGGTCCTCGGCCCCGCACCTGCCCCGGCCGACGGCCGCTTCTGTGAGAAGCGTGGGGGCGGAGGACACCCGTGTCTGCGTGCGCCACGTTTCGCCCGGTGACCCTCGGCCCGACACCTGGTTGTTGGGGGGCTGCGTGGCCGCTTCAGAGGCTGGCATGGGGGTGACCCCGAGTGACCCCGCGTGCGCTCGCCCCTTTCCCGACGGCCGAACGAAGCCTCACCATCCAGCTGCGTTTCGCTTTCTGCTTTTCATCGTGACGGGGCATTTTGGGGGCGCAGACCCCACTCATCCCTGTGCCCGAGTGCGTGCGATGGGCCCGTGCAGGGCAGGGGGTGAGCAGCCTCCCGCCCTGGGCAGCCCTGGGCAGCCCTGGGCCTGACCCACTTTCCCAGCCCGGCTCCAGTGGCCTTGGGCGAGGCGGGGTGCGTCTCCGCACCCCGAGTTCTCACACCTCAGCTGCAGGCTCCACCCCCATCATCATCGCGAGGATTCAAGTGATAATGCACGGGGTGGACCTACCGTGTCCTTTAGCACAGGGGTCCCCACGCTCCAGGCTGTGGGCCGGTACCGGTCCGGGCCCGTCAGGACCGGGCCACGCGGCAGGTGGGCGGCCGGCGACTGAGCGAAGCCTCCGTGTCCGCGGCCGCTGCCCGGCGCCGGCATCGCCGCCTCGGCCCCACCTCGGCTCGTCAGGCATTCGATGCTCACAGGAGCTCCGGGCCCGGGGGCCACGGAGGCCGGGACCGCTGCACCGGCAGGTCAGGGCGTCCGCGGGGCCGGGTGTCACGAGCCGCTCCGAGCGCTGGGGTCACAGGTGCGGCGGTGACTGGCGGCTCGGACTGCTGCCCCCGTCTGCCTGTCAAATCCTCCCTTCTGAGAAGTGTCCCAGGAGACCTTATTCCTTGTGACACGGGACAGGCCCGACCCCCTTTGTCCGTACGGGAGGCCGCGTGCCCCACGCGGCCCTCCTGCTCCCGGTCGCCGGCGTGACTCCCGGGCGCCTTCCGGACATGCGCGATGAGCTTTTCCTCTCCCCCTTCCCCTCTCGTTCAGATGCCCCGAACCCCAAACTTAAGCCCTCTAGTCCCACGGTTTCCAGCTGTCCGTTTTTCTCAAACGCACGCGTGCCGCATCTAATTCAGTGCCAAACCAGCCCACCTCTGCGTGGAAGGGGGCGGGGGGCCTTGTCCGATGAGCACCCCGGGCCAGCCGGGCGCCGGGAGCCGACACGCGGCGTCCGAGCTGCCGCTCTCGGTAAGTTTGTGACCAGCCACCGAGCAAGTGCGCATCGGCCGCCGGCTTTGTGCGAAGCTCCTTCCCAGTTGCTGTGTGAACCCAGACATAATCGGAGGCAAGTCTCGCTCTTCGCAAACACGTTGCGCATTTACCAAATGAACATTTAACCTGAAGAACTCGGTTCGGCACGGTCGTCGTTTACACAAGCGGGTCCCACGCACGCCGCCGGGTGCCGCGCCATGAGCAGCCGTCGGCCCCTCGCGGCGCCGAGCCGAGGGACGAGGCCCGTCCCTGGTTTGCGGCCGGGGTCGGGGACCCTGAGAGTCCAGGCCGCCTGGCGTCCTCCAGGACGAGCTCGACTGTAGTTTTTTCTTCGTCATGCGTTATCCGCAGGACAGACTGCTACCCGAGAGGGACAGACCGCTACCCGAGAGGCAGCACCAGGGACGGTGCAGCAGCAGACGCGGCTCCGCGGCGGGCGTGGCAGACAGACGTCGCCGTAGGTGACAGGGACTGAGGACGGCGTCTCCGGGGTGCGAGCCGGGGCTGGGGAAGACCCCGGAACCGACGGCTGACGGATTCATCGTCAAGAAGCTCGCTTCGCGCCGCGGCCTGGGCTGGGTGTGGGGCTAGAAGGGAGGTGGACGACTCAGTCAGCACCAGCGGGGAGCGCCGCCTGACGCCCCGAGATGCTCAGGACAGAAGGTCCCAGCACAGGGCGCCAGGGACACGCGGAGGCTGCGGGGTGCAGGGGGAGACTGTGCCGGATGCAGGGGGCATGCGCGGGGCCCTGGGGCGGGCGGGCGCGTGGCGGGTGGACTGAAGGACGGGGGTCTGCAGGAGCAGGAGACAGACAGACAGACAGAGACAGAGACAGAGACAGAGAGGGAGGAGGAGGGGGAGACGAGGCGGGAGGCTGGGGTCCGGCACAGCAAGACAAGACCGCGCGGGGCTTGCCCCGCAGACAGCAGGCCGTGGGGCCCTCAAGGGCGTGAGGGGGGGCAGACGTGGCCGTCACTGTCCCCCTTCCGCGCCCCCCGGCACCGCGAACCACCGTCTGCCGTGACCTTGTTCGTTACCGATCTGCCTGTCTGTGCAATGTTTCCCCACTCAGACAAAGTCCCAGAAAGGCGGGGAGCAGACCCCTTGTTCGCTGCTGAACCCCAAGGCCTGGCACAGCCCCCGCTCGTGGTGGCCGCTCGTATCTGGTGAGGGGAGGAGACGGGTGTGAGTGACCGGACAGGCCCGTCCGCCCGGCGGTCACTAGGTCTGTGCCGCAGCCGCCTGCCCCGCTGCTGGGACGTCCCGTGACCCGGGGGCTGTGACCCGGCGGGCTGTGCTGTGGCGGGGACGTGACACCCCGAGGGCGGAGGGCAGGAAGGCCACGTGAGGCCGCGGGCGTGGGCTTCTCCCCTCGCCTTCGACTCGAGTCCCCCGGGGCCGTGGCCGTCGCCCGCGCCCCAGGGCAGGAGACTGGGGGTCGCTCTGCGGGTCTGCAGGCCGGAGCCCCCGGCAGCGCGGAGGGCGGTGCCGCCCGGCGGTGGGGTGTCGCCCCCGGGAAGGGCGCCCCTGCCGCGCCGGACTTGGCCCCAGCAGCCACGGGCACGGCCCTGCCCCGCCCCGCATCCCGCCCCCCTGCAGGCGCGGCTTCCCGCCGTAGCCCTTCGCCGATCCCTGAGCGGCGCCTCCTGGTGGCGGCCGCCTGTCGCGTAGGGGCCCCCGTGGCCTCGCGAGCTGCGCAGGCAGGCGCCGCGGTCCCAGCGGCTGCGACTGTGCAGAAACCGAGGCAGCTGCACGGTGTCGGCCTCACGCTCGCGGCGGTGGAAACGTGTTCCCCGGAGCGATTGCTGTTTCGACGCGATTCTTCCTCTGCTTAAAACGACTGCTTACACAATATCTTAAAATCCGTATGTGTCTCATTCGATGTTTCACTGGCATTTACCAACTCATTTCGTGGCCTTTGACCTGTGTCTAGCTGTATTATGAGGGATTCATATACCTTTATTAGGTGAAACCAATGGAATTTATGTCTCTGTGTGGTCTGTAGTAACAATCTCGCGTTTTCTCATTTTCAAAACAAGTAGCTAAGGATTAGCACGTCATCGACTGAGTCGTCCATTCTCTCCTTATTGACTTTAGGTGGCTCAGTACGTAGTATCCGCCTGTGAGAGCTGAGATAGGTTCGGCTGTGTTATCACACGCAGGCCTTGAAAAGCACGTAATAAGCGCGTGCTCGGCACACACGGTGCCGTCGGGGGCTGGTCACGGGGCCCCGTCCGACTCAAGGTGACGCCATCAGATGGCGCACGAGGCGGGGCGGTGAAGGCGCAGTTTCCAGGGCTGAGCCCAGACGCGTCTTGCGTGGCCTCGCCACGTGCCACCAGCCCGCGCGCACGCCCCGGGCTGGCCGCGCGGGGGGCGGAGGAGCCCGTCCCCGGGCGTGCAGGGGTGACGGCGTGCCCGCGGCTCTAGGCCGCTTGCTCCAGAGAACTGTTTATCTATTCTTATCTCAACACAATTCCTTTAATTACCATTATTATAATTTTGCAGTCCATTTTGACATATGGCTGGGAAAATCTTTTTCTATTATGTCTCTTTTCCCCTAAATATTCTGGGCTTTTCTTATGCAAATGCGTTTGTTTAATACAATCGGGAGGGTATTCTCTGCCTCCCCCTCCAACACACAAGTCTCGCTGGCGTTTCGATTGAAACGCATTATATCACACCCGTTCATTTGGGGAGAACATCCCTATCCGCGCATTATTCACCCTTTCCTCCAAGCGCCTCTGCTCCGAAAGGGAAACAAAACAAGAAAAGCATCCGAAATCTTCACTGTAAGTCGCTCGGAATTCGCGGGGCATTTAGCATGCGGTAAGAACTACTTCACACAATTTTAAAAGATCGGAGTGAGAGACCTGTGTCAGCAGGTCGCATGGCTCCCCAGTCACCTGCGTGTCGGGGTTTGCGCGGGCGGCCGTCGAAGGCGCAAGGGTCTGAGCCGCGCACGCGGCGGTGCCGGCCCTCCGCCGACGCCCACGGTCCCCCGGCAGCTCGGGGCACGTGCCACGTGGCCCGGCCTCTGCCCTGAGCTGCCAGGTTCGGTGGCAGGAGCTCAGAGATGGAAGACGCGATGGTCGATTTTCTGAGAGCAAAGTGAGAAGCTGGTCGTGTTGGCAGACGACGGCCCGTGGCGAAAGGCCCTCGGCGGCAGGTCAGCGGAGAAAGAGTTGGTGTTTTTTTAAAATCTGAATTTCTAAAAACATCTTCAGATTTCGATGAAGACGACATACTCCTTCCCCACAGATGTTTCCCGCATCAAGGAAGACATTCTCCTCAGTCGGTTGGCAGTCCCGGGGATGGAAACTTCTCCAGAGGAAGGAAGGGCCGTGGGAGGACGTGCCCGTGGGGGAGCCGACTTGGGACTCTGCACCGAAGGGGTGCGAGGGTCCGAGCGAGCCGGCCGTCACGTTTTCCGTGCGTCAGGGTCCGTCTCAGCTGCTTCCGGCCCCGCGGGCGAAAACTGGCCAGAGGAACCGAAGCGGGGAGAGGCCGGGGCTGGGCCGAGAGCTGGCGGCGACGCGGTCAATCGCGCGAGCAGCGCCGAGCAGCCGGGGACGGCCGCCTCGCGGCACCGCGGAATTGCATTTAGATAGAATTCTTGCTGAACTAGAAATAGTGCCGAGATCAGCTGTAAATCCCCGCTAAAGTGACTTATCGTGCAAAGGGTCAGATGTCATAGTCCGGGCTCCGCGAGCCCCACGCTGCTCGCGGCGAGCATTCAGCCCGCGGTCGCAGCGTGAAGGCGGCCGAAACGACGCAGACAGATGGCCGTGGCTGTCCGTCCAGTGACACTTACTTACGGGCGTTCGCCTTTGAATTACATGTCCGTTACGTGAGGAAATGTCACTCTTCTTTTGACTTATTTCAACAAGTAAACGTGTAAGAACAAAAACGTTTTTAGTTTACAAGCTGTAAAAAAACAGGCGGTAAGATGGCTTTGACCCGCAATCTGCTGACCCCCGATGCAAGGTCATAAGTTGGAAGGTGTCCGCGACGCCTTCCTCTAGCTGCTTGAGGCATAGGAGATGTCACGTGCGCACCTAGAATAAAGAGGCTAATTTCTTTAGCATACAAAGAGCTCTGAAAAAAAAAAAAAAAACCAACATGTCTAACAATGCAACGTAACAACAGCCAAACAACAAAAACAGAAACGTGCCCGGAGGACCCGCCGGCCAGCTGCGGAGCGCACGCTCAGTCCACAGGGGTTGGGAGCAACGCAGACCCTCCTCCCGCGGGTGGGGGGTGGCCGGTCCCACATCCGGGTCCTCGTGCCAGGGCCGTGCCGGGGGGCGGGGCCGGGGAGGGCGGCCCTCGCCACCTCGTCCTCGGGAGTTTAGCGTGGCACAGCCACGCGGAAGGCAGTTCGACATCCATCAGCGTCTTTAAAACGAGCATCGCTGTCCACCCGAAAATCCCCACGTTAGGAAGGCAGCCCGCACCCCACGTGGGCAGAGGCTCCCTGCGAGGCTGTGGGGCCACGCACACCGCACCCCACGTGGGCAGAGGCTCCCTGCGAGGCTGTGGGGCCACACACACCGTCAGAGGCTGGGAGCCGCCGCACGCGTGTCAAGGGAGGACTGGTTAGATAAATGCCGGCCTGCCGAACACGGAGCCGCGTGCAGAGGGAGGAAGAGAGGATCGGCGGGAGCGGAGGGCTCGGAGCCACCGCCAAGGCTCGCTGTCGAGTGAGAGGTGTCAGATGGGGCGCGCGCCCTCATCCCGCCTCGCGGCCTCGGCGGGGCTGGCGGGGGCCGGCACGGTCTTCTTCTCCTTCCGTGAAACTTCCCGAAAACTGAATTTCTTACCACAGCCTCCTTTCAGTTGAAGGTTTTAAAAAGAGTTGAGATCAATGGCTATCGCCTCACTGTTTGTTAGTTCTCTTTTCCAGTTACCGCAGAGTATGGTCCGACATTTCTAACCCGCGAACCATGTTCAGCTGGATGGATAGCAAGAAAATGAAGTTTCGTTTGAACAAAAGGCTGTCCCCTTTCAGGAAGTGAAATGTTTATTTATAAAAGAAAACCTTAAAGGAGACTCTGTTGGACTAATAATGAAATAAAAGGTCACTCAAAACAAGCTGCCTTCCCCCCCCCCCCCCCCCCCGTTGAATCAGGAAACAAATTATTCTATGAAAGCAGCCCGAAGCGTGGTGAAGCTGCCCTGCCTCCTTCCCGCGCCCGCAGGCGGCCGGTGCCGTCTGGTCATCCAGGTGCCCCGCGGTCCCCTTTCCGGAGGCCAGCCTCCTCGCTCATCCTGACTGTCATCTCCTGCTCCCTCCCTCGCCCCCACGGGAATACACGCTCGGGAAGGCGAACGCACCCCTCTCTGCGCCCACGGCGACTCGAGGGGGGCTGCCGACGCCTGGGGCCGCGGAAACAGCATTCTCCCATTAAATTTCTAACTGGCAGACAGTGAAAGCAGCGCCTTTTTGGGGTGCGGCTCTGAGCTTACGTTCCCAGCGGTCTGTAACCCCGGGAGCCGTCGAGAGACGGGGCAGCCGTCGCCCGGACAGCTGCCTGCACGCACCCACCTCGGCTCTGTCCTGGGAGCCGCCGATCCGATGCCGTCTGCAGACTAAAGTCTGCGTAGTCACATGTGCAGCGGCCGCAGAGCGCGTCCTTCCGGGGCGCTGACCATGCGCCTAACAGCGTTGTAAGCGCTTTACATGCAGAATTTAAAAAACCTCTTTTTGTTACTCCTGTTACCTGGACAGCAAAAACGAGGCTCGGCCGTCACAGCTAGCGGCGCCGTTGGCCTGGCCGCCCCTTGCCGGCGAGTGGCAGGGCATCTGGCCGTTTGCCGGGGCCCCCACGCAGACCACTGGACGTGCTCGGCCACACCCGCGGGGTGGACGCATCGGCGGCCGCTTCTGGACGCGGCGTCTGCACCCAGAGTCCGTCGCGACCCCACTGCCAGGAACCCTCCTGGGGAGATCAGCCCAGAGGCTGCACCCCTAAACAACCAGTGGGAAGAAGCCCCACACCCAGCCGCCCTGGTGGGGGTGCCCGAGCCCCCCGCTCCCCAGACTCTGGAAGGCAGGGACGGGAATGCCCGCAGCGCGCGAGCTGTGAGGTGTTGGCTGCAGCCCCTGCCCTGCCTCCGTGAAGACTCGACACGTTGCATCGGGAAGGGGACCCACGCCGGAGACCGCCCGGGAGCCCTCCGGCCCGCCCCGGCCGCCGCCCGCACATGCTCGGCGGCGGCGTGAACGCACGCGCCCCGGTCGGCGCCGTCGCCGGCAGGCGGTGCTGGGACAAGGCTCGTGCTCTTAGCCCTCCGCGGTCACGGGGCTGGGGGAAGGGCCTGCGTGGGGAGGCCCACAGGGGCCGCTGGCTGCCCCTGTCTGTCACTAGCCCTCGTCTGTCCGCCGCCCGGCGAGAGCCGGAGGTCTCAGCGCTGCGATTCTGCCCGCGATCTGAGACTTCTGATGCTCGCCGGGGGACTACGCCGGTCTCACTTACACGAGCGAGACGAAGGTCAAGGCCAGTGGTGACCTTTCTGAAGAACCTCAGAATTCGTATCTGGAGATTCCGGAAGCAGAACTGGAGAGGACGCAGAGCCCCGCTGCTGAAGGGCCCTCGTCCTCGCCTCCCCAAAGCCTCGCGCGAGGACCGGCCTCCTTCGGTGCGAGGCATTTCCACCTCGGTCGCCTCGGGCGCCGCTGCAGGCTCGGCTGGCACAGGCTCGGCTGGCACTGCAGGCTCGGCTGGCACTGCAGGCTCGGCTGGTATTGCAGGCTCGCACCGCAGGCGGGGCGCGCCGACACCCCAGGCATGGGCTCCACCCGGATCAGCACAGGCGGACCCTGGACCCCGGCCCTTCCCGGCCCCCCTGTCCTCGTGCTCCACCCCAGGGTCCCGCACGCCTTGCAGCTGAGTGCGTCCCGGTCACGTGGGAGAGACTGCCTCGTGGGGCGGGCGCCCCTGATCGCGGGGGAGCTGGAGCCAGCAGACGCCCCCTCCCCCTTCCCTCCAGCGGTGGCTCCGCACGGGCCCACGGTGGCCAGACGAGGCAGCGGGTGGCCATTGTTGCTTCGGAGCGTAGATGGATAACCCGACCTCACATATATCTGTAGTTAGAAAAGAAAGGGCTGTTTTAACGGCCTTTGCAGAGTGTGTGTGCGTGCGTGTGCATGCGCGAGCGTGCGCGTGTGTGTTAAGTACACCAGTCCTTGTCACGTGGCTTCTCAAAGGCCGGTCGCGACGTGGGGTCTGGAATCCCCCCAGCGGCCTTCGGCGTCGCGTCTCGAATGGTCACCTTTCGCAGGCGCAGGGGTAGAATATCCCCGTGCGTTAGCTGTTTGGAAAATATTGATCCACTCATTATGCAAGACGTCTACATATTGACCCACTTCATGACAAAATATCAAAATTTCCATGTTCTTTGGAACATCGGCGCCGGTCCCGGCGGAGCCCGCGTGCGCAGGGCGGCTCTCCCACCCACGGCGGCAGTGCCAACTTTTCAAATTCCCGTTTCTGCTTGGGGACTGCAGTTCGGGCCCCGGTGACCGACGCTGCGAGGTGCCTCCCCGGGTCCGGCTGCCCCGCGTCCTGCGCTGGTGAGACGATGCGCCTTGGACGCCCAGACCCGGGGCCGCCGTGCGCTGGTCTCTGCGGGGGGAGCGGCCAGCTCGGCTCGCAGCGTGAGGACGGCGGCTGCTTCCTGTGAACGATCGCGGGCACGTGGCATTTGTCCAGGCGGACGAGAGGGTGAGCGTTCTAGGCCGGGGGTCGGCCGGTGGACGGGGACTTCGGGGTGCTCTGGGGATGGCGGGGTTGCCGTGGTTCGGGTCTCGCACACGCACGAGCTCAGCCCAGCCTCGGGGTCACCGCAGCTGGACCGAGCTTGTTCTTACGATTTCCCGCGTGAGGATCCCCCGCAGGGCGCGCTCGGCTCAGCGTTTCCCAGGGCGGCGTCGGAAACTGAAGCGACGTGTGTGCCGCGCCCCGGCCTCGCCGTGACGGACGCGCCTCCGGCCGCATGCTGCCACGTGCTCTGCTCCGGGGAGACGGCCCCTGTGGGGGACACCTGCGCCCCGTCCCCGCGCTCGACGGCCCTTCCTGCAGCCCACGCGGGAGCCGCAGCCCGCGCCGGGCCCCCGTTCCCCGGGCGGCTCGGCTTGGAGTCTGCTGACGAGCGGGAGGGTCTGCGAAGGGGGAGAGATGGCGTTGCCCCCCCGCCCCCGCCCGCCATGGGGTCACGGGGCCGTCACGGTTCCCGTCACCGGGGAGTCGATGCCGGAGCCGCCTCTTCAGTGCACAGACAGCGGAAGGGACCGCGACGGGCTTCCCGGCCCCACCGCGCCCTGACAGGGTCTCCGATGCCTCCTGCGTGGAACATTCTAGAGCCGCTCCATTCCTTCCCGTCCGTGTGTGACTCGGCAGGAGGATTAGCTCCCCGGGTCCCACGGGATTAGCCGTGGCCGCGTGACATGCCGCGGTCCCACGCAGAAGCGCGTGTGGAGCTCGGGGAGTGTGTGCGCCGTCTCCCTCCGGCTGGGAAGCCGCGGGCCCCACGTGGTGGCGGCACCATCGTCACGGGGCTTCCTCCAGCCCGAAGGCGCACCTGTTCACCTGGAGCCCAGGTAAGAGCAGGAGGGCGACTGTCATCCTAGGGCAGGAAGGGCCGCGGGTGTTTCTCACTTCGGCCCGCGATAGACGACAAACCCCGTTCCTGTGATTCATCGGTGCCTTCCCGGTGATCCCGCACTGCTCTAGGTTAAATAATTGTCTTTTAAAAGTTTTCTATCTCTCTATATATTTGCATGTGTACTGGATATAATTGTAACGAATCTCGATTTAGAATTAAAAACAAACATCGAGTGACTTATGGGCACAGGGAAAAGTAAGTTTGAATTCATATACGTATTTTTGTTGTAGAGAAAATGTGACAGTGGTCAATAAAAGACTTTCAGACACAGAAATAGAACACGTTCTGTGAAAAATAAAACGGGTTTGCAAGCTAAAAGTGAAGAGGTAAACGATTATAAAATTCGGCTTGGCGAAGAAGAGGTCGTCTGTGTGTTTTTTTTAAGACGGATAATGGAGGACGTCCAACCACCATGGTGTTTCGTTCCTAGGGAATACTTTCAGAAGAATGATATAACAGTTTAATTTAAAAATGTCAATAGGTACAATATACCGAAAAATTCAACCCTTGCAGCTTAGGAGGGAAAGTTTTAAATGTCAGCTCTGAAATGTGCCCGGGGACGCATCGTTTCATAAAAATCTTCCCCGAGCATTGCTGTCCGATGACCATTCCCGCGGCGACGGGTCTGTTCTCCGCCTGCGCCGTCCGCCGCGGGAGCCCCGGCTTCACGTCGCTGTCAAGGTCTCGAAATGTGGCTGTGCCCCCGAGAAACCGAGTTTATTGTTATCTTAACGGTGTAAAATGTAAAGACGTCCGTGTGCCCGGGGGCTGGTCCTCTGCATTTTCATTGTCTGTGCCATTAGGGCGACTAGGTTATCGGTCCATCAGTTGTAAAAAAAGGTCCAAGTACAGTTGCAAAATTACTTCTGCTCCCTGCTTTAAAAAGAGGGCACGCCATCACAGCGGCACCCAGGTCTTCCCTGCGACCGTTGGCCTCCGCCGTGACAGCCTCCGCTCCTCGCCGCGGCACCTGTGGGGGGTGGAGCCCCACCCCGCTCCGGGAGAGGACGTGGGACGCGTCCCCCATAGGGAGGGGCGCGTGGGGGTGCGGGGACCTAGTGGCGTCCCGGAGGCCCCGCGTCCAGGCCCCAGGCGGCGGCCCAGACAGAGCAGCACGTTTCCCTCCGTCTCGGGTGCAAGGACAAGTGGTGGGCGGGGCGGACCGGGCAGCTGCAGAGCGTCCACCTGAGAGGGCGGACACCTCGGAACCAGAGCGAGCCCGCGACCCGCTGCCTGCACGGCCCCCGGGGGGTCACGAGCTCGCGGGGTGTGGGCCGCGAGCCCGGCCGTTTCAGCGGCAGAACCAGCGCCATGCAGGGGACGGGTGGACTCGGGGCCGCGCGGGAGGGACGGGAGCTGCGGGGCCCCGAGGGGAGGCGGCGGCCGCGTGGTGTTGGCTGACGGGCGACCAGCGACGCGCGGAAGGGAAGAGGTGGCCCTGCGTGTGGCCGAGGAGGCGGCTCTGACCCTCGGGCAGGTCCGACCACTGGAGGTGTGGCGTGTCCGCTCACGGCGTCTGCCCGCACTCTGAGGGTCGGGGACCCTCCGGGCAGAGTCCGCGTGGCGGCCGTGACCGTGGCCAGGGCTTTGGGCGATGGCGAAGCTCCCATCGGTCAGCTTTCCAGACCGATGGATTCGGGGACCAAAGAGAGACGAGGGCCGGGCGGGCCGGAGTCTGGACGCCCACAGCACGTGCCGCTCCGCAGGCCGCGTCCAGGGGTCACGCCAGGTGCCAGCTCCCGTGCCGGGGAAGCCGGCGCGCCTCGCGGGCCGGGCCTTCGTCCTGCAGGTGCCGCCCCCCCGGTCCGCTGTGGGGCGTTTTCCACCCACCACTGGCGGCGTCGGACGTGTGGCCTGCGGGCCTGGGACGGCAGTGGCCCTGGTCGCAGTGCGGACTACGTCCCGAGCCCTCCCCACGAGAGCGCCCACGCCAGGGGAGGCCATGCGTGCACCAGCTGAGCTGTCCGTCCACACGCAGCGCACACGGGCGAGCGGGGTGCTGCGGAGGAGAGCGGGGGGGCGGCCGGCGGCCCCGCAGCAGGGGCCACGCTCGCGCTCGTGCCTGTGAGACGGCCGCTCACGAGAGACGACGGGCAGGTCGGTGACGGGGATGGGTGGGTGGTGGGTGGATGATGGATGATGGATGATGGATGATGGATGATGGATGGGTGGATGATGGATGGATGATGGATGATGGATGGATGCTGGATGATGGATGGATGATGGATGATGGATGATGGATGATGGATGGATGGATGATGGATGGATGGATGATGGATGGATGGATGATGGATGGATGGATGGATGGATGGATGATGGATGGATGATGGATGATGGATGGATGATGGATGATGGATGGATGGATGGATGATGGATGATGGATGGATGATGGATGATGGATGATGGAGGATGGATGATGGATGGATGGATGGATGATGGATGGATGATGGATGGATGATGGATGATGGATGATGATGGATGGATGGTGGATGGATGATGGATGGATGATGGATGGATGGATGGATGATGGATGATGGATGGATGATGGATGATGGATGATGGATGGATGGATGATGGATGGATGATGGATGGATGATGGATGATGGATGATGGATGATGGATGATGGATGATGGATGGATGATGGATGGATGGATGATGGATGATGGATGATGATGGATGATGGATGATGGATGATGGATGATGGATGATGGATGATGGATGGATGATGGATGGATGATGGATGGATGATGGATGATGGATGATGGATGGTGGATGATGGATGATGGATGATGGATGGATGGATGGATGATGGATGGATGGATGGATGATGGATGATGGATGATGGATGATGGATGATGGATGGATGGATGATGGATGATGGATGATGGATGGATGATGGATGATGGATGATGGATGGATGATGGATGATGGATGATGGATGGATGATGGATGATGGATGGATGATGGATGATGGATGGATGATGGATGATGGATGATGATGGATGATGGATGATGGATGATGGATGATGGATGATGGATGGATGGTGGATGATGGATGATGGATGATAGATGGATGATGGATGATGGATGATGGATGATGGATGATGGATGGATGATGGATGATGGATGATGGATGGATGATGGATGGATGATGGATGATGGATGGATGGTGGATGATGGATGATGGATGATAGATGGATGATGGATGATGGATGATGGATGGATGATGGATGATGGATGATGGATGATGGATGATGGATGGATGGTGGATGATGGATGATGGATGATAGATGGATGATGGATGATGGATGATGGATGGATGATGGATGATGGATGATGGATGGATGATGGATGATGGATGATGGATGATGGACGATGGATGATGGATGATGGATGATAGATGGATGATGGATGATGGATGATGGATGATGGATGATGGATGATGGATGGATGGTGGATGATGGATGATGGATGATAGATGGATGATGGATGATGGATGATGGATGGACGACAGACTGATAGGCACAGTGGGTGATGCACAGCCTGTCTGTCAGCCGGTCTGGCTCTCTGCGCACTGGAAAACCAGGGGCCGCTCGGCTCCCCGCCGGTGCCGTCGCCGTGGACCGCTGATGGCTGCGGAGTCGTTACTTCGGTGTCGTGGACGGGGGATCAGCACGTGGCGGTTCAGAGCTGCTGCGCACTGTCCACGTGGCCGCTGGTCGAGAGGCGCTGGCCGCGAGGCTGCCATGTCCGTCGAGAAGCAGAGGGGCGGCAGCAGCAAAGAGCAGTGTCCGCGGCAGTCGGGGGCGCGCACGGAGCCCGCCCCCCTCCGGTGAACCCCACCTCGGCGGCCGCTTTCGACCACTGCCTTCCACATTGCGAACCAAGGAAGGCGATCAGGCTTTAAACACGCTAGCGTTTTCCCTTCTGCGTCTCTGCGTGAACGAGTTTCTTCTTAGTCAGCGCAAGGCCGTCGCGGGTGGGGTCGGCAGATGTCACGGGGAGCCCCGCGCCGCCCTCGAAGCCAGACACAGTCACATGGCACGCTTTGGCCAATACGATGCGAGCTGGAGTGGCACCCGGCAACCGCAGGCGGGGCCGTGGGAGCGGCATCGGCTCGCAGGTCCGTGAGGGCGCGGAGCCAGCACCCTCCGGAAGCCTGCCCGGGAGTCGGAGGGAAGAGAAAAAGCGTCCGTATTCAAGCTCCGGTTTCCCAGATGGGATTTTCTTCGTCCTCATCAGGGCAGTCGGTTCGGAAGCCTGGCTTCGTGGGGCGAGAAGGAGGACTCTGGGGGCCGTCCTGCCCCGCGCCCTGGTGTCCCCAGTCCCTGTGAGCGGGCGGGGGGTCGGTTCATCGTCATGCTGTGGGGCGTTGGGGGGACGGGAGGTAACGGGAGCACCGTGTCCACTCTGCTCAAGTCTGCTGTGAACCTAATAAATGCTGCTCCGACAAATAACGTTTATTAATTTTTTTGGAGCGTTATCTCAGCATCGACATTTTAAGCAAAGACTCACGAGCCTTCCCGCCGCACACTGTCTGGTCGCCTTCTGGTCAGAGAACATCGTGCAGGATGTTTAATTGTCGTCGTGCCCAGGTGGAAATCGGATCAGGAAAGGCTTCCCACTAGAGTCTGCAGAGAACCCACGGAAACGGGCCATGGGCTGAATCCCGTCCCCCCGAAATCCCTGCCCCCCAGGACCTGCGACCCGGGCTTCGGTGGGAAATTCGGTCTCTGCAGATGTGGTCAGCACAGCGCCGTGCTGGGCTCTTAGAGCCTGGAGAACAGAGCTCATCGTAAGTGTTGTTATCACGGTAAAAACGTAAGGATGAAAAAGAAAAACCCACATCACAATGAGTAGAACACGCTCTGAAAGGCGGTCGGGGGACTGAGGCCGTGGGTGACCGGCGGGGCGCTGGCGACCGGAGGTAGCGTGGTGCGCGCCTTGCGTCCGGTTTCCGAGGGAACGTTTCAGAGGCACGTTTTCCCCTGCAAACCGAAAAGCTGTCTTTGAAAACGTGCCAGCAGAAATGATTCTCGTTGAAATGGACATCAAGATAGCCTCAATAAAAAGGGGCGAGTGGCGAGGAAATGGCCCCCCCAGATAGTAAACATGTCACAAGCCATCGTGTCTGAAACACGTGGGCTCCGGCTCATGAGGAGGCAGACAGGTCGATGAAAGTAAGCGGAGGGGCCAGAGATAAGCCTAAAAAACAGACGAGTTCAGCATATACTAAAGACGGCATTTTAAGTCAGCGGGTACCGGGTGAGTTGTTTAATAAACGGTGCTAACGCAGCCCACGTGGGGGGAAGAAAGCTGGCTCTCTCGTCCACACCCTCCCTCCCGCGAATAGATTCCAGATGGATCGAGGGATTGATTTCCTTACAAATCTATTTTCTAATAAACAGTAACAACAAGACCCACAAAACGAGAAACGGACAAAGGACGTGAGCAGGCGGTACTAAAGAAGGCTCTTCCAGAGTGAGCGTATGGTACCCTCGGGCTTGACGAAAAGCTCTTCTTATCCCTCAGCTCCACAGGATCAGAGGGCAGGGAGGGGCTCACTGGGACACCCGTGGGGACGTGCGTCTCTGAGAGGCAGCTTAGCGCCGTCTGCGACAGGGCGGGCGGCGCCTCTGGTTCGGCGGCGTGTGCGGGGGCCTGCTCACACGTGTGTGCATGGCTGCGCGTGCGCGCGCTCAGGGCCGGTGGCCGGAGGCAGGACCGGAGCCCCCCGCCGGCCCGGCTGACGGGCGCCCGTCGCTCAGGCTCGGCCCGGACGCGGTGAACGAGGAGCGCGCCGGGGCCCCGCACGCGGCCGCACACGCCCCTCCGAGGCGTCACCGCCGTGATGCATGTGCGCCGTGCTGGATCCCAAGAGGCCACGTGTGCAGCCTCACATGAACTGTGGGATGTTCGCACAGCGTCCTGGACGGTGGGTGGCGGCCCCGCTGTTTCAGGGGGAACCAGGAGACTCATCCTCCCCGTCACACACCAGGCAAAGCGCAGTCGAGTTTAGGGGTCTCCGGGGTGTGTGTGGTTCCATCTACCTGGGGCTAATGGCTTCACAGTTTGTGGGCAACAAACTGACGTGCTCCGAGACGGCCACCCTGCGCTGGCCACACTGCTCCCGCGGCTGTGCGTCGGCGTGGTTCGTGCGTGTGTGTGTGTGTGTGTGTGTGTGCACGCACGCGTGTGTGCGCCCGACTCTCTAGGCTGTCGGCCCTGTGACGGTGGGAAGCCGGTCTGTGTTCTCCTCGGCTGCATTTTCAGCACCGTGGACGGCGCCCGCAGGCAGGCGGGACCTGAAGTGTGCGCCCAGCAGGTAGCGTCATCGTGCACTGCCCGCCTCCTGCACAGGGAGCTGGCGGCCCTGGCCTGGCCGGCGCTGCCCGGCGGCGGGCGCTGCGGGGACTTCCTTGCTGGTTCCCAGATGCGGCCGCTTCAGCTCCGAGGTCAGCGTTCGGCAGTCATTACGCAGCACACACGTGTCCAGTGCTGGCCACACGCGTGTCCTTGGGGAGGCCCCGCTGGCCTCTGACATTCCTTCCTGCCCCCTACAGTGGCAGGCGCCTTTCAGTGACAGCTCTTGAGCTTGGACCCTCGTCCAGCTCTGACCAGCTGACCGCGCCCCAGAAATGTGGTTTCTCTTGGGGAGATGCTCTTGCAAGGAGAGGCAGCTTCCTCCTGTCAGGACTTCAGAAGCGGCTCCCACCAGGAACGGTGCTGAGCATCGTCGCCTCGCGCAGCTGCAGGGGGCCGTCAGCGGCAAACAGCGGGGAAGCAACCGTGCTCGTCCCTAAGAGCCGGAAACGCGACTCATTGGAGAAGGGTGACCTGACTTCCTGATGACCTACCTCTGACTGTGATTGCAGGAAATTCTGAGCCCCTGTGTCAGCAAAACCTAGGCTGAGTTCTCTCGTGTGATGGGAAGGTCGCTGATGCCCGTGCGCTGAGAGCAAGCTCGCTGCCGTGACGCTGGCGTGTGCAGTGACCGGGCCGTGACGCCGGCGGTGACCGGGCCGTGACGCCAGCGGCGACTGGGCTGTGACACTGGCGGTGACCAGGCCGTGACGTTGGCAGCGACCGGGGCGGCCCTGGGGGCTCATCAGCGCGTAATGGCGGCCTCCCGAGGGGACCTGAGCCTTCGCCAGCGCGGCTCGGGCGCCTGCACTTTGAGTGAGTCCCTGCAAGGTGGGATCGTCGCTCACGTCCCGCGTGTCTGGTGGCTGTCGGGCCTGGGCGGGCAAGTCCACTCCGCCATGACGGCACTCAGAACGCTCGCTTGTGCAGCGATCGTCACATTAAACGTCCTTCTTCCTCTAGCAGTGACACAGTGTGTCACACGAGTCTCACCTGTGCTGCCCGTGACCACATGTGAGGAGTGATCCCTGCTCCCTCTGCAGACTAGTGTGCTGGTCCCCCGGGGCCACCCGGGCTCGGCGACCTCACAGGACGCGGCACGTAGCACAGTAGTCACGGCTGAGACGCATCGCGGCAAAACACAGAGCGAAGCCCGCAAAGGGAAGAGTCTCACGGGGCGACGTCCGGAGGAGGCCGCACGGCCCTGCAAAGTCCCGTCACCGCGGAGTCGCTCGGGACACCCTCGGTCCCTCCGGCACGGAGCCGGGGCCTCACCTGGGCCTGCGAGCCCCGGTGTTTACGGCGGGCCGGTCGCCCAGGCACCCTCTGCCCGGCACGCAGTGTCATTCTAGAATGCCCGGCAGGACGCGGCGTCCCCACGAGCAAGTTAGGCCAGCGAGGGCCGGCCAGGGGCCAGCAGCCCTGCGGGGTGGGGAGCCGCCCTCCTGCCCTCAGGCCCCGTCCCGAGAGCATCGCCGTCCCCTCCCCCGCCGTCTCCTGGGACCGCGGGGCGGCTTTGGGGGAGGGAGACTCGGCCGCCTTCCCGCTGTGTCCATGCAGGTCCGACCCTCTCGGATCGGGGAGGGCGCTCAGGCTGCCGCGTGTCGTCTGTGGGGGGACGAGGGGAGGAGAAAGACGGGAGGAGGGGGAGGTAGTGGACGTGTCTGTGACGGGTTGTGCCCCGGCGTCCTTCCGGAAACGTCTGCCTGGCTCTGAGTAGATGTCGAATCTCATGACGCGCCCTGACCCGCGGAGTGGCGGAGAATGAGCTGGGCCCCACCGAGCGGCTCCGTGTGGGGGGGAGGAGGGCGCGGAGCACGTCCACCTGCGCTGGGCTCAGTGCTGTTCCATCCCGGGTCCCCGTGCACGGCGGTGGGGTCCCCGGAGTCTCCGCTGGCCCGTGACGGTCAAACCGCTGCCGGCCTCGGGGGCCCCGCGTGGGGGCCTGGTGACGCCCGGCTCCGGCGTGCGCCGCCATCGGTGGGTGCTGGCGGTGACGTCAGCCGGGCCGTTTGCGTCCCGGCCCCTCTGAGTCCCTGCAGGCCGCCACCCCGCGCCTGCCTGGCCGCGGCCGCCCCGCTGAGAGTGTGGAACCCCGCCAAGGACAGGAGGCCATGTGCGCGAAGGCCCCGCCTCGGCCGGGTGCGAGCCCTCACTGGCTCACGATCGCACTTGTAATCACCTCCCTTTCCTTAACGGTCTGGGGCTCCGCAGCTCGTTCGTTAAACAAAGAAAACAGCAAAGCCGTCCCCTGGCACAGCGTCTCTGTGTGTCCCCGACGCTGCCGATCGTGAGCTGTCCTGGTCCCCGGCTGCGCTGCTGCAGGCGGGGCTGGTGGCGGGGGCGGGACAGCCGGGTTGCCAGGCGGCCGCAGACGTGCGGTCGGCTTCCGGTGGACGTGAGCTTGCACCCGCCAGGCGGCCGCGTGCGGTGAGGGCTCCGCGCCCCCAGACGCGGCGGGCGCCGGGGGGTCCCCGGAGCCATCTCAGCGTGCACTTCCTGTCTCCAACAGGGCGAAGGTGAAGAAAGGCTTGCGCATCGTCGGGGTCCGGGCCAGCAGCCCGTCCGCCTGGGAGGTGAGGGAGAGCTCGGACCGCGCCGGCAGGTACACGCTGGCCGTCATCGAGTGCCAGAGGACGGCGACGGCGCTGGAAGGCAGGTGAGTCCCCGCTGGCCGTGCGGCGTGCGCACACGCTGCTCGGGCTCTCGCCCCGCGTTCGCGCCTCCCGCTTTCGGGGGGTGTCTTCGCTGCGTGTTCACCGTGATGCGGGCGCTCCGCGTCGCACCCAGACTCCGCGGCAGCCCGGGGCTCCCGCAGGGCCTGCCCCCCGCGGACGGCGTTCTCCCCGGACTCCCGCAGGGCCCGCCCCCCGCGGACGGCGTTCTCCCCGGAGGCTGCGGCAGCCCGGGGCTCCCGCAGGGCCTGCCCCCCGCGGACGGCGTTCTCCCCGGAGGCTGCGGCAGCTCCCCGTGGCCCTCTCGTCCCGTCGTTGGGCGGACCGGAGGCGTGGGCATCGCTCGGACGGCCCACGTGCGAGGGTCGAGCCGGCGTGCACGTCCCCCGCCCCGGGGCCCTGCGCCCCACACCTGCCGCCCAGGTTCCCGCACAGGGCGTGCGGCCGGAGGCGGCCGGAGCTGTGTCCACTCCCGCCGGGTAGAGACACGGCCCGCAGCCGGGCGGGGCAGTGCGGGGACCACATAGCTCAGACTCGTTCCCGCTTCCCAAGGCCTCCGGGGCAGCTCCGGAAGGTTCCGGCTGGTCACGCCTCGCGCCACGTTTAGGTCGATCTCTGCTCTTTGTATCACCGGAAATGGCGACGGCCGGAAGGGACGCCTCCCGGGTGCACCGCACGTCACCTCCGAGTGGGGCCTCTGGGCGTCGCCGCTCAGCGTCAGTCCTGATGGCGAGGTCGTGGCCCTCGGCCGGCGGCTGCCTCACTTCGTTTGGTTTTTGAGGCTGTTCGATGGCGTCTGGGGGTGCGCGGCCTCGGGCCCCCGCTGTGCTCCCCGCCCCCGGCGGCCCCGCCCGGACGCGGGCTCTGCCTTCTCGGGCGCCGGCGTGTGCCTTCGGCCTCGCGACGCCGGTTCAGGAGCTCGTCTTGAAGATCGGCTCGTCGGGCACCTGAGAGGGAAGAGAGGAGGCGAGGGCCTGGGGCGCGGCCGGGGCGTCCGTGCCAGTCGGCGGCCGGGGACACGCGCCCCCTCGGCGGTGTCAGCAGGTATCGGGACGCTGGCTGCGCAGGTGAGATGATGGCGGCGGGGTCGGGCGAGAGGCCCGTGCGCACACCTGCCGTTCTGCCCCGAGGGGGGAGACCGGGGGAGCCATGTTTGGGGTCCCGCTGCCCTTTCCTGCCGTCCGCCCTGCGGATCGCTGGGTCATCTGTGAACTGCCTGTGCCGTGGAATGGGATTCGCGCAGCGAAAACTCGTGACTTTTGTTTCTGCTCTGAATTTCTGGCCAAGCCGCCATTCGTCCCCCGGGGCCGGGAGGAGTGAGGGGAGCCCCCGTATCGGGGTGCACGCTGCCTTTTCATGCACCAGATCCTGCAGGTGCGTCCCGGGAGCCTTGCGCCCCTTAGATGGAGCCGAAACTCGGCGCCAGGGACGCGCCGAGACCCGCGGGTGCCGTGGCGTGGCCACCGCGTCCGTGTCGCCTGGCAGGGGCAGACGCGCTGCACGGAGCCCCCGGCTCTTCCTCAGGCCGCGCCCCCGTGTTCCTCCCGAAGCCAACGTCCCGTGTCCTGCTGCGGGTGCTGATGACGGACACACGGACACTCGCGGACACACGGACACAGACAGACACATCACTGTGTCTGTGCACATAAGATGCATCGTAGCTTGCATGTTATATGTGCACACATAGCATGCTATCCGTGTGCACGCATATCCTATGCGGTACGTGCACGTGTGGTGTGCCGTGTGTACACACGTATGTGTAGTGCATGCTGTGTCCGCATGGTTAACACATGCGTGTGTATTGTCGTGCGTGTGCGCAGAACATGTGCACACGGGACAGCGGCGTTTGGAATGTGCGTGTGCGCGCACGTCGCTCTGTGTGTCTCGCACATGCACACGCGTCGACGTAGAGGCCCACTCTGGCTTTTCGGGGTCTGTCCAGTTCTCGGGGGGCTTTGCCCCAGGAGGAGGCTGTGGAGCGGGGGCCCCTTCGCCAGGGCGCGCCTGCCCCGTCTGCAGCCCCGACAGCCACGCTGGGCACAGGCCAGGCTCCCCCCAAACACCGGATTAGCGACGTCCTGGGGTGAGACTTGCCACCGTCCGTAAGGCCGCGTAGTAACAGCCTCCAGTGCCCGTTCATAAAAGTGGGGGGCGTGATGGTGTCTGCACTGAAGCCCCATTTGGGGGAGACCTGACGTAGCCGTCGTTTTGAGCAGAGGGCCCTGGCCGCGGCTGGGGGAGCCGGGGAGCTGCGGAGAATGGAGGCCAGACCGAAGTTCCTTTTTACCGCGGACGCCTTAAGAAAACGTGGCGTTGGAGGTCTTCATCCGCCTGCTCATCGCGCACCCCCTCCCCCCTCTGCAACGTCTCCTTCACTCCTGTCTTCACGGAATCGGATGAAGAAAGTCGCGCTCTGTTCTCGGGCCGGCGGGCGTGCAGGGCGCTGGCACCCCGTCTTAAAGGTCATTGGGGAACCTATTTCGGGGCGAATGTTTTATAGTGTTCGTAGCTTTTGCTTCAGAAGCCGACTTGCTTTAGGAATTCCTCCTGCTCTCTTTGGCTGTTTTTCCGTTGTTCTTAAAAGCCAGAATCCGGCCATCGGAATGAAAGAAGGCGTCTGAATTCGCTTGAGAGTCAGGGAGTTTGTGTTGCTGAACATTCACGAGGATCGCGGAGTTGCGTTCGTGAAGTTAAGTTGCCGTGACAGGCGTGATGTTATGGATCAAGGGGCACGTTGGTGCTGGTGACGAACTTACGGAAGAGACTGCTGGTGTCTTATCGCAGTGGAGATGCAGCCTTCCTTTGCGGAAGAGCCGGGTGGGAGACCCTTGTCGACCGAGCACTGCAGAAACCTATCAGGAACAGAAGCAGAATAACCAATTAGGCTCCGTCCCGCGAACCCCGTGTGGCTTTTCTGAACCTTGCTCTCTGTAGCACTATGTAACCGTGGATCGACGCGTAGCAAAAGCCAGACATTTATTTATTCCCTCTTTTCTATAGAGATGAGTATTTCCCAGCATTTACCACGGTCGCTATTTAAACGAATTTGGTATATAAAAATTAGCCAATATTCAAAATTGAATGGTAGAAACGTACATGATTTTCAGTTCTGATTGGAGAGAATTTCATCTCCTTGAGCTCAAATTTCTTTAAAGCCTTTGTCTTTCACTAATAGGTTGTAGAGAGGCAAGAGTACTAGCCAGAATTTCTTCTTTTTTTCATGATTATCATCTATTTCAGATATTACTGATTTTCCATTTATTGTATATAATGTGCTTAATTTTACAACAAATATATTTATGTAATAACTCAAGCTGACATAAATAAGGAATGACTGATATTTCACATGTAACTAGATACTAAAATCATAAATGTAGGTTCAAGGTTAGAATATACTGGCATCAGTAAATACATCTCATACTATATTTGTTAGGGTTGGGTTTGGTTAATTTTTAATGCAAACAAAAGTGATTCAAGTAAGATGGAAGGTTTCTTTCTCCCCCACACGAGGGAAGCCCGGATGTCGGTGTCGCGGCTGGTGTGGCAACTCTCCGGTCACCTCAGGGTCCAGGCACCTGTCTTCCTTCAGCACCTTGCTAACTTGTGGCTCTCGTCCTCACAGAGAAAGATGGCTGCGGGGTACCAGCAATCGCAGCCGCATCGCAGGCCAAAGACAAGTGGCAGAAACGGGTCTTCTCAGCTGAATCAACTCTCTTTAAGCAACTTCCTTGGAAATTCATGCCACACCCTGATTCTCTCCTGCCTCTCATCAGTCAGGACTTAATCAGGTGACCAGAACAGGCTTTGGAGTGCAACGGAAAACATCATTTATTACAGTTTTCTACCCCAAAGATAGAGCAGCAGACCGGGTGGGCCGAGCCGCAGGAACCGCTCTCTTTGTGAGGAATGAACGTTGCGGGGCTTCCGGTCGGGCGCTGGGCGGGGCATCGCACCTAACAGCCTCCCTCGTTCCCCCGGGCCCCACAGAAGTGTCCGGTGACGTGGAACAGGCGTGGGAGTCCCGCCCTGGCAATGCACGAGGAAGGTCGTCGTGCCCCTGGAAGACACAGAGGGGTCTGTCGAACCGCAGACCGAACCGGGCGAGGGGGGCGCGAGGGTCGCCAACTCAAACATGCATCAAAAATAAAAAAAGGGCCTGGGATGTGAGTGGAGACCCAGGCATGGAAAAAATCAGGACCGTCTCTTACGGGGACAGCAGGTCGTGGCCCAGATGGGCGTGGCCCCGCGGAACCAGCCAGAGAGCGTCCCTGGAGGAGGCGGACACCTTCGGAGCAGGCGACCCGCACGGGCAGGAAACCCACAGACACGCGAACGCATCGCCACGAGGCGGAGTTTGGGGAGAAAACTCCAAATCGGAGACACAGGCAGCCTTTCCCGCATGAACGGGGATGACTTTAAACACGGATCGGTTTCTCGGGTGCGAGATCAGCCTTGTGCCATGAAAGGCAGGTGACCTCAGCGAAGGGCGGCTGTCGCCCAAGGTCATGAGGGTGGTAAGAAGGCGCGAACGCGAGGCCGTGGGACCAGCGGCCGTGGACAATGAGACCCGTGTCGCCGAGTGGACACGTTAGGACAAAGAGGAACTTTGGAGGCGAGAACGAGAAGGAAATGAAAATAAGAAAGAGAAATCTCTGAAAACCGGTCGAGTGAAAACATCGCGGGAACCTAGAGTTGCCGTGAGGTCCAGCGCTGCGAGCTACGTGCCCAAGAGAATGGAAAGCCAGCGTCTACGCAGACAGCGCGGCAGCCAGAGACGGAGGGGTCGCCGCGGTGGCACGGCCATTCGGTGGGAGACTGTCGGCCGTTAACAGGAGAGGAGGGCTGGCCTGCGCTACGGCGCGGATGAGCCTCGAAAGCCGACGCCGGGTAAACTAACCAGGCGCCAACGGCCACACGTCGCGTGATTCCATTTATGCGAAGTATCCGGGGTAGGCAAGTCCTTCGACGCAGACAGCAGCTTAGAGCGCGCCTGGGCTCAGGAAGAGGGGAAGGGGAGGGTGACTGCTGATGCACGTGGGCTTTGGGGGGCTCATGAAAGCGTCTCAGAATTAACTAGCAGCGACAGTTTTACCGTCCTGTGAATAAACGAAAAGCACACAGAATCGTACACTTTAAACGATGACCCTATAGCATGTGACTCACATCCTGATAAATCTGTGACAACAATCAGCAGATTGCAGAAGAGATTACCAGATAATCCCAGTTCTGTTTATAAATAAATACGGGGCAGGGGGAGTTGGGAGGGTTTCGCTGAGGCCCTGGACGTGACCTCTGCACAGATGGCGCTAATCCTGCCCTTGGCCCTCCGTTTGCTCAGGACGTGTTTCTGAAAATCCCCTCGGTGGCCATGGATCGTTTGTGAATCAGGAGGAGATGCGGAGAAGGGAGGAAAAACAAAGTCGCGACACACGGTGACCGTGGACGTCGTCGTGTGACAGAGACCTGGGCGTTTGTCCTCGTCGTTGCCGAGTGGGAGGCTGACTTTCTGGATGCTTCGCCGGCCTGCCGGCTGGCCCGGATTCAAAGCCAGAAAGATCTTTTCGTTTGGGGGCAAAACTTTCTTGTAATGGAGAGACATCAGAGATTGTTTAAAAATGTTTCGTTTTGCTTCAGAAAGCAAAATTTTAACGATGGCGCTTCACTGCTGCTCGACCGTAGCAAGGTGACAGAGCCGGCGACGGAAAATGAAGATCCCGGGGTTCTCTTCTCTTTTCAGCAGGAGTGCGATGACTCGATTAGAGACATCTTCCCGCAGGCGGCCTTCGGCGAGACCACCGAAGTCGTCCGATACCTAAGTTGGACAAACCCGAGCCCCCGGCGCCGTGCCACGGGAGCGACGCGTTGCCCGGGGCGACCGCGGACTTTTGGCGCCTTGCGGTTCCCGGCTCTTCGCTGCGCGTGGATCGTGATGGTCACGACTGTCCGTGCGGTTCGGGGAATCTAATCCTCGTGCCTCGTTTCGTGCTGGCCCTCTCGCGTTTCACGGGAGGCGTGACCACGGGTGAGGCATCCTCGTCCGTCCTGTCGGCGCGATGAGGTCAGCCGGCCCCGGACTGCGGGGAAGACCACACGGAGGCCCCGTGTCCGCGGACGCGCGTGGAAGTAATCCAGAGCCGCATTCAAAGGCAGCCACCTAGCGATTATTTTTAAATTGTCAAAACGACTGTGTGTATAGTATGTGCAGCCTGCATACCCAGGTCCCCCTTTATCGTGGAAGATGATGTTTTATTTTCTTAGTCTAGACGAAAAATTCCCTAAGTACGAGATGAATTACGCTGGCCGTCCGCGGGGCCCGTGTCAGGCGTGAACAGAGTTTTCCTCATTGCGTTTGAACCGACGATCTGTCGGAAGCATGTCCGTTCACGTTTGTTTTAATAACTTCCGCATTAGGGATATAACAGGCTGAGGTGTTGTTTCCAGTCCTGCTAGATATTATTTCTCCAACTCAGATTGGCCAAAAAAAAAAAAAAATAGAGGCAAATGATAAAATCCTTTTCTGAGAATGAGAGAGGACGCAGAAGCCTCACACGCTGGATGGTAAATGGCTGGTTCGCCTTGAGGGGTGTGTGTCGGCACCTGATCCCATCCGATCTCAGGCTGCGCAGGTCGGGCCTGCCGAGTGCTCGATGGGAGACCACCTAGGGAGACCGGGTGCTGCAGGTGTTAAACAAATAAAATAAAATAAAATAAATAGAAGGGGGCCGGCAGGAACGGGTCCTTCCGAGACAAGTACTGAGTTAGTGATTGTCACAGAGGGGCCGAGACGCGGCCGCGGCTTCCGCCTTGGGACTCGGGCTCTGAGGCTGCCGTTGGGATGCGGCGGCCGCGCCGGGCGGGGCCCCGCGGACAGAGCACGTTTCTGCTTCCCGCCGGGATCATGCAGCCGGGGCCGGGGCTGCGGTGGTGCAGGCGCGGGGCGGTCTGGACACCGGGCCCTGGCCCGGGCCTCCATCGAATCGTGCCCCGGGCCGGCCTGTCGGCGACACTCGTCCGGTCACATGACTCAGGAGTGTGAGGGTCGCCTCAGTTTACCCTGGCGGAGCTTTACGTCACGACCTCCGCGTACGTGGTATGGACTCTCTCTCGTCTCCGAGCAGAGAGCCGCCTTGGAATTAAACCGTCGCGCACGCACTTTCCGTGGGCGACAGTGGTGCGTCCCCGCCGCCCCTCCCTGCGGAAACGGCCTCTGCTCTCGCGGGGTCCCGGGCGCCGTGGTCCCAGGACAGCACGGCCTTCTCCGCCACGGCCGTGACGGCCGCATGCGTGGCCCGTGGCGCCCCCCCCCCCCCCGGCGTGACGAGCGCCGCCGGAAGCCCCGCGGGGGGGAACGCGCCCGGGGCTCATCCTTGTCACAGCCACGTCCACACTTCGCACGTGCACGCGAGGCAAAATCGCCAAGGTTTCGTCCGCTGCGCTGCAGCAGAGACTCGGCCGGCCTCACGGCGCTGGGCACAGGCGCGCGCCGACCCGAGCGTCCCCTCGAGGGGCTCGCGGCCGGGGCGGAGCCGGGCGGTGCCGGGCTTTGCTGTCCCGCCGCGTCCGGCCTGTCTGGACACCCGGAGTCGCGCGCGGTGCCCCCGGCCTGCTCTCGCGGGGCTCTGGTGCCGCGCGGCCCACGCATTCCCAGAGCCCATCACGGTCTGCAGCGCGGGTCGCGTGGGAGGCGTCGGGTCCTCATTGCGGTTGGGGCTGGGACCCCGCCCCTCCCGGCCTCGCAGCCCCCAAGCCCAGGAACCCTTTCTCGGGATCCCGTGTTTCAATTTCATAGAATAAAATCCGTAGGGATCCTGAGGATCCGAATGTGTCAAAATGTGGTTTTCGAAACACTTTGAACGGCGACGCGGCGATGCGGTCCCTCCGTGAGACCCTGTGAACACGGTCCCGCAGACGATTCTAAGTGCGTGGCACGGGGGGAGGGGTTTCGACACGCCCGTGACTAACGCGATCCGGCACGAAGGCCGCTGTGGCGTCTCCCGGCGAAACGCCGTCATGTCACCCGCGTTCCTTATTGGAGGGCAGGCTAAATTTCAGTTCAAAGCCGAAAAATAGGATAAGTGGAAAAACGGAGACGCCGCCCCCCGACCCAGCTCCGGCAGAGACCCCGTCGCCGTGCGCCCTGGCCCTGCGCCCGCTCTGTCCTTGCCCGACCCCCTTCCCTCCGGCGCCCCGGGGCCTGTCTGCGTCTGTGGTTTGCGTGGAGTCGCACGGTCCTCGTCCCCCTCCGCCCGACGCGCCCCGCTCGGCACCGCGCCGACACGGTCTCTCCACGCCGTCTCGGCCGGCGCGGCCTCAGCCTCCACGCGGCGCCGGCGCGTCCCTCACAAACGGCGAGGCCGAGCCTCTCTTCGCGTACCCGCCGGCCGCCGGCACGTCCCCGCGGGAGACGCGTCCGTCCGGGCCCCCCGCCGGGCCGCAGCCGGGCCGTCCGCGCCCGTCCTCTCGTTGCCGAGCCGCCTGTGTCAGCTCCCCATGGGCGCTGGGTCCTGGCCCCTTCTCGGGGGCGCCGTTTGCAAACGACTGCGCCCATCCGGTCACCCGCTCGTTGTTGTGTGGAGGGTTTCTTTTCCTGTGCAGAGCAAAAGCCAGACGAAATTTTACTGCCGGTGAGATTACGACTGATATTTATTTTCTCCTGAATTCGATCCGTAAACCGTTTCGAGCAGCCGCCTCAGGCCAGGTGCCGCCTCGCGTGGGAGCCCGGCGTGAACGGAACGGCGTGTCTGCTCCCATCGATCGTCGCCCTCAGCCTCTCTTTGTCGACGTTTCTAACCTTTACAACAAGCCCGTGTTAGTTTGATTAATTACGGGAACATCCAGGGCTTGGAATTCTCTCATGGCCGCAGCGAACTGGCCCATGGAGATGCACACAGCTCCCTCCAGAGCGAGACAGGGTGACACGCAGGGAGCTGACAAGAGATTCGGGGAATCGTTGACTCTCCTTGGAAAAGAGACCCGTCTCGGAAAAGCGGGGGTCCGAGCCCCGGCTCTCCCAAAGGCGACGTACTTCGTATGTTTTTCTGTTTCTTTTTAATCACACGATGCTGTGTTCTCTTCCGACTGGTGCAGCAAAAGAGTCTGAAATGCTTCTGAGTTATCACGTGTGTTGACTGTCTTTTAGCAAAATCAACTAATCTTAGGTTACACATTAAAATCGTATAAAGTCAAGGAAATCGACAGGTTCTGCCTCAGCAGATAGTATTAGCAGTTGGACTTTCTCTTTAAAACACAGATTTCATCCCAGACCCAGCACAATCTCTCTTCGTTCGCTCTTCGGCCATGCCTGCCACAGAACGCAGCCTCCAAACGCGTTTCAGAGTGACCTTGCGATGGGGTTCTGAGCCCAAGAAATGGTAACCGAAGCCTCAGGCAGGATTTATGAGAAGACGTGAATTGAATTTCGCGTGCCAAAATGAATCTTGCAAAGGAGGAAGGAAATCTCACTTTGTGTTGTTTGTGGTCGAGTGTGGTACCGTGGTGGAGACGTGGCCCGGCCCCTCCGAGGCCAGTTCTCAGCTCCCCCCCAATGGCTGTGGCGTCTCCGCCTCATTTCGTAAAGCATGATGTCGCCTTTAGACGCCTCCACACAGGATTCAACAGCCGACACCTGGCAGGCAGATGTGTGTCTGCCCCTTCTCGGCGCTTTACCCACGAGCACTCCAAATTCAGCTCATTTGATTCATTCTCCTAACACTGAAGGCAAAAATATTGCCCTGTTTTATGGACTGTGATGCTGAGACCAGCAGAGGTTAGGCGACAGGCTGAATAATGCTCTCTCCCCCCACCCCCAAAACACATCTGTGTCCTCACTCCTGGGACCCTGGAACATGCCACCTCACAGGGTAAGCAGACCCTGCGGAGGTGACCGCGTCTCTGACCTCGAGACCGGGAGGGGCTGGACCACCCTGGAAGACCCGAGGTAATGCACAGCTCGGGGGGGTGGGGGCGGGGAGGCTTGTCTGCAGACCCGGAGGTGTGGCGGGGGAATCAGAGGTTTGAGGCATGCGTGACGGGGGCCAGGAGCCGAGGGGCACGGCAGCCTCTGCGCGATGGGGGAGGCGAGGCAGCGGCTGGCCCCCGAAGCTTTCGGGGCGGAGCAGCCCGGGTGGGATGCGCGGCCCCTGGACGGTGGGGGCCGTGCGGTGTGGGCCGCTGAGCCGTGGCCTGTGGGGGCTGCAGTGGGCCGGCTCACTCCAGGCGTGGCGGTCAGGCGAGGCCGTGCACCCCGGAACACGGTCCCGAGCTCGAACGCAGCCCCAGCGCGGCGCGCGGAGGCCACTGGACCCCGGCGTGGTGGCCGGACCCCGGGGAGCACCGTGGTTAGGTGAGTGGCCGTGTGGCGGCCCACGCTTGGGCCCGAATCCCTGCCCGGCCACCTGGCCGCAGGGTGGGGTCAGCCAGGACGCGTGGTCTCCCTGTGTCTGCCACCCATGGGTGCCGGGCAGACGGCCGTGCTGACCGCGGGCCTCACGGCACCTGAGGACGAGGGCCAGTGCACGGGAAGGCCTTGGCCTGGCTCTTCTCCTCGGCCAGCCTCACGGGCACGTCGGCTCCGAGACTTCGTGAGGCCACCACGGTTTCTGACGTCAGACCCCAGTCACTCTGTCTGAGGCTCTGTGTTCCTGTTTCATCTGTGGCTCGTGTCCGCGGGGGAGGGGTGGGGGTGGGGCGCCTGCCCCAAGGTTGTCGGGGGCCTGCGGGAGGCCTGACGAGTCACGCAGCCCCGCCCTGGGGACAGGCAAGGGTCAGCCTTCCCGAGGACGCTCAGTGACCCGAGGAGCGAGGTTCTGCGTCCAGGCCCTGAGCAGAAGCAGTGACTTAAAACGACTGCGTGTGTGTTTAGGGGCAGTGTGGGGGTACTGGGCTCCAAATTGGGGGGCGGGATGCGTCGATCGCTGAGTCTTGGGGAGGATGCCTTCTGAGAGTCTCTGCGCTGGGTCTGCGGCTCGTTCCCGTGAGAAATATGTCACCACTAGTTACCCTGTGACCTCGCATCCTCTCCCCGGTTGAGATGCCGTCATCCGTACGCGACGGCCGGGCTCCCGGGGTCCCCAGCGTCACGTGCATTAGGAACACCACAGAAATTGTTGGGGGGGGGGTCGTTGGGCGCCCTTCTCACAGATGCGGAGTGGAACCGGTGGCGGGTCGAGGATTGTTCCGGGCTCGGGCGGCCAGAAGCCAGACCCCGGGCGTGCGGGGCGGCCACCGCCACCAGCTCCCGCCTGGGTGCTGCCCTCGGTCAAGCTCGGATCCGCCGGGCGCTTTCGACAGCTCCTCCCCGGCGGCTGGTTTGGGGTGGTCCCGTGATGCGAGTGTGGCCGCTGTGACCCCGCCCCGGGATTCCGTCTGGGGCTGTTGGGGAAAAGCTCTCTCTGCAGGGGTGGCGTGGGGCTGGTGTTGCTGATGCCCGGGGCTCGCCTCCCCTGCTCGGGAGTAAAGCCAGGGCGGGGAAGCGCAGGGCCAAAGCGCGTGTCCCGAAGACAGAGTTGAAACCCCGGGTCCAGCCAGGTCTGGCTCAAGACCCAGCACCCGAAACTCCCGAGAGTAGAATCCAATAAATTATTATTACTTTCGGTCTAAGCCGGAGGCGCGTTAACTGTCTTTTCCATTCAGGCGCTTACCAAAGCCGCTCTTACTGGGTTATGATAATGGGCGCGTGTTTTAGATTTTATTCTCCAGCTGTCACTTAACACACGTTTTTACCCAGTGCCTGCTGCCACCGGCTTCCTTCCCCCGCCCCGGGTTCAGCTCCTGCCCTTCGGGGCTGCGAGTCCCTGTGAGGGGGGTACAGATGGGGACATGGTGCGGAGCAGCCCCGCGGGCCCTCGGGGGTCCCCGCGGATCGCGCGCGCCGGGCTGGGTCTGTGCGGACGCCCGGGCCGTGGTGCGGAAGCCGAGCGTTGAAGGATGCGAGGGCGTTTCCTGGGCCCTCCCGGCGTGGGGAGCAGGGAGAGCATGCCGCGTGCACCTGGGGGCCTGCCCGCCATTCATCGTGCCCGGGGTGGGGGGCGGCCTCGTGCTCCCCAGGAAGAAGCGGCAGGTCCGCGCCTTTCCCCGGGGACGAGTTACCAAGTGTCTGGCGAGTGTGTGAGCCGATGACGGTGGGCATCGCCGGCGTGTGCAGGCAGCGGAGGACCGAGAACCGCCACTGCGAGGCAGGGGCGTTCGCTGAGGCTGAGCACGTTGTCCCGGGAGGAGAGTCTGCTCACGCCGGCAGCCCCACCGGGCAGCCCTCCGGCCAGTCCGGCTTCCAAACAGGGACGTGCGGTCCTCGCCACTCGTTCGGGCTGGGCAGGCAGGAACCGGCGGGAACAGAGTATTATTAACAATGGCGCATGACTGTTTATCGAGCGCTTTGTTTCTCCTGGGAATTACGCCGAGCAACTGACCTGCATTGTGTCAGTCGAGCTCAGGTTAAATGACTCCAGGGCTGTGGATCCTGCGAATGCCCCGTTTTTAAACCGAGAGAAATGGGGTAAGGGGCGTTAAGCGACTCGACCGAGGCCAGGCGGCGGCTCCTAGCGGCCGAGCCTGCTCCGTGGCGGGGGAGGAGCCGGGGTCTGGTCTCTGACGGCACCGCGTTCGCTCAGGGCCGTTGTCCAAAACAGTCTGACCCGTCTCGGTGAGAACCAGTGATGTGGGCTGGACCCGGCACCCCTTAACCCGATTCCCTAGACCCAGTTCCTGAAAACAAGAATTCCAAGTGTTCGTCAGCTCGAGACGCCTGGGGTCCATCGTGGGCTCCGAGGGTGCCCAGGCCGGCTTCTCTGAGTCAGGCGACGGCGCCACCTCTCTGTCTGCCAAGACCGCCCTCCCGTAAACAGTGAACAGCAGATGCGCACGGTCCAGGCTTGGGATCCGGCGGGCTGACCCTCCCTTGCCTTGACCTCCCACCCTCAAAGTCCTGTTTCTGATCAATCTGAAATTGTTAGCTGGACAAAAGAATTCTTTATCACCATATCCCAAGGGCAGCCAGAATGTAATTGCCGGAGCCTTGTTTGTGCGTGTGATTTGCGTTTGACAAAGAGGGATGTTCAGTGCGGTTGTAAAATTCATCGGGCTTGTTGGCCTTGACCGCGGCACTCAGAGGGCCGAGAGGTGGACCCGCGAACGGCCTTCATCAACCGCGTCGCTTTCGTGGCAATTTCCTTGGCAAGGGCGGCCGTGAAATCCTGTCCGGAGCGCCTGTTATCTCCGTCATGCGAATCTGAAAATTACGACTCGTCGTCACGCATTATTTTTTGGCCCGTGAGACCATTTCGATGTTCAAACTCCTGTCCAGGTGGAGGCGAGAACCAAGCCCTCCTCGCGCCCCTCGCGCCGGGTTTCTGCCTCTGCCTCCCTCGGTCTGTCTCCGCGGAAGTGCCTCTCCTCGGCTCCCGCGGCCACCTCGCCGCAAACAGACCCCTCATTTCTCTCCTCTCCTGCCCCTTCCTCTGACGGGCCCGGGGGGCTGGCGTCCCCCGGCGCTGGCTCGGAGCCGGCTCAGATCGCGGCCCGCAGGCTGCCGGCTCTGCAGCCCGGGTGTGATCCTGCGCCGTTCCTGCTCCCGTGTGTCGTCCGCCACGCGACACAGCCGGGCCCACGTCCCGGGACCCTGGGCGGTCGGGCGAGGCGCCCTCTCGGTTCCCGGCCCGCCCGGCCCATCCATGAGGCCGCCTTGCGTGGCCTTGGTGAGCTGCGCCCTCCACCCTCGACACGAGCGTGGACGCCTGCTCGTGGGCAGCCACCTGGCCGCCGGCTCCCGGGCGCTCGGTGCTCTTGCCGGCTCCTGGGTCGCTGCGGGCCTCGCACACCTGTGCGGCCCCTCTTCCCAGGTGGCCGTGAACACCTGATGCAGACTTTCAGTCCATTCTCAGCCCACATCTCTGGCCCTGCCCTTTGGCCTCCGTTTAAACGTCTTCTCCTTCGTCCACTGAAAAGCACAGGCCAGCGCTCACAGCAGCTCGGCTCCCGGGCTCCCCGGCGGGGCCGTCCTGCTGGCTCTGGCTTCCCCTCACCGAATGCAGCGATTGCAGCCGCGAACCTCCGTGCCAGCCCCCCCTCCCTCGTCTCCCCCCCGATCCTGCTGGCGCCCCCACCTCTACGCTTGACAGCGCATGTGGCCTGGACCCCGCCCCCCGCCACCCCCGGCCCTACCGTGATCCTAGCTCATGCCGGCGGGCGAGGCAGCCAGACAGCCTGGGAGTCTCCAGGGTCACCCGGGTCGCCTGGCCAGCCCACCCACCTTGCCCCGTGTCACACCCGCCCTATGCCCGGCGAGACGCAGCTCGCATTCGCCCTGCACCTCCGTCCCCGGCGACCGAGGTTTGCCTCAGGCCACAGCCGTCTGGGAACGGGGTGCTCGTCACTGCCCCAGTGGGGAGCGAGGCCCTTGTCATGCTCCTAAGCCTTCTTCTGAGTGGCGCCCCCGGCGCCTCTGCCCTCCTGGTCCAGCTGACCGAGCCGCGTGAGGACGGACCACACGCCCCTGCGAACACCTAAGAAACGAGTGACTTCGGCACACGGCCGGCCGCGCGCGGTCCCCGCTGCACCCACTTCGGCAAGCGGGCGTTTGCTGTGGTCGCATACCGAGCGCCGTTTCGACCGCTCCGTACATACTTAAGAGTTTCATCCCGCATGGGTGCTCATTACTGTGCCTGGAGTCACACGCGAGAGGTCAGCTAACAGCCACGGCCACGGAGCCGCGGCCACGACGCTGGCCTGTCCCAGGAAGGCGCGTGGCTGCCACCCAGACAGACAGCGTGAGTCGGGGTCCCACGCAGGAACCTCTTCCCGTCGCGTCTCGAGAAACATGTCTCTCCACATCTTGAATCCTGAGAAAAATCAGTGGAGAAACTGAGAGAAAACGATTGTAATTCTCGTGCAGTATCAAAGCTTAACAGTCCACATGGGGACGGGCTGGGTCAGGAGGACCCGCTGCCGTCGGAGGGAGAAGCGAGGAGCAGCCCCGAGACGTGCCGGGGGCCAGGTGGGCATCGGGGGCGCCGAGGCCCCCGGGGTCTGATCCGTGCCCTGGAGCCGGGGCAACATCGTGAGGCCTGGGGGCAGTCAGCACCAAGGGCAGCTCCCGGGCAGCCGGCGCCTTGGCCTTGCTGGCGGCCGACTGCGTTGGTGTGACTCTTAGTTCACGTGAGCAAAGAGTCTGGTCTGGCCATGGAGCTAAACACTCACCTTCCCGCTGACTGCGGGGAGGCGGCCGCCTGTCCGGCAGCGTGAGCCTGAGCTGAGGCGAAGGGACAGCCAGCGGAGACCCTCCGGGGCCAGAGGACAGGGGCTTCCGGGACCGCCCAGCCCGCCGCGCACATCCCGGACCGCCCAGCCCGCCGCGCACATCCCAGAAGCGCACGGTGCCCCGGGCCTCAGCCTGCGAGGCCTCGCCTTAGGCTCGTTCTCGGTGATTGAGAAAAACGGGGTTTCCTTTCTGCTGCAGAGAGAACGTGGGGAGCACAGGCTTCGTGCTGCCCCCCAGCTCCGGCGTGTCTGACCCCGCGGGTCTCAGCCCCCCCGAGTGCGGTCACCTCTCTCCACCCCCCCCCCCCCTCAGTGTGGACCTGGCGGGAGTCGGGAGCTGGCCCGTGGGTTCCTTCCCGGCCGTCAGGCCCGACGGGGGCCGTGCTCGGGGAGGGGGGCCGGGTGAGCGCCCGCGAGGTGCCCCCCTGAACTTCGCTGTGGAGCCGTCGCCTCCTCCCCAGAATACCCACTTCCTGGTTGGGAGGCCGTGAGTTCGAGTCCCCGTGGGACCGAGTTTCATCAGCTCTTCCCGATGCATCTCTCCCCCTGCGTGACGCCCGGTCTCGCCGTGTAATTATCCCTGTCGGATGTGTCTGGCCGGCCCGCCGCAGAAGGCCCTTTGCTAGAAGAGATCGTGATGAGTTTCGCTCGTGTCTCTTGCTGCCATTGCCAGTGGACTCGACCCGCACTAGGAAAGGGAGGGGAAGAGGCCCGTCAGGCCCCCGCCGCTCCGGCCCCGGCTCGCGGAGGGCCGGCGCCGCGTCGTACTGCTTGTCTGTCCGCGTTCTTTCACGCCCTGGCGCCGACACGTGAGCCGGGGTCTCGGGGGAGGGGGAAGAGGCACCCAGCCGGGGCCCGGGGGACGTGGGGGCTAGACGGCTCCCCGAGTGCGGGCGGGGAGAAGGGCCTCCGAGGGACGAGCGGCCACCGGGTGCACACCTCGAGCACCGTCATTGCCGAAGCCTGGGCGGGCTCTCCCCGCGGGAGACGCCGCCCATCGGGTCCCGGAGCAGAGGGGAGGGGGAGGGGCGGGTGGGGGCTGGAGGAACAGAAAACCCGGCTCCCGGCCGCTGTCCGCCACGGGAGCAGATGCGGAGGGCGCGGGTGTGGCCGCGGACGGGCAGCGTTGGGGAGCCGGCTCTGGGGACCAGCGGATGCTCGTTTCATGATCGAAGGCCGTCTGTGTCACGGCCGCAGGGGCACCCCGGGGAGCGTTGGGCGGGTCGCCCGAGAGAACCAGAACTCCGCGGCTGCTCCCCAGCCCTGGCCACCTCAGTCGTCAGGGCGGCAGTGCAGCAGCATGGGCGTTAACGGCCGCTGACCCTCACCGAGCGCTTCCCGTGCACCTGGCTGACAGCTTCCCGTGTGTGCTTTAACTCGGTCCTCGGGACAGCCCCAGAAAGGGCCGCCGAAGCGTCTCCGCGCAGACGCGAGGGCACGGTGTCGGCAGGCGGGGTGACGGGGCCACCCCGAGTCGGCAGGCAGCACAGCGCGACCCCGGGCGGGCTCTCCGCGGCCCTGACGGCCTCGCTCCGCCCCCGCGATGCCCACCCCACCCAGTGTGCGGCTCCGTACGGCCGCCCACCAAACACATCGGGGTAGGGGGCCCCCCTAAAAGCAGCCCCTGGGCGGCCCCGAGTTGCAGATCCCTGGCTCCCGAGGACGCAGTTTGGTTCCCTTTTCAGAGCCGGGATGTGGGTTTCCGTAACGGGCCATTTACGGGGGGCCCCGTGGGATAAATGCTGGGATTGTCTCCCGGTAAAGCCGAGGACCCGAGACCGGGGCAGGCTGCGAGCCGGCCCCCCACAGCACGTGCGGGGAGCGGGGGCGGGGCCGGGGCCGGGTGCCGCCCACCGGGCTCCGCGGGCTCCGATGGCCCCGTCTCAGCTCCCTGAGCTCGAGTCCCCGTGGCTCTGCGCCTCGTCTCGACTGCTCTGCACTGCTGTGGTGGTGGAACCTGCCGGAACCCGACACCTGCTCACTGGGTGAGCACCGGCCCCCGGGACGGCAGCCGCGGCCTGCACGCGGCACCTGCTGCCGAAACCCGCGTGCGGGGCCACCCCGTGCGCGCTGAGACCCGCGCCCTTCCGGGAGGCGGGGCCGGCTCCACGTGCTTGCTGGGTCCCGGCTCTTTCCACGCTCCTGAGGGCCGGCTGCAAACGAGCGGGCGCTCCTACCGCAGACGGGCTGTCACCCGTTAGAGGCGGAGGTCACCAGCAGCACATACAGCCAGAGCGGTCACCGAGGGAAAGACACCGGCAGCCGCCTCGGGCCCCAGCCCGCCGCGACCGGGGCTGGCCACGGCTGGACGTTTTCGCGGCCTGTGGACACGTGCTTTTAAAAACGTTATTATTATTTTTTCTTCAGGGAGTGTGGGCTTTGTGTGTTTGCCACCCACTGAGACGCAAATGCTTTCTCGTTAGAAAGGGCCCTACCCAGTCGAGAGAAGCAGCCTCCGGCCCGTCTCTGGAGCCGCGACTCAGGCCTGTTTGTCATGTTCCCGCTTCGAGCCGGGGCGACCCGGCAGGTTTCCTGGCGTTGATCTATGGCGACCTGCCCGGCGCCGCTGTGTTTTACTCACCGTGACAAGCTGGAGGCTCGTCCATCACTCCGTGGGACGTGCGCCCGCGGACCTGAATTTCAGCGCAGCGGGGAGGAGTGGGGGCCCCGGGAGGCTTGGTAAGGAGCCGCGGAGCCTCCCGCGGCCGCAGGGCCGGCGTTCCCTTTAACGGCCCCTGACGCCGGCCCCGTCGTGGGGACTCACGCGAACGCGCCAGTCCCGGCTTCGCCGCCACCCACACGTTTCTGAAACCCGGGACGTTGTCCCCCCTTTCCGAGAGGGAGTGCCTTCACTCCCGCCTACAGTCGCGCCTGGCGTCGTCTTTGCAGGAGGATGCGAAGTCGAAGCGTCGTTGGAAACCACTGAGTCAAAGCCGTTTTCGCAAATCCCTGAGGACGAGACCAGCTCACCCACTCCCAACTACTCAAGCGGACCCGTGTGCCCCAGCTCGGGGCGCGCTCCGGGGTCCGTGTGGGGCGCTTGGCTTTGCCTCATAGGTGTCCCCCAGGAGGTGGTGGCCGGCCCTCCGGCCGCACTGGAAGATGACAAACTGCAAAGCCCGGGTGCACACGGCGCTGCGGGGGTCCCGCCGGGAGACGCCGGAGCGTGTTCGTGGCCCCCGCGAGGGTCCCCAGTGCGCGTGTTGGTGTCCAGCACGGCAGGAGGGGGGGGCACCCAGCAGGAAGTCCCCACTGCCAGCCCCACGCGGGGCCTCTCGCCTGGCAAGGGACAGCACAGTCCCGGGGACGTGACGGCCGCCAGCTGGTGCCACAGCCTCGGCCCACCGCGCCCTCCCTGGATGTCACGCCGGCTCACATTTTGGGGGTTAAAGGGGTCACACAGCTCAGCCCGAGGACAGTAGTGGGGAAAGCGTAGCCTTAACACGAGCAGGGCCAGCACGTACCCCAAAACAGCAGAACGACCTGCTGGACTTTGACATGCATCAGCCTGGGGAACAGCCTGGGGGTGCCCGGCGCTGAGTGTTAAGAGTAGGCTCTCCTGGCTTGTGCTGGATGGTGGGGAGACTAGAAAGGGGGGGCCAAGGGGATGTTTAGAAATATGGCCTCGCCATTGACAGAATGTCCGCGGTCAGAGCATGGCCTGACGTCCTCCTTAGAGGAATCTGTCCGCTCCCAGACGGGGACATTTGGCCCAAACCGAAGCCCTCGCTGGTTTACAGAGCCCCTGCCCCCCCCCCCACCGCCCGCCTCCCAACCTGCTGGCCACACCCACCTGGTGAGCGCTGTGCACTGGAGTTGGGACACCCGGGATTCATTCTGGTTCGTTCGGTGATCCCCAGAACCCTAATCCTGCTCTGGTCCTCACTGGACCTGAACCCCCCTCGACCCACCACGCACATGCCCTCGCCCCGTAGCGGGGCCCGCGTGTGAGCACGAGCCTGCCTCCCCCGAGGGTCCACGCTCGGCGTGGGGTTTCTGTGTTTGCCAGCACTGGCCGGGCCGCTTTCACGCAGCCCCCGCCCCGTGGGATCACGCCGCCCCCGCCCCGTGGGATCACGCCACCCCCACCGCGGGATCGCGCAGACCCCACCCGTGGGATCGCGCAGCCCCCAACCCCGCGGGATCACGCAGCCCCCACCCGTGGGATCGCGCAGCCCCTCCCCCGTGGGATCGCGCCCCCCCCCATGGGATCAACGCCGCCCCCCCCTTGGATCACGCCGCCCCCCCCGTGGGATCACGCAGCCCCCCCCCCGCGGGATCACACTGCCCCCCCCCCGTGGGATCGCGCCGCCCCTCCCCGCCCCGGAGCATGTCACCCCCATGTCCTCCCAGCACGTGCACTTGTCGAGGACCCTCCTGAAGTGGAAGCTCGAGCCTTTCAAAAACCGCACATGACCACGTTTCTTCTTCCGGACTCCCTAGGGGCTGGGGAGGGACCCTGGGGCTGAGTGTCCACGGGACAGACGCAGGGGGTCGGGAGCCCAAAGCCAGCACGAGCTGCAGCACACACGAGACTCGCGGAAGGCGGCTGTGCCCGGACCGCGGCCCCCGGCAGCGGCCCGTCTTCCGGGGCCGTCCAGGGCGGGGTTCCCACCCGCGCGGTGTCTGTCACCTGCCCGGACTCCCGGCATGGCCGGCGGTGGGAGTGGCAGCTGTCGACTGGGGTTCAGTGGCCGACCCCACACTCAGCGCTCCCAGGAGGCCTCTGCGTGGGTGCCGCGCCCCGGCCTCGTTTCGAGAGCATGTCAGCAGCCTCTGCTGAGGCCGGTCCCCCTCCCGTCCCTGCCCTCAGTGGTGACGTGAGTTTATTGTTCCCGTCGGGCGCTTTCTCAAGGATAAGTACTAGTGATGAAAACGAATAGCTTTTCCCTTGAGAAAATGCACACGTTTTGCACATATGTGAAAACCATAAAGTCTCCTTGAGCCAAACAGTGTTTGGCGGCGGCCTCTGTGACCGCGTGCACGGGGCCTGGCCAGCCACGGCCAGCTCCCCTCCACCGACGAGCACTGGGTCGTGTCCTAGGGCTAAAAGAATTAGTCAAGGCCAGTTCCTGTTCGGATCCTCTGCCGTACACCAGTGACGGAACTGCTCGCCCGAGTCGCCACGCGCGTGAGGAATTCCGGAGCGCGGGTCGCGCTAGCCACAAGCCGCGAAGCAGGAAAAGGCAAGTCCTGTCGCCACTCACACCTCGCACCCGGCGTTCTGGCTGGTCGTTTTTGGTGGCTGAGGGAAGGCGTTTCTGAATAATCTGTTACTAAGATGCTATTGTGTTGCAAAGCTCATCTGGATGCTGGGTGGTTATGCAACTTAGATGATCACAAAACTATCCAATTCGAAAGCCGACGCGTCGGGGCGCCTAAAAGAAGGGGAGCGGAGCGTCTCACGCCCCGATCGCCTCGCACTCGGCCTCTCGCTTCTTGGTTTTCTTCTCTTCCTTTGTGCTTTGATCTGGTTTGGTTCCCGTATTCACACTCCCCTTCGTGGGTTTCATGTTTTTGTTTATTGGGTATGTGAAAACGCTTACTATTAGCTATAAATGTTTATCGAAGCTTAAACGACCCGTTCAGAGAATTCCATTAACCCTGGAGAGGATGGAAAATGCTGAACGACAGGCCAGGGATGGGGCGCTGACGTGTGTGGGGATCAGCTCAGCGGGAATTAATATCCGAAAAATCAGTTAATATGGCAAATGCTGTGAAAACGCCCCTCAGAGGACAATCAGCGCCGTAGTGCCTGTCGGATGGCAGTGCCCAAAGAGCTGTCGTTTTACTTTCCTCCTGTAGAAAATTGACAGGATTCACTTTCTTTCAGAAATGCAAAATTCGAGAGAAAGGTACTCTTTTAATTTTACCCTATTTGTTACAAAACCTGGGAGGCCCCGGGAGTCACCATGACCGCGACCAGAGCAGAAGCAGAGGACACGGGCGTCACGTTCTGGACCAGGGACGGGGCTGCTGAGCCACGGCCCCCCCAGCCCCCCGCATCACCGGCGGGAACGGAGCGGGGTGCAGCAGCCTCCGAGCCTCGACGCGCCCCGAGGCGTGAGGCGGACGTCCCACGGGGCCCGGCGGGCCCGGTGCTCGGCACGGAGGCTCGCGCGCGGTGCCCCGAGGCGTGAGGCGGACGTCCCACGGGGCCCGGCGGGCCCGGTGCTCGGCACGGAGGCTCACGCGCGCCCTGCGGCCCGCGGGAAGGCTCCCGGCCCTGTCAGCGGTGGCCGCCCTCTGCCTCCGTCAGTTCCGACCCGCAGAGCATTGTCTCACATTTCCACGAGGTGAGAAGGAAGAAAGGAAATTACCAGCGATATCGTTTCACACCTAACGCGTCAGCCACACCTGTCTCGGTGAGTGTGTGCGCGCGCGTGTGCATTTTGTTAATAGACTGGGATTGACTTTTCTTTTACTTAAAAATACATCCTGTATGTCCTTCCAGATCAGTACCTGTAGACCGATTTTGTTCTTTTTAAAATATCCGCTTGATAATCAACAGAAAGGTTTACCACAGTCGACCAGGACGATAGCCCCTTCCCAACACTTCTGTCGGCACGAATAATTCTGCACACACACCTACGGTGCGGGGCAGAGCGGGCAGCCTCGGCCGTGGGGTCCTCCGGGCCAGGGATGCGGTCCCCACCACGTCCGCCCCCTCGCCTGCAGCGGCGGCCCTCGGCCGACCACAGCGCCCTGCCCCGTGCCGCACGGCCTCGGACTCATTCCTGACACCGTTCTCCAGAAGTCACGGTCAGGCTCTCGCGGCGGCTTTCGGAGAGGAATTCACCAACTTGTCTTAAATTTATGTATACAGTGGTTTTAATATCCCAGATTCATTTTGGCCGGATGGCGAGGTCTGGTCAAATAGGACAAAATAAAAATGACCGCCCACCCCCGCCCAGAAGTGAACGACCCCCAGATAAGCGCCCATGTACATCAGTCTTCATAAAACATACACCTCGAACACGGTCGTCTAACTTGCCTCCCCCGGAACCAAAGGCCGCGACTCCCGCTGTCCATCGGGGGCGCAGGATTTGACCGCAGGTGAAGCGAGACCTGACCGCGTGGCCTTTCTCAGAGAGGCTTGCGTCCGGGCTTCTCTGGGTTGTAGGCCGGGCGGGCAAACGGCAAAAGATAACGCGACTTCCCGTCGTGACGCCCGCTGCGAAGCGTGAGGCGTCTGCGCCTTCCCTGGGAGACGCGACCGGGCCCTCAGGTGCCGCGGGGAGGGGTGGCCAGACGACAAGCGCAGCTCAAGGGACTGATGGTGACTCTTTGTGACAAAGCGTCCTGGTGCCCGGGGCCTCACGGATGTGGGTGCTTTGGTTCCGGGTGGACGTTCGGGCCGATGTTTTAATTCTATTCAGAGGACGTTCCGTGAGGGCCTGTTGAGCGCGGACATTGTTAATTCATGGCCGGCTGAGAGGTTCCAAATACCTGATTCGTCGAGCTCTGTGGAAGGAATAATCGCTCCTTTCTTCGCCTCTCTGTGGCTCGCTATCCAAAACCTTCGTATGGCGCTCGCCGTAGAGTCTGGTTGTCTTTCTCCCTGGGCGGGCGGAGTGTAGGCCCCCCAAGGTCAAGGCAGGGGCCTCCCGCTGCTCTGTGCTGAGCAGGGCTCTTGGCAGTAAATGTCCTTGGGGCTCAAAGCCGTGAGGGCCTGAGTTACCGTGCGCCAAAGCCCGCGGCTTCTGGAAGGATGCTTGCCAAGGAGGGGCTCTGCCCCCCCCCAAGCAGCCTGCATTTCTCCAGCATGCTCCAATCACCCATCCCCCCAGGCGCGTTCTGTGCCCAAATGGTGAGAGGGGGTTCAGCTTGCTTTCCACAGGACTGTCAACCCGAAAGTAACATTGGATATCCGGAGAAGTTATCCGTTAACTCTTTAGTTTCACTATGTGATAGAAACTGGACCGCTGTCATTTAACCCGATAGGGGACGATTGTTACCAAGAATCAGCCTGGGTGACGACGGCCCAGGACGGGTGCCGCGGGGTCTGAGACGGGCCCCTCTTCCCACGCTTCCCGCCCAAGCCTGTGTGAGAACGAGGGGGCGGGCCCAGCGCTCCGCGCGAGGGCCGGGAGGGGACCCGGCCGCGTGGGCAGCCGGCTGCGGAGTTCTTCACGCAGGGGAGAGGGGGACCCGGATTCCGGGTCGGCGACTATCAACCAGGGGGCTCCTGGAAAAAATGAGCCAGTTCATCCCAGCAGTTTACGCTGTGAGAGAGAGCCCAGCCTCACACTTCATTAAAGATAACAACCTGGACTCTGCAAAGAGATGAGTCGTTTTTTTTTAATTTAACAACACGTACATATGTGTGTGTGTGCGTGTGTATAGTTAATATATATGTACGTATTTCGATAGCTCACTGTCAGAACCTCTATACTAGCACTTGCCACGTTGATTGATGGTCACGTATGTGAAACACACGCGTGACGTGCGTGAGAGCCCAGCGGCATCGCCGTGAGAGCGGCCAGCGTGAGCAGCGCGCAGGCGCCGGCGGGCGGCGTGGGTGGGTTCCTCCGTCACCCGCAACGGGGGGAGAGTCTTCCGGGCCCCAGACCCAGAGAGAGGAAGGCGGGCAGGTGCCGCAAACTCGCGCACGCGTCGGGGAGCATGCCGGCAAGGGAGCAGCAACACAGGACCACGCCCGCACGTGGCGGGCCCAGCGAGGGCCCGTAACCCCGGACACGAAAAGGGACCAGTGGCCCCAAGCACGGTGGCCGCGGGAGGCCGAGCGGACGAGGGGGCTCTCCCGCCCTTGCAGCCGGCCGGGAGCCGCCACCGGCCCTGAGAAGGAGCGTGCCGAGCGTGGAGAGGCCCCGCCGTTTAATTTTCTGCTTCGGCCGAAGCGTTGCGGCTCTTGGCTGCCTAGGAAATGATTCGCCCCAGGCTCCCCTCCGAACCTTTGATGAGCTCCCGAGAAATCTGCGCCGAGCTGCAGAGACCCTCAGAAGGGTCTGCGTTTCGGAACGTGCCTGGCCACAGCTTTCAGGCGGCTCCAGGGGTGCAGGCGGCAGCTCGGCCCCCCGGGTGCCCATGGCGCGGACAGAGACGGGGCTTTGATCAGCTCCGCGACGTCCACGCGCGGCGCGGGCGGCGGCCTCAGAGCCGGGCGGCGGCCCCTCCAAAGCCGGCGTGTGGCGTGCCTGTTCCCACCCTTCAGACGGCCTCGCGGCTTCTCATCACAGTGCCCTTTGAGGCGTAAGGCGCCTGATCGTTCTCCAGTACGTTTTGAAGTTTCGCTCTGAGGAAACGCTTGTTTTGATACGTACGCACTTAACAAAGACCAAGTGGCTGTGGCGAGGCTGCGTCCTGGGAGGGGTGCGGGCGAACGCTTCGGGGTGCCACCCAGCGAGGGCCGAGGCCGCCGAGACCACGGGGCGCCGGGCGCTCTTGCTCTGTCCCGGGCTGGCGGCCACGCGGTCGCTCAAGCACGCCGAGGATGTCGGTTCTCGTAGGTCGTTCACGCACCCTCCTCCACGCCACAGGTCACCTGCAGCGGCTGCATGTCCAGAGTCGGCCGCAGGAAAGGTGAGGGCGGTCAATTAAGGGGCCCTCGTGACGGGAACACATCCGTGGGAACAGGGGAGACGAGTCCGGAGTCTGCTCAGCGGCGGGAGGTCAGCCAGACGTCTCTTTCTGAAAGTTCTACTTGTCAACAGACAAAAAGAATCTTATGAAACTGGGGGTCCCGAGGGGCCACCAGGCGGACCCACCCGGCCGGTGGCCCCGACGTGCCACCCAGCTTCAGGACAGCGGTTCACATCGTACCGCCTCCCACCTCCTCCCCGAACCCGAGCGGCCTTCCTGCCCCGGACAGCTCGGTTTCTGTGCAGCTCGGAAGCGCTGGTCCAGCCGCGCTGTCCGTCTGGGCCCTGCGAGGGGTCTTTCTGAAGCCCAGAGGCGTGCCCGGTGCACGCCCCAGATCAGCCGAGTCCAAGCCTGCGGGGGGCGGGTCCCGGCCTCTGCGTCGCCTGGCAACGCGGGCGACCCCCACGCCTGGGCAGCGCCGTGAGCCTCCGCCCCAGGACGCCGCCGACTGTGCCGCCGCGGGGCAGGCGCGGCCGCCGGGGTTTCGCCTGAGTCGCGAAGTCTCGTGACCGGGCTGTGTGCGCAGTGCCCTGTGTGAGTTTACGGGTTGCCACGCTGCACGATTTATCAGACTCTTACGGGGTCGAGCACGGTGTGCGTGGTACCGATTTACCTCCTCTGCACGGAGTGACCGACGGCCGTTGACTTGGTCGTGGCAGAACCGTGCAGGTCACCGGTGTCGGGCTGTGGCTCAGATGTGAGTCACGTTGAAAGGCAGGGGCGTGGCCAGCTCACGTGGCCGCGCAAGTTGGGTCCCCGAGAAACGCAGTGGGGGGGGGCGGGGGTTGCCGCGACGTCTGGGAGCTGGGGTGCGTCTGAGCGCTCACCCGCCTGGCTCCCGGCGTGGTGGTTCCCCAAGGGCTGTCGTAAGCGCCCCCCAACCCCAAGGCCAGAGCTGGGGGCGTCGTGCCCCAGTCACTGCTGCCCCCGGCTGCACCCCCCGTGGACGCTTCTGGAAATGTTCAGTTGGTGGGTTTTCACATCGAGTAAGCCAAACTGTGGGAAGTGGTCTCGGGGCAAAAATCGGCGTCCTTCCCGCTGTTGGTAGCCAGCCCTCATGCTGTGGTCACCAAAAGGGAATGCCACGGGGCCCCTGGAGCTGCCGCGCGCAGCCCTCGGGGCCCAGGGGTGCCTCGGCCCCCCGACCCATGACCGTGGCCCTGCCAGCCCTCCTCAGCGCCGGCCCCTCACTGCTCGCCCACACACCTCTGACCTCCTCTGCAGCCCCTTCCTCTCCCCGCCCAAGGCGCCCGCCGTGCACCGGATGGCGCCTCCTCTCCCCAGGTCATGTCGAAGCCCTCACCGCCCACCCCCGCCACCCCCTGCCGCCAGGTGGCTGAGGATGGAGACGGGGCTTTGGGAGGTGAGCCAGGCGGAGCGGGGTCGGAAGGCTGGGCCCCTAACCTGATAGGAGCAGCGTCTTTGCAAGAAGAGGACGAGAGGGGGACCTCTGTCTCTCTCCGCAGGGGGAAGGTGGCCCTCTGCAGGCTGGACCCCGACTCCGTGGGCACCCCGGCCTTGGACTTCTGGCCTGCGGACTGTGAGACACAAGTGTCTCGTCTTTTAAGCCGCCGGGTCTGCGGCGTCCAGACTTCGGCCCGAGCCAGGAAGACGAGTTTGTCCTCCGGGGAGGCTCGTTCTTACACGTTCGTTTTTATTCTTCCAGATCTCGTATTTATTTCCTATCTTTATCTCTCTCTAAGGCCCTACGTTCTTGAGATTTAAAAGCCAGGTAGTGAAGTCCATCTGCTCTGCCTGTCCAGAAACACGAGCGCCCAGGAGCCTCTCTGCCTGAATGGGATGAAGGGGGGGAGAGGAAATCGTTTCGGACGACCTGGGTTAGTTTTGTCCCTCGAGGCCCATGGGAGGAACAGGCCGTTTGCCTCGTAGATTTGCCACGGGCGCCTCCCAGGGCCACCGGTGCCAAAGGGACGTGTGTCTGCGTGCGTGCCGAGGAGGTCCCCCACTCTCCTTCACCAACTCCCGCTGCTCGGAGCGAGAGCCGCGCCTGCTTCTAACTTTGACGAGTTGCGGCTTTCACCGCCTGAGCACTCTCGCTGCTGGAAGGGGCCAGGACGCCAGGATCAGGCTGCACAGAGCCGTTCGCGTGGGTGGCCGCGCAGAGTCGCGTGCCACGACCCCCGCGCCAAACGGCCCTCAGACGCGTGTATCTGCGCTCGAGCTCGGTGTCCCAGCCCGCTGGGGCTGCCGCCGCAAAATGCCGTGTGTCGTGTGGCTCGTAAACGACAGATGCTCATCCTTCTCAGCTCTGGAGGCTGGGAGTCCACGGCCGAGGCGCCGGCAGACTCGGTGTCCGGCGGGGCCCACCCCCTGGCTCGCAGACGGCTCTCTTCCCCCGACCCCCGGCAGAAGGGCCGAGGGAGCTTCCTGGGTTTTTTTTTTACTCCGTTCATGGGGGCGCCCGCCCCGTGGCCCAGCCGCTCCCCCCGGGCACCCCTAATACTGCCGCAGACGGACGCTGGGGGCAGACACGGTCCGGCCGTGGTGCTCGACTTTCTCAGCACCCGAGATAGCTTGTCGCCCAGTGCGCTGACCCTTCAAGCCAGGAGCAAATCCGTTGTTGCGTGGGGTTCTTGTGGCCTCGGTAACCAGGGACGACGCACCCGGCGGCTTAGCACAATGCCACCCTCTTCTCGGGCTTGAAGTTCGGAGCGCGACATTCCTGTCGCCGGTGGGCGGCGGGGCGGCGCCCGCCCTGGTCTCTGACGGAGAACCGCGCGCCTGGCCACGCGACTGCAGGCCGCTTGTCCCCGGCTCGCGGCCTCTCGGCTCGCGCTCACCGCCGTGACGCCGGCCTCTGTCACCGCCACGCGGCCTCGCCCTCCCGTGGGGACACCCTGGACGGCAGGTGAGCACCCGGCTGGTGAACCCAGGCCGCTCGCTCTGTCTCGAGATCCGTAATGCGGTCACCGCCGCGAAGCCTCTCACCCGCGAGGGAGCGCGGTCAGCAGACGGTCGGGGCGGGGATGGCCTCGTCTCCCGTGTCGGATGCCCACCTGGGCGGACCTCAGCGACGGTCCACCCCGAGGCGTTTTCAGCATCGTATTGGTTTCCATGGAGACCTTCCTCCCGTGGGAACGCAGCCTCTGTGGGGCGGAGGCCGCGGCGTTTGGGTCGAGGCCGTGTGTTCAGAACCGGGTGCAGCGCCCGCGAGCGCTGCCTGTGGCTGACTGCATCTCCCTCGGGGGTCGCCGACACGCCTGCTTCTTCCGCGCCCGGGTTTGCGCCCACGCGAGGGCCGAGGCCAGGACCCGGTGCCAGACGAGGGGCGGGCGTAGCGGCTGGAGCCGCCCGGGCCCCCGCAGACGCCGCGCGGGGCTCCTGTCAGGCCGCACCCCCGTTGGCACCGCGAGCTCACGCGAGCGTCTCCCCCACGGCGCTCGGCCGTCCCCGCCGGTGAGCGCGGCCTCACGGTCGCCCAGGTCGCGCGGTGCACGGCTCGAAGACGCGCCACCTGGATGGGGCAGCGGACGCCCGAGCGCCGTCCGCAGGGCTCGCCCTGCCCCCCGGAGGGAGGGCGGCGTCGTGACCACACCGCAGCCGGGGAACCAGAGGCCCCGGGAGATCACGCGCACCGTAACCGGGGCCGGCGTGGGCGCCCTGTCCTGGGTGTGACCCGCCCCACGGTCCGCGCTCAGCCGGTGCGTTAGCTGCCCGTGGCCGGGCTCGGACGGGGAGTGTGTTCCTGACGGCCGCGTGGCCTCCGCGCTGCAGAAACCCCACGGGCGACACGAACCGTTAAGGTCGCCTGACACCTGGGGCAGAATCAGGTGCAGTGAGTCCTGTTTCCTCTGCTCGTATTGGAAAAGCCATTCCCCTGCCCCGCCACTTTGCAAGAATTTAGCAAAGCTCCCAGCAGGCCCCAAACCAAAAGAGGCAATGTCGACTTAAAGTTTATCTTTAATTATGTTTAAATCACAAGGTGTAACTGAATGTATTGACATTTACACGAAGAACTTAGCTGACGTTCTGTGAACCTCAACCAGCAAATTAATTCTTCACACTCACACCTGCATCCGCTGAGGGCCGCGCACGGCCCCGCGTCGGTCGGAGGCGGCGTGGCTCCTTCACGGGGGGCGGGGGGAGCCCACGGAAACGGCCGCCCCTCACCTGGGGAGCCCGCTAGATACGTATTCGATTTATTTTTTTATCACAAAAGAATAAGCCGCTCGGGGCTTTCCCTCGTCATGTCCGGTGGGAGCCGGGAAAGCCATCGGTAGAGTTCGCAGTGATTGTCGCTATCACTTAGCAGCCCGGTTTGCGTTTCCAGACGAGGGGAGACGCGTCTCCCTGCTCCGCGGTCTGCTGCACCCCGCGGAGGTCACGGCTGGGCAGAGGGAAACCGTCTTCGCTCACCCCGTACCCCAGTCCCGAGCTGACGGGGCCAGATCTCACGTGATTCGGGTTTCTCGTGCACTTCGCTGTCAGGCGGGGACGTTTGGGGACGCTCTCTCCTGAGGAGGACAGTCCACCAGCCGTCCGCCGTGAGCCAGGCTGATTCTCAAGACGAGGCGCTAAGTGTTCTGTTCCCAACAATCCTCCTTCAATCCGGCCGCTGACACGTCCTGCCAAGAAGGAGCCTCGGTGGGGACGTCCCTCTTGGTGCGGCCCCCTCTCAACAAACAAACAACCATGGACGGGGGGGGTGGGAGCCGCAGCGCTCGGTTGCCGGATGAAGCCGAGGACACACTGTCAATTAAACGTTCTCGAGAGCAAAGTCTCAGGGGAAACTCGGTGCCCATTCAGCCGTTGAGTCAGGGGAGAGGGCGGGAGCCTGCAGAGCGGCCGCTCCGAGGCTGGACCCGCCCCGGCCCCCGACAGGTGGAGGCCGAGGCGCTCGGGGCTGACCGGGGGTGACCCGCTCCCCTTCCCGGCCACTTCCGCCGCCTCCTGATTCCGCGCGCCCTGCCCGGGACCCAGCGAGGGCTTCATCGGCGACACTGGGTGTGTGGGTCCCGTCACCTGCTCGTGCAGACGCGACGTGATCCGGGGCAGTCTGCAGCCCGGGCACGCACACCAGTGTGTCTGCGGCATACGAGTGAGATGGTTTTTTTAAGTAAAAAACTCCCAACAAAATGAAATATTTAAAAATAAAATATCTCTCCATTTCCAAGTGAATATGTTTAAGAACATGCCAGGAAGCAGGGATGAGAGCGTGAGCTTTATTTTCTTTCCTTTCTCGTCGGCAGCAGAGGCCCCGGCGCACGCGTGGGGAACACCTTCTGCTCGCGGCCGGGGGCGGGGGCGCCTCGGGGGCCCCTCACGCGCCCTTCGCTTTAAATAGAATTCCGCCCTTTTTCCCCGTCTCCAAGCGAAGACCTTTCGTGGCTTCTGCTTCTCCATTCCTCCCACTTTGGCTTCATCTCTCTTAGACGTCGAAATGTCAGAAACCCTCTCTTCACTGAGGAAAGCATGCACTTTAAAAAAAAAATCATTTAAAGTCAATCTATGTAAAATGCAGGCTGGGGCGTCATAATAAAAGCAGTTACGAATGAGGTTCGGGCAGGGAGGAGCTGCCTGTCATAAGCGAACCGTAAGACAGAGACGATCAGGTGGTTTCGTCCCAAACGAGCGAGCGTTGTCCTTGCAGCTGGGGACCGATCCTCGGAGAGAGACGGCCGGGCGCGAGAGGCAACCTCAGGAAAACTGGGAGGAAAACCCCGTAGCTGGGTCCGTCTGGAAGTGGCCGGGGTCCCCCTCGCGTCCGGCACGCCGCGTGTGCCCGCGGTGCCCGCCTCGTGGCCCTCGCCGACCGTCCCGTGTTCGAACACCGGCACGTCTGGCTCCGCCGGGCGTGACGGAAGCGGCTCGGCAGTCACGGCCAAGGCCCCGTGCGCGGGGAAGCTGCGGATTGCGCCTTTGCAAAGGCGCGAACGGCCCTCGGCGGGGGGTCCGCCTGGCGTCCACGCGTGCAGAGCGCGGTCGGCGAGGCCGCCCGGGGAGGACGTTCGATGAGGGCGCGTGGGGAGGCGAGGCCGTCGATCGGGGTCTGGCTTGTGGCCGGCACGGCGCTGACCCTTCTGCAGACACGGGGGACCCCGACATCCCTGCGCGCGTCGTCCCCCCTCTCGGGTTTCTCCGCGTCCCGGTGTCTGGTTTCTCGCGAACCTCGCGTGCAGCCCTGGGCGGACGCGCACTCAGAGGGCGGGGGCCGAGGGCTGCGCGCCCCGGGGCCCGGACCCCGCGGACCCGTTTGCGTCGCAGACGAGGCCCGACCCGGGGCCCCCGCACGAGCTCGCCTTCACGTGCAGGCGTGTGTCTACGGGGACGGCCGGGCTGCCCGCGGACAGTGCCCGTCGCGAGGTAGCCCTGTGCCCAGCAGCACCGGCCACGGCTCAGGGCCCCTCCGCCTGGGTCGCTGGCCCCGCCCTCCTGGTCACGCCTCGCCCCCGATCCCTGGACACCTCAGGGGCTGCGCCCCCACCTCGGAGGGACCCTGGCTTCGGAAAACCCAGTCTAAGCCGCGCGTGGGTTTCTGGGCGTGGGAAGAATCCCGGCCTCCCAGGTGGAGAGGGGGGAAGAAGGTGCAAACTCGACCGCGATGTCCCGCAGTTGCCCACAAACACGCGCCCCACGGCCCGGCGGGGCCCCGGGCAGCAGGGCTTGGGGAGCTCGAGCGACGGTGTCTCGGGCCAGGGCCCGCCGTGGCTCGCGGTGGAGGCGGCTCGCCCGTGGGGACAGGCACCTCTGAAATGACCTCGGCGGGGGCGATGGGCGCCCACCTGCGAAGCCGTCCAGGGCTCCCGCACCCCGACCCTCAACGCTGTTCTCCTGTCCCCCCCAGCGCCAGCGCCGCCGCCGACGAGGTCGTGCAGGTCGACGTGCAGGTCGGAGAGCCCAGCGACCCGCCGGCCACGCAGCTCGTCACGTGGCAGGTGGAGTACCCCGGGGACGTCGCGTCGGACCTGGGCGTCTCCAGGATCTACGTGAGCCAGAAGGAGCTGGTGGGCGTCATCCCTCTGGCCATGGTAAGACCGTCCCGGCCCTGGGCAGGCTCCGCACGGCGCCCGGGTGCGGCGGGGACGAGGGTGCGGCCCGGGGAGGCTGTGCTGACGGCTGCTGGGTGCCGGGGTGTCCAGGCGGGAGGCCCCGGGCGCGGCGAGCGTCTCCCGTCCCCTGACAGGTGCGAGGGCCACTGGCCAGGCCCCGGGCCGCGCTCGGCCGCGGCGAGGAGCCCGGCTGCCCGTGCCCTGACGTCCCGTGTGACGTCAGGCGCCGGGGGGGCCTCCTCCCGTCCCGCTGCCGATGGCCACCTCGTCCCCACAGTCCCACTAGCTACGGCCGCAAGGAGGGCCCGAGGGGAGGGGACCCTCCTCCACCCCCCGCATCAGCCCCGAACTCGGCCCTGTCGCCGCCTGGCTGCAGGGGAGGCCCGGGGAGGGAGCCTCGTCCCGGGGAGCATCCGAGGGGCGGACGTGGCCGGCACTGACACTGTCCCCGGCCGCCCCGGGGACAACCGCAGTGGAGGGACACGGGGTGGGCCGACCACAGGACTCACAGCGCACGGGCCGCAGGTGTGCGGGAAGGTCTGGCGGAAAAGGAGAACCGTCTCCCACCTGCCCCCGTGGTGACCCCCACACAGGCGCGAGACGTTTAGGGTTTTCTGTGACCAGATAAACTACAGTTTACGTTTTGGCACGAAGATCCGGGCGCACAGCTCCGATCGAGTCCCCGAGATGAACCTGTAGGAGTAAATGTGAGTCAAAGGCTGCGATGCGAAGGATTTGCGACATCGTGATGTTTTTCTTCAGCTCGCCACGCTGCCTTCCCAAACCTTAGCCGACCTGCAGCCGACCTGCTGTGCGTAGCGGCCCCTCCCCCCGCCCGACCCGGCAAAGCACGTCGCAGTTTAAAAATAGAGTGCTGAGCACAGGTGATACCCCCGCGCTGGCTTAATTCGCCCTCTTCGGGTTCCATTATTTTTTTTATTTCCTTCTTAAACATTTGTTCTCAGCCCTTTTTTTTTTTTCCTATTGGGAATTCAACTTCTCATTACATTGTTATATAAAAAATTATCTTGTGATCGCGGTAAAAAAAAAAACACACACACACGTGGCATGAAGCGGACCCTCCGAGCCCCTCCTAACCGTGCAGGCCGTCGCCGCTGAGCACGGTCACGCGGTCGTGGGGCCGGCCTCCGGGGCTTTTCCGTCTTGCCGCTGGGAAGCTCTGTCCCCCCCACATGCTAATCCCGCCCCCTACCCGCCCTTGCTCATCACCCCCGGCGATCCTAACCCCCTGGCGGACACACTGCAGTTGCCTGCCCCGGGGTGCCATTTGCCTTCCAACCCGCGGGTGCAGAAGTCCAGGGCTTACTTTTTATGGGGTCAAAGGCATCGACCTGGTCCGTGTGCAAACCCCTCGCCCCTCCTCACAGTGACCAAGAGGACAGACAGCATGCCTGGTGGATTTTTTCCTAAAGCTCCAAATACACACCCGAGTAGGTACTAGTAGTCATCGGAAAATAGTGACGAAATGCACTTGGGACACCGCAGACTGCTGAGGATTTGATACGAGTTCGGGGCGAGGCCCCCGACCCCTCCGTCTTCTGTGTGACGTATCAGACCACCTCCAGGAAAGCTTCGAAACAGGGCGCAGTCAGACACCGACAGAGCTCGTTTTCCAACGGACCCGTTTCTTCACATTTTGCGTATTTTTCCCTGAAGTCTGCAACCTTAAAACCTTTTTGAAAAACCCATCTGTGTGACCCCGTGAGCTTTATCATGCTGGTTTCCTCCGTCCGGGAGAGGGGGCCACCGTCTCCAGGTGTTTGGACACGTCCTCGTCCTCGGGGGCAAGTCTGAGGAAGGGCCATGGAATGCGCATCACCGTCCATCTGGTCAGTGCAGGTCTGACTCCGCATGCCCTACAGGGGCGGGACTATCTTTCTGGGGGGGCGGTCCCCGTTTCGGATGGTTTTTCAACATCCTTCTCTCCTAACTGCCTCCTGAGTTTTGGCTAAAACGAGGCTCTCGCGCCTTGGCCAGGATTCGGATTCGTGGGTTCGAATGCCGGGCCGGCCAGCGCTTCAGGACATGTTAACACGGCTCTTCACGTCACGATCAGCATCCTCTCCTCGCTGTGGGGCAGTGGCGGCCGCGGCCGTCGGTGGGGGGAGCGGGTGTCCCCCACCGTGGACCGAGCGCGCGCGCCCTCCCCCACGCCGGGCGCCTCGTGCCGCCCACCCCGCTGCATGGCTGCACCCCGACTGCCACGCCGAGGCTGTCGGGACTGAGCTGAGACTCAGACAGACTTCGTCGGGCGCCACGACGGGAAAGGCGAAGTCTGTGTCATCCTCGGGCACGGTCGGAGGAGGAAGGTCACCCCGCGGGGACCTTCTGGCCGTGGCGACAGCCCGCGGCACTCACGAGAACGCGGTAGCGCGGGCGCGTGTGCCGAGCCAGCCCCGCGGCGCCTGGGGCCGGGGCGACGGGGTCGTCAAACACAGTCGCGTGCGCCCTGCGCAGCGGGACACCTTTCAAGCCTTTCCCCAAGCGCGACGCCCACGGGAGCACACGCGGCCCTCGGAGCCGCCTCTGCCCCTCCGCCGAGGGCGCGTCCTCGGTCCTCACGGCCGGGTGCGGTCCGCGTGGCTCGTCCCCCCGGCCACCCGCCGCGTCCTTGCGCACGGCCAGACGGTGCCGAGTTGGGGGCTCCGCCCCCCGTTCTGTTGCTGGCTGTGATCGGACGAGAGCCACGCACGGCCCCGGCGCCTGGGGGACGGGCCGTCTGCCCTCCGAGTGCTTCCTCGTCTCGTCCTGCCGTCCGCCCCCCCCCCACGCCCCCCCAAGCGTCAAGCCTCCCGTGCCCCAGGCTCCCGACTCAACCACGAACGTCACGCCCAAACGCCTCTCCTCACTGGCTCGAGCAGGGGGTCCCTGGAACCCCGACGGCAGCGAGACGCCCGGCCCTCCGCCTCCGTGGCGGGATGCTGAGCTAGCTCCCTCGTGTGATTCTCGGGGAGATGACAGGAGCGTAACCAGGGCCCCCTCCCCCCGCTCCCTGCCGCCTTTGCCTCTGCTCAGACCCTGCCGGTCACGGTCCTCCTACACCTACGACTCCGGAGCCTGTTCCGTCTCTATAAACCTGCAGACAAAGCTCACCCACGTTTTTACAGCCGGCTAATTTATTCTCAAAGAGCTTCTGATGAAATGCATTTTAAATAAGCTTTGCTGAATCTAATGCATTTTTCTCCTGAAATAAAATGAATTTCCCTTCCGCCAACCACATGGGGCCCTGATCTTCAAACCTCCCTGGCACACCCCCGAAGCGTGTACTGTCTTCCTCCAACACGTGACTGCCGTCAAGCCGTGTCCTCTTCATGTTTAACCACCCAGCAGGAGGCGCGGGACCAGCGCAGAGCAGGTGCCCAGGGAGTGGCCCGCCACCCACTGACTGCACACCGGTCCCCAGGGGTGGTGACCCCGGCCCCCATACCTCCCGTACCTCCCGTCGGCATTGAAGTTGGCACAGGTAATGGGCTGTGACAGTCACCTGCTGAGATCAAAATTTCAGAGAAGGCCCCCAAATTCTGGAAGGAAGCTCTCTTTCCTGGCTTCTATAATGAAATTCCTTTTTATTTTTTGGCATAAAAGCAGATCCCGGGCTCCTTTTTGTTTGACTTTTCACGGCATTCTCTTCCCGCGTCCGCCTGCTAATTAGCACGCCGGGTTCTCTCTGTTGTTTTACTGACTTTTTGAAAATTCAGTCACAGCGCACAGCACACCGCTGCTCTCATTTTAATACATCCTCGACCAAGTGCAAATTAAGAGGCCGCGACCGCCCTTGCGAAAAATCTCTCCTCCCGGACACGTTCAGGCTTCGTGTGCATGCGCGCGGGTGTGGCTCCCGGGAGCGGCTCTGTGCACCTCCTGCCGTCCCTCGGTTGCCGCGGCGACCCGGGGGCATCGGCATTTCACAGATGGACGTGGGCACGCAGGGTTTGAAGGGTGGGCTCGGGCGAGCCAGCCGAGCAGCTGAGCTGGAGGAAGATTCCAGACGGGCGAGCTCCAGAGTCTGAGCCCGCAGCCCGTCCACGCCACTGCAAGCGCCGATTGGGCTGTCGCTCGGTTCCGTGTGCGGAAAGGTCTTTGGAACATGCAAACGCAGCAAGGCACACTCGTGAAAACGTGAATCCGAGCGGTCTTCCTGAAACGGGGAGGGGCATCGGGGAACGAAGCCTCCATTCTGCACGAAGCCGCCCTTTCTTTTCAGCGCCCCCCCCCCCGCCGCCTTCCGCGCCCCGGCACGAGCAGGGAGGGGCCCCGCGGTCAGGGCAGGCGCCCGGCGTCCGGGGCGGGCGGCGCGTCTCTCGTGGTGTGCGTCTGGCTCACTGATGCACCCTCCGCTTGTCATTCCCACCCCACCCCCGCCGCCCGGCGGCCATCGCCTCGTTCTCCGTGTCCGCGAGCCTGCGTGTTCCATTTGCTCGTTTATCTGTATTTCTGTCCGATCCCGCGCGCAAGTGAAATCATGCAGTATTTGCCTCTCTCCCTTTGGCTTCTTCCACCCGGCACGATGCCCTCGAGGCCCATCCGTACTGTCGCGGAAGGCAAGGTTCCATTCCTTTTCACGGCCGCATAATATTCCACCGTGCGTCCGCACCACCTCCTCTGACCCGGCCATCCATGGATGGGCACGGAGGCCACTTCTGTGCCGTGGCCATTGCGAATCGTGCCGCAGTGAATCTGAACATTTCATTTCAGATTCTTGTTTTTATTTTTGGGATTGCTGGGTCGTATGGTAGTTCTATTTTCGATTTTTTTGCGAAACCTCCCGACGGCTTTCCACAGTGGCTGCCCCATTTGCAGTCAGCCCCCCCGGCAGTGCCCAAGGGCGCCCCTTTCTCCACGTCCTTGCTGAGACTTGTTCTTCGACGTAGTGATGATTGCCATTCCGACAGGTGGGAGGTGGGATCTCACTGTGGTTTCGACTTGCATTTCCGTGATTATTAGTGATGTTGAGCATCTTTTATTACGGGGGGTCCATGATGGGAATGGAGAGGCCACACTGGGCGGTTCTGATGGCCCGTGGGGGAGGGACCGGAACTTGGCCCAGGCTGATGGCGGCGTCTCGAGGACAGAGAGGTGTTAGGTGCGCTTCCTAAGCACAGCCGTCAGACCCGGCTCACAGAGACGAGGGCGCTGTCTGTGTGGGGAGGTGTGTGAATCTCGGCGAGCCGGGCCTGCCCCGCGGAGCCTTCTGAGACGACATAGGGTCCGTCGTCTGAGCCGGCCAGCGTGGCCGCCCCGGCCACGTGTGGCCCCAGCAATGTGGCTCGTGTCGCTGAGGACCTGGGTTTTGGGCGTAATTTAATTGTTTAGATTTAAGTAGCCGTGGATGAGAGTGGACGGGACAGGTGAACGCTGACATCCGGACCCGGGAAACCGGGGCGCAGCGTGCCATTTTCCGGGGGGCTGGCTGCTCACCCCCGCCCGCTCTGCAGAGGCCCGTCACCCGTCCCCCAACCCCCGCCCCGCCCCCTTGCAGTCCGACGTGTGTGGGCCGCCTCCTCGTGCCCCGCATCCCGGGTGGCTTGGGGCAGTGGGGGGAGGTCAGGGAGACGGTGGAGGGGGAGCTCAGGTTCCTGGTCCCCTCCTCCTTCCCCAGGAGCAGGTCGCAGCGTGTCCACGGCTGCGATGCTCTGTCCACAGCCTCAGCTCCTGTCGGCCGCGAGACCCGCTGCGGCGTCCGCGCTGCGAATTCAAGCACGGAGTCAGCGGCCTGCGCAGCGTCCCACACGGACGTGACCACAGCAAGGCGCACTGTCATGGTGGGGGGCACGGCTCCTGCCCCAGGACTCGTGTGTCGGGGTCGTGCTGTTTTATTGTAAACGCCCGGCTTTCATTCCCCCTTTGTAATTCAGCGAAGGTGCTGTATTGACTTCTCGAGCATGTGTGCCGGTAGATTATTTTCATTATGGGTCTTATTTCAGGATAATAAAGTCGGCTCGACTTAATTCGTTATATAAATCTTTGTTCTGTAAAAGGAACCTTGGCTTCAACAGGGCCCAAGCCGACGGGTTGGCGGCCGGTTTCTGGAGGGCAGAGTGTGTTCTGTTCGGTTTGGCCCCGCGGCTGGGGTCAGAGGAAGCCGTGACAGGTGGGGGAGGCCGCGGCCGTGCCCCCCCCCCCCCGGCTCTCCACGGGCTGCAGTTGGGATTTGCTGTGGTTCACACGTGCCGCAGAGCAGCGTGCCCAGGCCGAGTTTCTCCAACCACTGACGAGCATAAAGACTGTTCTCGGCTGCGGGCAGGAATCGCTGTCCGAAGCCTGGTGTGGGCGGAGCCTCCGCTGACCCGTGGCTCAGGTTCTCACGGGGGCCGGGGGCCAGGGGCGGCCTCCGCCTGCTCCAAGCATCACAGAAAGCTTGCCCCGGAGTGGAGGGCTCCCTCAAAAGAGACACAGGTTTTTAAAGCGCCGTTTCCGGTGGCAGGAGGGTGTTCTGCAGGGGCATGCGTGGCCTCGCGGAGTCTCCTCCATTTTGGGGAGGCTCGGGGCCCCTGCTTCAAACTTGCCTTGTCTCTGAGTGCTGCCATGTCCCGGGGCTTGCAGCCCAGCCCTCCGCCTGTGACCCCGTCCCCAGCTGACCTGTCTGCGGCCGGCCGTCTAGAGGCCCCTTGCAGGGCACTGGGACAGCCCGCCACTCGCGAGCTGGCTCTTCCTGAGCCTGCCCCGTGTCCCCCCATGTCCCCCGCATCCCCCCGTGTCCCCTGCATGTCCCCCTGTGTCCCCCGTGGGCCCAAAGTCAGAGTCGCCTCCTAACGAGCAACGATAGATTTACAAACCTTCTGGAACCAGCACGTGTTCTCGCAGGCGACTGAACCATTTTCCCTTAACTCAGAAGTTTCCAACCAAAAGCGTTATTTTCCTGACAGATGCTGAGAAGCTGGACATTTCAGTGGATGCTGAAATACGAGTTAAAGAAAAACTCACTTTAGGTAACAATCCCGCAAGCTCTTTATTAATCTCTGCGTGACGAGCGGCGAACACAGGGTTAGGACTTAGTGACATGGGTCGGTTAGTCTGAGGCAGGCTCCCCAAGCCCGTCCCCGCCCTGGGGACAGCGGCACGTGCCCAGCTGGGGGCCAGGATGGTGTCCGCGTCCTCCGCACCCACGGGCCGCGGCGAGGATGGAGTCCGGACAAGCCCGGTTCCCGCGGCAAAGTGGCAGCACGCGGGGTTGCCTAGGAAACCCGCGGCAGACCGCAGGGCCCACGTGCGGCAAGCGAAGTGCCCGGAGAAATGTGCTGGGAAATCGAAATAAGACCGCGAAAACGGGAAACGCCCCTGTGCATGGACGGCGGCCCGTCGCCCCCCGCCTCGGAGCGTCGCCAGCGGCACCGGGGCCTCCACGGGCCAGAACCGCCGGTCCAGCTGCAGCTCGTCATCGAAAGCACAAGTGTTTGGTGACATCGAAAGGTGAAGACCAAGCTTCAGCCAAGATTTACGCTTTGAAACGTGTATTTCTCAGCCATAAACCGGGCAGGACGTGCGCAGATGCGCGAGGGGGGGGGGGGACGTGCGCAGGTGCGTGATAAGCGAGCCGTACGCAGACGCGCGCCGGGCGGGACGTGCGCAGATGCACGATGGGGGGGACGTGCGCAGATGCACGATGGGGGGGACGTGCGCAGTCGCGCCCTGGACGGGACGTGCGCAGACGCGCCCTGGACGGGACGTGCGCAGATGCACGATGGGCGGGACGTGCGCAGACGCGCGACGGGCGGGACGTGCGCAGGCGCGTGCTGAGCGCGACCTCGGCTCGAGTCGACGCGGCTGCTGGTCGCCTCCCCCTGAGCGGCCGGCCGTCTTCTCCGAGCCGGCGGCGTCTCCCTCGGCTGGTCCGCTCGCCTGACGCTGGACCCCGCCCGTCTGTTCGCCTCCCTGTTTGGGGCGCGTTCACAGAGCTCGCTGTTCGCCCCCGAGGTCATGGCCGGTGGCCGCGATGGCATGTGTCAGAGAACACTATGGCCAAATCGGGGAAGATGGGGAAAGTCGCTCTTTAAGCTTTTTAAATTATAACAACACGAGAAACGTCGCAGTCCCAGGAAGAAGGGACTTCCACACCCTGTGTGGGAAGAGGCGGCCCGTGCCGCGAAACCGCAGGACGGCGGCTCTGCGGGGCGTTTTCCAGAGCCACTGCCTGGGGCGCGGCAGCGGCAGCTCGGAGTGACTTCTCACGGCCCGCGGGGAGGGACAGCTCGGAGCGGCTGTGTGTTCCCGGCGGATCCGCTTCCCTGGCAGTTTTTAAACGGAGACAGAGCCTGTTGGTCCTCACGAGATCGTAGTTCTGTGCGAGTGTAATAAGGCAGCACGCGGAAGGCACCAGAAAGATTAAGGAAAGGGTTTCCCGAAGCTTGTTCCCGGAGACCGGAGAGTTCTGTGCATAAATCTTGCATTTCCGTTTGGAAAGTGCGTGTGACTAGCCAGCTAATTATTTCACCTAACGTGCGAGTGTTGGATGTTACGTGCCCCCTGCCGTATGGAGCACCCCCGTCTTAAAAAAAAAAAAATACAGAAAAAGGTTGAATGCGTTTCTGAGATACGAGACAGATGGCAAGTTTAACCTTCCGCATGTGAATTCAGGTATCGTGGCAAGCCGCAGCACCCGTATTTTTCTAGAGAAAAAAAAAAAGTCCCTGGAGATCACTTCATTGCTCCAGACTCACAAAATCATCTACAGTGCACCTTATGGGCAGTTGAAGGAAAAATTTGAAGAGTAATGAACTTCGTGTAATTTCTGCCTTTAGCTCTGACTCCGGGACGTAATCCTCTGGGGAGAATGCAGCTTCATTACACAGTAAATAGAGAATTGGCCCTTCCAACTTAATGATGACTGTAATGAAAATGTATCTTCGCCACAGGTTTATGAATCATTTAGTTGAGGTCAACAGCTTAACAGACGGTCGGTTTTATTGCGAATTTTAATTATACAGATGATTCCTGAATATCATATTATATGTTTAAAGTATTGCAGATAAGGCGACCGTCCCACGTTCTGGCCCCTTCTGTCACATAAATGAGCACGATCTGAAGTTGCGTACCCTTCTTGACCTCTGCTTTGATCTACATATTCACACACACGTAACATCTACATCGGATTTCTGTGATTTTTAACGTAAAATGTTTTCATTCTGTCGCCATCGTTCTCCGACTTGCTTTTTCCCGAACCCGTGGTGTTTCTAGGGGGCCGGGCACGTCTGCACCCACAGAACTGCCCCGTAGTCGTCCCAGTCAGAGCGGCGTCGGTGATGCTGTGGCGGTGACTCGGACATCTCAGTGCCCCAACTAAACACCACATCAGCGCTCGCTCACATGCCGCCGCTGTCAGGGCAACAGGGCAGGTGTGCACCCCGCGACTCAGGGACCCAGGCTTGTCCATGCCCCTCCCCCCGCCCCCCGCCCCCCACCCCCCGTCCCCCGCCGTGCCCAGAAAGCAAAGCGGGAGGTGCAGGAGGCGGCTCGATGATGTGGGTATTAAGTTCGTTTTGAAATAAGTTTAAGCTTAAAAACATGCTGCAGAAATAACGGGCAGAGTTCCCACAGCCCCTTCGCTGAGCTCCCGTGGACGGCGGCGTGCGACGCGGCCCAGGGCCGTGCGTGCCATCAGGAAGGAGACGCGGCGGCAGCCCCGTGAGTGAGGGCGCGCCGCCTGCAGCCCCGCCACCCGTCCCAGCAGCGTGCCTGCCTGCCGCTCGTGCCCGGGCCGGGCCCCACACACCAAACGCGGCCCCGCGGCCCCCGCACCCGGGCGTGATCCGCCGCACGCTCGGCGCTTCACGGCCCTGCCCTTCGTGACGGGCGCTGGCCGGCGATTTTGTGGACTGCCCCGCAGTCTGAGTTTGGCTGACATTTCCTTGTGACTGAATCAGGTTATGCCGCTCGGGCGTGAAAACCATGGCAACGACGTTGCCTCCTGTCAGGAGGTAGATGGCAGGCCGTCCTGTCCCGGGGAGGTGACCTTTGAGCATCTGGTGAAGAAGTCACGCCAGCTGTGCCGGCTGGAAGGCTCCCGCCTCCCTCTGTGCGTTAAGTGCTTTGGAACTGCTCTGCTAATTGTCATACTTTGCCTGCAAATTTGGGCATCCCTTGACGATTCTCGGCTGAAACCTTCACGACGGCGTTTGCCAAACGGCAATTTTCTATTCCCATCATTCTTCCTGCATCTATTTACTGGAATTCATTCGTTTACTCAGCTAAGTACTGACCCCAGCTTTGGACTCATGCATCCTGGTTTAATTCTGCGGATTACAGTCCTTTACAGTTGTCATTTTTTTTCGTGCTGAAAGTGCCCCCAATGTGTCCATCCGGAATTGGGCAAGTCGGCTCCGGGGCCCTTCCGGGTGCCACCACTTTGGTCTTGAACTCCGTCTTTATCTTTGGCCACCGTGCGGGGTCCCCAACTGGAATCTGCCATTTCTCCAGAGATCCAGGCTCCTTTCACCGGGGACCATCGCGAAGACGCCACACTCTGGGAGCTTTACTGACTTTGGACTGAGATCATACCTCGCACGCTGCTCACAGCCCAGGGTCTCGTCACACTTGCTCCCAGGAGCGAGAGAGACTGGGAAACAGTGTCTCCGTGCCCAGGAAGAGGACACAGCATGACAAACGAGTGGCCTTGCTGCCACCACCACGGAGCGCCTCGGCGAGGTCAGACCCTCCGCTTAACTAGCCCGGGACTGTGCTCCCAAGTTGTCCCTTTTAAAAACATGTGCACAGCATTCGACGCGCAGCCTCCCTCCTCGGGCACACGCCCGGAGCTGCCGGTGCCCGGCGCGGCTGCAAAGGGCCTGGGCCGAGCGGTGGGCCGAGCGGTGGGCGGGGGCGGCGCGTCCCGACTGGATCGAAGCGCCGTGCGTGAAGCGGCAGCGCCTGCGCGTCTTCCGGGCTCCACGCCCCGTCGGGCTCCGCCGCCAGCCGCTTCTCCCGCGTGCCGAGGGGACGTGGCTCGCGGCAAGCTGCCGCGTCTGAAACTCCGCGGCTGGTTCTCTTATTTTTGGTTCAACTGTCTCCCAAATGAACCCCAAAACAGAGAAACCTTCTCGCCAGAACCGGGCTCAGGGATGGGTTGCCGCGGCCCCCTTTTTAAAATAAGCCTTTCTCCTTAGCGAGAGGGAAATTGCAGACTTTCGGCTGTTGCCGCTGAGTGATGTTTCTGTTCGTTTGCTTCGTGCTGGTCAGACCCTCCGGCCACGGGTCTGTGCAGGCGCCATGCTGGACCGAGGCGTTGTCCGAGCCATTGCAGAGCGCCTCGAGCGACAGGTGCTTCGTCATCTCTCGCGATTCGGAGCTGACGAACTTGGCCGTTTTTTGCTCCAGCACCCGCCCAGTGACTCAGCTCTCACCGAGCAGGGTGGCCCCGGGAGGCGCCGGCTCTGAGCACTCTCTGCCTGCTCTCCGAGGACGCCCTCCCCGTCCGGCTCCACCGGGGCCACCTCTGTCCCTCTGGCCTCCCTGACCAGAGTTAACGGTCTCGTAGCCACAGAAGCTCGACCCTGGGCGGGAACCTGTGTCCACCCCTTCCTGGCAGTGACGTCGGGCATCGCGGACCCATGTCCCGCTTCTATGAAGTTAGGACAACACCTTCCTGTGTCTCGTGGGGTTTTCGTGGTGACCGCGCAAATTCTGCGGAGCACTCTGAGCCGGTCTGGCCTGTGGGAAACACAGTGTATCGCTTCAAGAGCCCTCTTCACTGTCCGAAATTGTATCATGATGGTCTTTCCTCCCCGCAAGAGAGCAGTGTCCGTGAGAGTCAGTCACCGGTGCTCCGCGCCGGAGCCAGGAAGGGAGGCCAGTTTACAGCGGTCGCTCGCCCAGCAGCGGCTCAGTGGTCGAACAGGTGACGGCGGGTGACGGGTCGGCGAGCGTCAGCCCCGCCTGGTGGTCCTCCCACGGGCACTCGGGGGAGGGGCCTTTGGGAGTCGAGGAGGTCGCATCCTTGGGTGCCCAGGCCCCCGGCTTCGGGGAGACCAGCAATGCTGACTCCTCACAGGTGCGGCTGACAGGGATGCTCGCCATCTCCCGCGTGCGGAGGTTGAGCCGGGCCCGGCGAGGGGCCCACTCCGGCCCTGTGGTCCAGTTCAGATCCTCTTTCTTTCCAGGCTCGCGCCTTTGCTATGCCGAACAACGAACTGTCCCAACCCGAGATGCTCGTGAGGCCTCCTGGGTACCACCTGCACCTCGGTACCTCAGATGTGCAAGAGATGCACATTTTTCTACTTTTCTGTTTCTCAGCCTAATGTTCATTCTCGCCTGCATTCCACCTACATTTCGATGACCCGAGGTCTGAACTCATGCTTTCCCCAGGACCAAACGTAGCTCCCGTGAGAGTTGGTCGCTGCTGAGTGACATGTTGGGCTCGGCCTTCTTCCCGCCTGGTCACAGGCGCTCGGTTAGCCAGTGACTGCCGGCCTCGCCTGGTGTCTGACAGGGGCCAGCTCTCAGGGCCGGGCCTCCACACCCCCCCCTCGCCCCCCGCCACCACACGTCCCCCCGGGAGGCGTCAGGGGCTCCGGGTCTATGTCAGGCCTTCGGCCATGCAGGCATTTTCACGCATCAGCTCCCGGTGTGTGCTCCGGGAGGGGCCGGGGGATGGACTCCTTCCCCCGGCTCTCAGAGTCCGGCCGTGCCGGAAGCTGCCCTGTCCTTCCTGGAGTGAATCAGCCCCGGGCCGAGTCGGGTCGTAGCTGCTGCCCCCCGAACCTCGGCTTCTGCTCTCGCAAAACCCACGCACACCACTGTCACGTCGCCAGCCCGGGCGGGAGGCAGCTGGCCCCTCGTCAGCCCGCTGGCGCTGGCGAGACCGCTGGCCGACCCCGACCAACAGCGACCAAACGATGCTAAACAAGCGCTGTCCCAAGCCGAGCCAGGCGCGGAGGCCCATGGCACGTCCCCGTCCCCTGCGAGTCCCTCTGCGTCCTTCCACCCTCGGGGCAGCTCGGGGCTGGCTCTGAGCAACACAGGAAGGATTTCGTTGACGAAGGGACTTGCGGTCCCTCGTAAAGGACACGCCCTTCATCCCTCCCAGAGCCCGTGCTGCGGGCATTGTCCACACAGCCACCCTCTCAGACCCCAGAAAGGCCAGCGTTCTGCCCTCTCCCCCGAAGCCAGACGGGGCCGGCACCGGCACCCGGGTCAGAGGCGGGCATGACGATGGTGTCTCTGCGTGCCTGGTCGAGGGCAGTCATGCTCACCCCCTTCTGAGCTCACCCCTCCTCCTGTCGTGACCCCATAGACTCTCCCGGCAGTGGCACGGCACCATGACAGGGACCCCCAGGCCACTCGTGCCCCCGAGTCACACACTGCCGAGGGCGGCGGGCCACGGCCTCTCTCCGCTGCACTGAGCCCGCAGCCGTGCGAGGTGCACTGCGGGGGGCCCTCAGAGCTGGGGGGCTGCAGCGATGGTGCGGGCGAGGACCCCCACCGTCGCCCCGCCCCCTTCCCGGGGTCCCCGCTGTCTCCCTCTGTCCTGATTGTCCCATGGCAGCCAGGGAACCGACCTGAGTGAGGCCTGGACATTGCCCTCTCTGCGGGGAGACTGGGGTCCGGGGCCGTGACGTGGGGGCCGCTTCTTCCCACTGAGTCACCCTCGCGAGGCTTTATCGTCTTTGCAGACTCGGGGGGCTCTGGGCAGTGTGGGGGGCTGCAGGGCATTGGGGTTCCTGACAAACTGGTGTATTTCTCTCTGTTACATGATGGTGATGATGAGAAACACACAATACAGGCAATTAAGAAAAATGTTAGATACTGAATCTGTGATTTCCAAATAGAGCCTTTAAGATGTTTAATGAGAATCTTCAAGTTGCGCATAACATTTAAGTATCTGCTTTTATTCTCGAAAGGGCCATATCAAAATATTTTTAATGAGCCTTTCAAGTTCTTGATAGTCAGCATTGATGAATAGGTGCTTAAAAAGTTTTCAAATCATTTTTACAAGCATTCAAAAGTTTACAACATTCGAAGCCACATTCTTCCCTTGCCAGATTTAATGCAAAATTTTTCTCGTGCTAATCTGAATAGATCTCTAACCAAAGAGAACTTTTTAAAATATCAAATGTTTCCAATACTGATGAAGCTGTAATTTGACAGGGCCGCCTCGAAGCTTTGGGTCTGGAGGTCGAGAAGGGTAAATCCCTCCTTCTAAAGACACACACAGACGCTGAAAACCAAATGCCTCTGGCCAGAAAGACGAGAGAGAGAGAGCGAGCGAGAGCGCACGCACGCGTGTGTGAGCGCACGCGCACATGAGCACAGCACCCCAACCCTAAGGTTTCCTTTCACACGCCCCCCTCCCTCTCCCGCCTGCGCCCTTTGGCCCGGAGCCCCCCTGTTTATCACCGGGCCCTCCTGTGCTGTGCCATCTGCTGGCCCCGGAACCTCAGCCTTGGTCCAGATTCTCGCCTCTCCCAATGCACTCTGGACCAGGGGTCTTGTCCCGCCTCGCCGTCCCTCGGACGCTGACAGACACTCCCGCCAGTCACGGGGGGCGCCCGGCAGAGACGCACGGAGATGCATTCGAGAGAACAGCGCCGGTTCTGATTGTGCGTGACGCGGGGCGGGCGCCCCAGAGCACTGCGCATGGTGTACGAGCCAGCAGCGATGTCGGCCTCGTCAGCGATCCTCAGGGGAGCGCATCAGGCAGACAAACCGGGCGTCATTACCCTAAAAAGTCTGCAGGAGACCGCGGGACAGGGATTCTGTTATTGCGCGATTTAAACCGCCATCACTGGAAATTAGCGGTGTAAGTGGGGCGTGATCCACGCGCATTTCCCCCGGTGTCTGGAGCGCAGAGAAGCCGCAAAACGCCTCTTCGGCAGACGGCCCGCGCGCCTGGCCACGGTAAGTGCCCCGCGCCCCGCACGGCTTCAGCTGAGCAGCAGGTGTCGATAACTCGCCGGGTTTAGGGCAGCGGGTAACTCCGCACAAACGGCCCGTCGCCATGCTGTTGACAAAAAGAAGGGACGTAAATCACTGGCAAATTCTATAAGCCCGTGGTGCGTAAGCGCTCTGTAGGGCCGTCCTTGTCCGTGAACGCTGTCTGGAAAGGAACCCTCGCATGCCCGCCGCAGACTGACGGTGCGGCTTTCAGAGGGGCCGATGGGGGTGTCCCCCAGGGAGGCTGCTCCCCAGCGAAACGGCCCCTCGGGCAGCGTTTGTCCCTGGGGAGCAGTACGAGGCGGCGTGGTCAGCAGGTCACTCAGACAGGTGCGGCCTCCCTGAGTGGGCGGAGCCCAAGAAGTCCCTCACGTCCCCGCTCCCGACCTGGGACCCCGGAAGGGTCAGAAAGCATTTGCCGAGTGAGCGGACAGGAGCACAGGTCCCGCTGGCCATGACCTCCTGACCCCACTGTCCCCCCGTGGTGGCCGTCGGGCCACCTGCCGCCCGGGCGAATGGCGTCTTCTGTGTCGCCCGGGGCCAGACCGGGGTCGTGTGCTCAGTGCATGCGTTCAGCTTCTTCCCGGAGCTGGCAGGTGGCTCAGGGGAAGGCCAGCCTGGGCGGCGGGTGAACGGCTCCCCGCTGACGTGGTGGCCGCGCTGCCCACGCCAGCACCCCCGCCGGCCGTCCCGCCCCGGGGCTGCCACGTCCTCAGCAGGCTCAGCGTTCAGGGTAATAACTGCGCTTTAAAGAGACTTTATATCACTTTTATTACTGTTACTGCCTGCAGTGAGTTCACCGTAAAAGTAACTACATCGGAGAACAGTTCCAGGGCGTCTTCCTGCGGGAGGAGCCCGCGCGCTCTGTTTAAAGAAAGTAGGGGGTGGGGGGCGGGGGGCGCGGTGTTTGCAGGATGGTCCGGCCGCGCAGCACCGCGCGGCATCAGCTCTGCAGGGCACCGCACGCCGTCGCCGAGGATCGAGGGGGGCCCCAGAGGAGAGACCCGCCTGGCGTGCCCGCAGAGTCGCCGTGGCTGAGGCCAGAGTGAGGGCAGCAAGGCGCCGCCCGGCTGCTCTCCTGACATGCCGAGCTCATCCACCTGCGGGGCCCTTGCTCGGGTCCCCCCTCACCTGACAAGGCCCCCCATATCCCAACAGGGCCTCCTCTTGTCCGCGGAGTGGCAGCTTGTGCGTGACCACCATAGGGATCTAACGTCCACCGAGGAGCTTAATGCTAGGACCCCCGCCCACGGATGCCGACCACTGGGGCATGAGCCTCAGTGCTGGGCGCTGCCTGGCTCAGGACGCGCCCTCCCGGGGGCCAGAGCCCACGGCCGGCCGCGTGCGGGTCAGTCGTGGGCGGCCACGCCGGGATGCACGCTGCAGGGGCCCCCGACGGCCAGCCAGGCTGGACGCCCGAGACACGTTCTCGCCCACCTCTTCCCGCGACGTGGCTGGAGGCATGCGTTGGCCTGCGTCCCCGTCAGGGCCTGCGGAACGCGTCTCGTGGGTGTGCCCGTTGGCTGACCTCTGTCCTCTGAGAGCGGCCGAGGCACGTCCGAGGCCGTTGCCGCCTGGAGCAGTGCCCCGTGCATCGCGGACGCCCAAACATCCACACGCGGAAAGGGGCATCGGACGCACGCACGCCCCGCCGGCAAAATGACCGTCTTTTGGCACAAAGGAAAAAGTGAGCACATGGCCAGGGTCACCCCCTCCCTCTGGCAGATGTCACTCCGAGTTAACTCCAGGACAGTCCCACAAATTCACCATTCGACAGCGACTTCTGCCAGCGGGTGTGTGCGGGCAGCGTGTGCTCGGGACGTTGGGTTTCTCAGCCCGAGGATGAGCTGCCCTTTGGCGTGCACGGCGGAAGACGGCGAACGGGCCGCCCACAGCTGGGCGCATGCAGCGCCTCACTCGCCATCAGCGACGATGATAATTACCACGGCAGAGTGTTCTGACTCTGTTTCTCATGTGTACAATCTGATTTACACAGATAATCCCATTTAATCCTTGAATCAACACTGTACATTAAGTAGGATCTCCCCCAGCTTTCTCAGAGAGTTTAAGTGACTTGCCCAGGATCAATCTGGGCGGATTAGAATCAGTAAGCCAAACAAAACACATTTGTCTGGTTTCGTGAGAAAGCGTGTCCTATTTGAAAACACAGTGGGCTGTGAGGGCTGTTCCCCGTCTCTCAATTGCTTTATCAGTTTGGACTGTCTTCCTTGTGAGAGAGACAACCTAACCCCAGATGGCTTAGACAAAGAAGGCTGGAGTCGCTCGACACCGCATGTAAATAATGCGACAAGACAGCCCAAGGGTTTGGCCTCAGGCGCAGCTGGATCCAGGAGCTCACACGGCATCCCTGGGAGCCCTCGGGGCTGGCTCCGTTCTCAGCCTCAGGTGTTGGATGCCTATGGGAGCTCAAGTTCAAGTTCACACCCTCCTGGATTCAAATCCGCCGGCGTTTCCCAGGAATCGCAGTGACATTCTCACGCTTCGTTTCCTCTGCACGGGCCACGTGCCCATCCCCAGGCCCATCCCCGCGCGCAGAAGGATGGACACAGGCTCGGTTCACCACTGGCTCATTTCTCCAGAAGACACTGTTCTTCGTAAGTGTGGGCCCGTCGAGCGTGGACAGGTGACCTCCGCAGGGCGCCGACGCCTCATGGTGGACCTGCGCCTCGGCATGGAGACACACAGCCGGCTCTGGGGGGAGCTGCCCGTCACGGCGTCCGTCACCGGGGCCTGGAACCCCGCCACCGGCCAGAGGCCCTCGCCGCTGGCGGGAACCCGTGGTGTCCATTATCTCAGCCTCAGAAGTCGGACTCCCGTGGGCATAAATCTCGGGGGACGGCCTCAGTTAATCAGGAAATATTTATTTTTTTGTTTTGCTGTAACTCAACTTAATTACTTTTCCAAGGCCCCATTTTTCACGGCCTGGCAGGGATATTAACCTCGGTCTCACTTTGTCTGTCTCCGCAGTCCAGCGAAGGTTGCGGAGATGAGCGCGCAGTGCGGGGACCTGGGTGGGGCGGGCCCGTCACGCCTAAGGCGGTCTGCCCGCCAGGTACCGCCTGGCGTCTGGGCCGCGCGATCGGGGGCGCTCCGGGGGTTTGCAGGCGGTGCCGAGGGGCCCGGGGCGCTGTCGGGAGGCAAGCCGTGGCCTCGTCAGCCTGATCTCACCAGTCGCTCTCCCAGCACTGTCACCACGAAGCCGCGGGGGCAAGAGTCTCCACCTCCCCTTAATCCTCACCCCCGCCCCGGCCCACACACACACACACCACACCACACACACACACCACACACACGCGCACACACCACACGCACACACACCACACACACACGCCACACACACACACACACACCGCACACACACATACCACACACACACACTGCACACACACATACCACACACACACACACATACCACACACACACACACCACACACGCACACACGCCACACACACACACCCCACACACACACGCCCCACACGCACACACGCCACACACACACCACACCACACACACACACCGCACACACACATACCACACACACACACCACACACACGCGCACACACCACACGCACACACCACACACACGCGCACACACCACACGCACACACCACACGCACACCACACACACATACCACACACACACACACACACACGGAGCCCACCACCTCGGGCGGCGGGACGAGCCCCACGCCCTCTGGTGTGGACAGGACGCCGTGGCCTGGCCCGGCCCCTCCCGCTCCGCAGCGGGCTGAGACCGGACGTCTGTCCCGGGCCCTCCTCTGAGCATGTCACACCCGGGAGCGGCCCCGAGAGCCCGTCCTGCAGACGCCGCTGCACCGCCGTGTGTGGACCGCGTGACCCGTGCGACTGCATTGTGTTAGGTGGGTCGGGCTGCTGCACGAGCCCCCGAAGGCCAAGGCTCACCCGGGGGGGGATCCGTCCTCCGGTTCAGGGCCCAGGTTCCTCCCGCGCGGTGTCTCCCCATGCCTCGTTCCTGCCGGTGTCCGTATGGCACGCCAGGTCTGGCCAGCACCCCAGGCAAAGAGCATGTGGCCCCCCCGCCGGCCGCCGGAGACCCCCGTGCAAAGCTGGCCCCCACGCCCTGGGCTGTTCTTGGCCCCGCGACCCGCCCAGCAGCGAGGCGTGCTGGGAAATGTCTGGCTTGCGTCCTGGACGGAGGGGACAGGCGAAGGCCACAGTCGGTGACCTTTGTCCTCACGCGCCACCCCGGCACCTCGAGCCCACGGCCTCGGACACACGTCTACGCGCTGTCGTGCGGGGCGGGGCCCGGCCGGTCGTGTGCCCCGTGGGGCCGGGCGGGGCAGTCCCCTTACTGCCCTCCCTCCAGCAGGGTGCTCCCCGCGGGGACCCAGCCAGGAGCCCGCGGGCAAAGGGGCTTGTTACTGCGGCCCGCGGTGGTCACCGCCAGGCCAGCCAGGGGGAGAAGCGAGGGCCCCTCCGTTTGGGAGGGGTGACTGGAGGAGAGCCGGCAGAGGCGGCCGGAGGCAGCTGGCCGCCAGGGCCACGGCCCCTGCCATGTCACATAGAGGCCACCCGGGGACAGAGAGGTCAGCCCGTGCTGACCGCCTTCGCCCCTTCCTGTTGCCGCCTCCTCGGCGGGACGAGACAGACAATCCGGAAGCTCATAAGTGGACGTGATAATCACGGGCGGTTTCCGGTGCTGCAGAGACATTCTCGAAGCACCTGCAAGGGGCCGGCGGGGGAGACGGGGAGGCGTTGCGGGGTCCCAGGGAGCACTGGTCACAAACATGGTTGTTATCGTTCACGAGGCAGTACCCGCCCACAGTCCCAGGCATGACGAAGCCCCCAGTGGGCCAGGCCACCGGCAGAGTCTCGGGGGATTCGCTTATTGCTTAGCGAGCGCCTGACAGCCTCGGGGGTCTCAGTGGTGAGGCCGCCTCTGCAGTCTGATCTTGTCTGAAATGTTCAAACTGGTGTTTTGACAGAAAACCGCCCTCTTCCCCATTAGTTCCTGAGTGCATTGCGTGGCAGCAGAGAGCGCTGTATCCAGTTCTCAGCGGACGCCTTCGGCGACGGCCCTGTGTGGCACAGCGAGCCCCTGAATTCACTCAGAAGTCTGGTCCGCCGGTTACAGACTGGATTTCCCGAGGAGGGGCGTCCTACAGCATCGAGTCTCGCAGCGGCTTTTCATGATGGCCGAGTTTGTTAGTGTGCGATCAGAAGGTCACGCGAGCTCCTTGTCACAGGGTTGGTGGGGACATCGGCCGCTCGTGACCGTTTCAGCATCAAGCGAACAAACGCTGTGTCCTGCAGCAAACATTCCGACAGACGCGGGCCGCCGGCAGGCGTTCCCGGTCCCGAAATCACGGGTCGAAGCGGGGTTATCAGATATTTTAATTTTATGCAACAAGGCTTTGCTCTTCTTTGCGACGTCAAGACTCGTGGACGCGGCCAGCCTCACGTTCTAGGCATGCAAGCATTCGGTCACTGCAGCCGGCCTTACCTGCTAAGATGTCATGGCTAGCTGGGAGCTTTGTTGCCCCAGAGCACCTCAGTTTCCTGTTCTTTCAAGTGTTAGCGTGAAAAATGGGCCCTCCATCTCCGACGACACTCGCCTGTGTCCACGCATGGCAGCCCCTCGCCTCGACCGCGCGGCGTGAGGAGGGACACCCGCCCCCACGACGAGGGAACCTCCCGGAGAACTAGCGACAACTTCGGGCGTTCTAGGAGGGGTCGGCTCTGTCCTTTGTCCCACCGCCGTGGGAATCGTAGGAATTAAAATTCCGCATCCTGTCTCTTTGAAGAAGAGTGAGAAGCCACAGGACGATATCCCAGGAGAGAAAGCTGTTCGCGATTTTCATTTTCGTGGTCGTTGAAATGCTGGGAATGTCATCGAGTTGCCACGTCCAGAGCGTGACCTCGTTTAGGAACAGCGTGGAGGCTCACAGCTGGGGAGGGAGAACCTGGCCGCCCGGGCGAGACGCCCCTGGGAACATCATCTAAAGTGTCGATCCCCGTGCTTGCCCTCGGCAGACACGGGTCTCCGTCCACGCTCTGAGACCCCAAACGAGGCAGGACTCTGCCGCTAACCCCCACACCGAGGAGTTAGCGAGAGACAGATGGGTAGCGATGTGAACTCTTCCCGAAGAAAGTCTGTGTGTCCACTCCCAGACTTTAGCCTTAGCAATTTGCTTATATGCATTTTTCAGGAAAATAAAATGAGCTACTTAGAAGGCTTTTAAAACACCTTTTCAATTAAAGAGCAAGAGACATTAATAAGAAAATCCATATTATAGCTTGTCCAGTTCTCATACCTTTGATACCAGCTTAATGGGCAGAGAAAAAAAAAAATGGGTCAGAGGAGCACGTAATTTATCCTGGACCGGAAAAGATGCTTCCGTTCCGGTAGACGAGCAGGCCTGGCGCGCCGCGGAGCAGGATGCGTGTGGCCCGTCCCTTTTTCCTGTTGCCGCGGGAAGCAGGTCTCGGCTGAGAGGACCCCCGAGCCCGCTCCCTGCAGCTCCGTCCGCGCCCCGGCTGAGCTGTGGGCCCGTCTCTCCCGCTGGCTTCAGCCGCCCCCCGAGACACAGCCCTTAGGCCTCGGCAGACGCGGCCACGACGCTGCCCCGCGGGGCCCCATCCCGCCTCCCTCTTCCCGTGGTCGTCCTCCAACCGCCGCGTGGGGGCGACTTCTCCGTGGTCGTGGGGCCCGGCGCTGGGAGCCAGAAACGCGATGCCGGTGGCCATGGCGAAGCGGCAAGGTCACGGTCCAGCTAACGCGGCTGCCTCCCCGCCCGTCTTAACACCTGCCTGCTTTACGGGCCACAGCGCGAACGTGAACAGGAACACACCTCGACCCCGCAGGGCTGCGGGGAAGGGACGTCATTAATTAAGTTATCAGCTGACGTCAGAGGTCGGCCGGGAGCAAGAACCCCCTTTGTTCAGGAAAATGTTCTAACTAAAAAAATCGGCTGCGAATGTTTATAGTGCGGCTGACCTCCGAACCGCACAGGTTTGCTCTGACGTGCCATTTTTTCCGATAAACACCTGTTCAGTTTTCCGTCCATGGCCGGGCGTCCAGCTGCGGTGGGTGGACGAGTGTGTTTCACGTCGGGGCCCCGAGCGTCCACGGGTCGCGGTTTCCACAGGGGACACCGAGGGACAACTGAGCTTCGCGGAGTCAGAAGCGGCACCTGGGTTTCCAGCCGCGCGGAGGGCCGGTGCCCCACACCCCCGCGTGGTTCCGGGGCCAGCTGTCGTGTCAGTCGCAGTCGCCCCCAGACTGGAAGCAGCCCGGGCGGCCTCCAGCGGGCGGGCGAGCGGGTGCTCGTGCCTGCAGCCGGCGGCTCGTTGCTCGGCTGCTGCGTTCCTCCACAGGTTTGGATTTTCTGGCGGAATAAACCCGTCTTCCGGGTTTCCTGCCCCTTGCCAAGTTCCCCACGTGAGACCCCAAATGCGTGCGGACGAGTGCGCCGTCCACCTCTGCTTGGGGGGCCGCAGCCAATCTCCCCTGCGGTCGCCTGCTCACAGCCGTCCCTGCCCTCGCGAGGACCGTGGCCGGGAGCGCGGGAGCCGCCAGCGCTTCCTCCCCCGCGAGTCGCTGTGGTTCCGGGCAGAAACCCCAGCCAGGTGCCCACTCAGGTCACTCAGCAAAACAAAATCAGTCAAAATGAGAACGTTCCAGCAGTTCATTAAAATTCCAAGACGTGGTAGTAATAGGAGGAATTATCCAAGATGTATTCAATCAGTTATTAGCTAAACCCGTAAAAAATTAATCAAGAGTAATTTGCTATTTGGTATTGACATTTTATATTTCTCATTTGTGCTAAAGAAAATCCCATTAAAGAATCTTATTTACTTTGCATGAACCTCACCTTTGCAAGGCTTGAAATCAGTTCTCCCCGGATGATCATCAGGAGACCCACAAAATATCCAAAGAGGTCGCCCCGGGTTAGCAAGGAGACGGGCGAAGGGCCACACTCCTTGCGGCCGTTTGTATCGGGTTTGCGAGGGCGCGTTTGCCGGGCAGCTGCCCGCGCACGCGGAGAGCGGGACCTGCCGCGCCGGCGCCTCGCACCCCGGCTCCCACGCGCGCACGCGCTCACAGCCTCGGACGCAGGCGGGCACCGCCCGACACACTGCGCGCGGATGTCCGCGGCCGGCGCGCGGGACCGGACGCGCTCGAGGTCTTCGGTGCGACTCGCCGGTGCGGGAGCCGAGCGCCCTGTCCCGCACGACTGCACCGGACGCGCCCGCTGCGGTGCGCGGCTGTGAGCACGCGAGAGTTTGCACTCACGAGGCGGAAGGCTCCGTTCGCGTGGTTTTCCTCGGGAGAGGCTCGAGCGATGGGTGCGGGAGTCGCGCGGCTTCTATCAGAGGCAGAGCAAGCGCGGGCGTGCGTGTGCATGTGCGTGTGCTCACGTGAGTGTGCGTGTGCGTGTGCTCGTGTGAGTGTGAGTGTGCGTGTGCTCGCGTGCGTGTGAGTGTAAGTGTGCGTGTGCTCGCGTGCGCGTGTGCTCGCGTGCGCGTGTGCGTGTGCCCGCGTGCGCGTGAGTCTGCCTCACTTCGCCGTGCTGTGCGGGAGGCGACATCCAGCCTCTGGCCCAGAGGAGGAGGATGGGGCTGAGCCCAGGTTTGCAGCCCCAACAGGGTCCATCACCGCGTCCTCCACAGACGAGGTCTGAGACGGGCAGCCGCACGCGGCCTCAGAGCCCAGTCCGAAAACGTCGCCCCAATCCCGGGGCGTTTCACCCCCAAGGGTGCCCTATCCGCCCTCTTCGGGACGGCTCAGTAACCGAGAAGTCACTAGAGGACTAAGCGGTGGACTTCCTTCAAAATAGAAATCTCCGGGCGAAGGAGCAGTACCTTCTGACGACAGAAGACGAAGGAAAATCGAAAGACGGAGACGAGTAGCCAAAACCCAAAACGAAGCAGGAAAAGGCAAGGAGAATTTAAAAGTAACACACACATTCAAACCCCCGGATAAAGCACAAAATGGATAAAGCTCGAAGGAAATGAATTCAGGCTCATAGGCGATAGGTAATCGGAACCAATGAAAATGAATCGAACCCGGCAATTAGAAGACCGAAATCGTCAGGCCGAGTGTGACAGTGACACCCACTCCAGCCGCGTGCGCCGTGATCGAACACAGGCGCGCCTGGGTGGGAGGCGAGAGAATCACGTGCCGCGCAGCTCCGAGGCTGAGGCCGCGGGAGACTCTGCTCCGAGGCGTGAGGTGCGGATAGACAGGAGGGTGGTTTCTGTCCCCGTGCGCACGCTTTGTACGCTTTCCGCGTGCGTACCATTCTACACGAGATCACACGCTTCCGCAACGTGGCTTCTCCCCAGGATGCAAAGCCACGCGGTCAGGCAGAGGGAGAGGGCTTGACTCTCGAGCCCGTCAGGGGGCAACTCTGTGAACCCCATTCTCCAGAGACCCCAAAGAGCAGGCGACGGCCCGTTTCCGGAAGGTTCGTTTGGATTGACAGACCCCGGCGTCCCAGCTGAGGCCCTTTGAACGCCAGGAATGGCGCCGCCCAGTGCCGTGAGGAGAGGTGGAAGGTGCTGGAAGGGCCGCCGAGCGGAGGTTGGCTTACCTGGGGAAGTGTCTTCTTCCCGGAAGCGATGCTCCGTCAGTCGGAGCAGGAAGGAGGGGGGACAGGTTCCCGGCGAGGACGGCGCAGGAGGGGGCGTCACCGGAGATGCAGGAAGCAGGGCCGAAGGCGGGGAGGGGACAGGGAGGCGGTCGCCCCGGTGTGCGCGGAGCAGTGGAGCCGGCAGCGTCGCGGGGGTCCCCAAGGGCCACGGCGGGGGGTGGGGGGCGGGGAGGGGCCGGCCGCGCGGCCAGCGGATTGCTGACCGGGGCTTGGTGCTGCGGGGCCGGCGAGTGAGCCCTTTCCACGGCCAAACGCCAGCGGGAGGAACGGCCGCCCGGCAAGGGCACTCGCGGGCGGGCTGGATGCAGAGAGGAGGGGCCGGGCTGGGGGAGACCGGCCGTGGGACGGACGGACGGCCGGGCCCCAGCGCTGGGAGGATGGGGGTGACGAGGCGTCTGCACTGACAGCCCGAGCAGCCGCGCGGAAGGCCGCGTCCGTCTCTAGACGGGGACCACAAGCAGGCCACGTCCGGGGGACGGTCGTCTGCTCAGGTGGCCGGCAGCGAGCCCGAAGCAGGTCCCTCGGAAGTGGGGCGTCGGTGCCAATATCAGCGAGGCCCGGAGGAGTTCCGCCTGGGGGGAGATACCCACAAAACACATGGACGGCGAGGGCAAACACGGCACTGAGGCCTCGGCGCTGTCGAGATCTCGCTCCGCGTGAGGGTCCTGACGCCCCCCCACCCCCCGCTCCATGACGCGGTCGGGGTGCCCAGCACCCTGGGAGGCCCTCGAGCTGGACCGCGGTGACCTCGGCACAGCCGCACGGATTTATTAAAACTCGTCATGCTATGCACGCGAAACGGTCGGATTTATCTCATGTGAATTACACCTGCCACAGTAGTTATGAAACACGCAGCGTGGCCAGGACTGGTCTCTCGTGAGACGAAGAAGAGAAGAATTCAATTCGACGTTCTGCTCTCAAGGAAAGACTAAGAGTGACCGTAAATTCAGGTTTTAGCATGACCAGGATCTTTATTAAAGCTTCGCAGCGAAGCCCACTGTGTCGCTCTTAATGAAGTGTCTCTGCTGTGACTTAAATACACATTTAATGTGCGTCTAATGAGATTCTTTGGCCGACTAATGCCTGAGCCTGTTTAATGGAGTCTGTGGGCCACGTGCGGGGCCATTCTCCGTCGGTCCGCCCGATCGGAGGCGTCTGCGGGTAACGGGTTCCCCCACGTCAGCTGCCTCTGCGAATAAAAATGATCGCGCTCGCCCGCGATGGCACTCACACGTCTGCCAGTTATTAAAAACCGATCCAGTTAGCACGAGAAGCCGTCGGCATTAGCAGTCTTCACGCGAGTGTGGTTCCCTGTGCCTGCACTCTCTTCAAGAGATTTAGATAAAATAGGAAAATCCATGAAATGTACTTCATTTTGGAAAGGAAGCGGGAAAGAAACGCTGGTTTTGTGGCTGGGGCAGGCGGGGATGGGGCTGCAAGTCGTTCTGAATCGGATTTTAGAGAAACGGGCGTTTTCCACGGGGAGAGTTTTGGAAGCCAAAGTCGAGAGGGTTTATGCCAGAGCGGGCAGTGTGGGAACCCCCGTGGGGCCGGCCTGGATGCTCAGGTGCCTCTCGGCCTGGGAGGGGCGGGAGTCCGACGGCCGCAGCGTCCAGCAGGCTGCAGACGGAAGGTGCTGGAAGCCTTTGCTCGCGTGCTGTCCCTAAGCCCTTCGTTTCGGGGCAGATCTCGCCTTTTCGTCACAGCTCGCGGGATCCCGCGTTCCAGCCCCTGCGGCTTCGCGTATGGCGAGCGAAGGTTCCGCGAGCCTTTCCTTCCCGTATTTTGATTTCCGTTCTGTAATTCCTTAGCGGCCCACACTGCGTTAAGGGGGCCGCACGGTGCTTTTTGCTTGTCGGTTGGTTCGATGTCCTCGGTTTCAGTCCGCTGTGGACACAGGATCGTAAGGTACCATCTCTTCGTGTCATTGGAGGTGGGGTCAAGAGCAGATGGTAAATCATGCCAATAGCACGAAATCTGATAGACAGGCGAGCATGCCCGTCTGCGCCGTGACGTCGGCGAAAGGCCGGGGTGGGGGCTGCCATCGGCGGCCGCCCAGAGGTGTCCTCCCCACACCTGCATAGCCCCCCGCCGCGTAAACCTCAGGGACCGACCTCGCTCAGCCTCCCGGGGAGAGAGCTCAGGGTGTGCGAGGGGTTGGGTTTGGGGTTCAGCCTCTGGCACTCGGACCCCGTGTCAGCTCTGCTTCCGGCGTGGGGGTGAGGGGGCACGTGGCATCTGCCTGGCTGCCTCAGATTTCGGGGAGACGGCAGGGTTCTGGAGCCACCTGCCTCGCGCGTGGGACCCTAACCGCGGCAGGAGCAATGAGACTGGGCGTTGACCTCCGGAGGTCAGCCGCGGTGGCGGTGGGCGCCTTCAGCCCTGCAGACACAGCGGCCTCTGTCCACGGTCCTGGACCTCGGGAGGTCAGTCCCTGGCTGCGCCTTCAGCCTCGCTGACACAGCGGCCTCTGTCCATGGTCCTGGACCCACCCCGTCGGCCACAGTGAGCCAGGGCAGAGTCTGCTTTTGACCCAAACGGAACGTGGTTCCAGAATTCTTTGGGCAGCGGGTAAACATGAGGACCGCAGAGGCGTCAGCCACGCAGGGAGCGGCGGGCGGGCGGGGAGGGCAGCGTGTGGGGGTGCCGGGCGGGCCCCGCCGTGCCCGACACCCCACGCCGGCTCCTCCGGGGCCGTGCGTCCTGTCGGTGTGGCCCCCAGCAGGGCGCACGCTCCTCGTGCCCGACAACGCGGGGTGGGCCTGGCCCCTGGGCGCCGGTGCCGTCTCCCTGAGCGAGCGCGCAGCGTCCCCGGGAACTGTGAGCAGACAGGGAGGAGGCTTCGCTCCCGCCGCCTGCTGCGGAGCTCTGGCCGTGTGCCGCCGCGGACGCGAGCTCGAGCGCCCGGGACCGTCCCTCGTCACACAGCGCACGACGCTCGCCCCCGACCTGGCCGCGGACGTCTGAGTCCTGCCCCCGTTTCCGGAGCTGCTGTCTGTCCCTTCTGTGGCCTGGGCAGGCCCCCCGCCCCGTCCCCCCTCGGGCGGGCCTTTCGGGGGGGGGGCAGGTGCGCCCTGCTCACGGTGCCACGACAACCTCAGAATCCGCTTTTTAAACACTTTCCTGGAAGCGTCTCTCCCAGTGACTCGTTTATCTGTGTTGCCGGCTAAGGGCGACCGAGAGACGCGTTTTCCCGAGTACGTAGAGACGTAATTTTCGGGGGGCTCCTCCTGGCCTCTCGCCGCGCTGCGGAAGCCACGTTTCCTCGCCTCCATCGCCGTCCTCTCCTCGGGTTCAGAATCAGCTTTCAGGGGCGCATGCGATTAGACGGGGGCTCGTCCACCGGACACCAGAGGCCGCAGGTTTGGAAACCGAGCAGGCGCCCTCGTTCTGCATCCGGCCCGCCGCCGAGCTGAGCCGTGCAGGAGGCGTATGGTGGGCGTGCACGGCACGTTGTCGGGCCGCGAGGGGGTCACCGGAGCCGTGGCAGCGTCCCAGACAGGCGCAGAGGCCAGGGCCCGAGGGAGCCGGGGAGGCTGGCGGGGCGGGGGGCGCGGGGGGTCACGCCCGGCAGGGGCCCGTCCGTGGCTCCGCACTCCGCTGCGTGTGCTCGGACCCCGGCAGGGCGCACACGTGGGCCGTGGGACCGCGGCCACGCCTCAGCGCCCCCGGGCCCCCCGCCAGTGCCTGCCGGGGGTCCCCACGTCCCCTCCGCGTGGCGCTCAGAACCGCCGCCCGCTCCCTGACGACGCGTGGGCCCTCGCACCCTCCACGTCCGTCCGGCGTCCCCTGCGGAAGTCGGCGGTGACGCTGTCCGGGCCCCCGCGGCCCCTCGGCTTGCGCCCTGGGGCAGGGCGGGCCGCGTGCGGGAGGGGGTGTCACAGCCTGCCTGTGCTTGCCCCCCAGGAGGCGGAGATCCTGAACACGGCCATCCTCACGGGGAAGCCGGTGGCCGTGCCGGTGAAGGTGGTCGCCGTGGGGGAGGACGGCGCGGTGACCGACCTGCAGGCCGTGCAGTGCGCATCGTCCGACGAAGACGTCGTCAAGGCAAGTGGCCTGTCCCCGCGTCCGGGACCCGCTGCCACCTCAGCGGCCGTGCTCGTCGACCGGCCGGGCCCCCCACCCCGCTCGCCCTGCTGCTCGTACCGGGGCAGGAAACTGCCGGGAGCCGGCGTCCTGGCCCACGTCTCTGCTGCCGCTCCGGCCCCGGGGGGCCGTGGGGACGCAGGGCCCGCCCGACGGAGGGGACTCTCCCAGCCGCCAGGCGGGGACGGGGCGGGCAGGGGCCCCGGAACAGACCGACGGGCCCGCGGCCACTCTCTGGGGTGACTTCGGGACGTCAGTGGGGGTGCGGCGTCCAGTGACCCGGCTGCACGTTAGGACCCCAGGCAGGTGGGGAGGGAAGGACCCCGCTCCGGCCCCCGGCCACCCGCACGCCTCTGTGAGCCGGGGACCAGGACGTGGCGAGCGGCTCCGTCCGTCCGGTGCTTACGGCCGCGGCCGCCTGCCGTGCCGCCGCTGGCTTCTGCCCTCTCTGAACCGAGAGGAAGGCCACAGGGAGCACAGGGGTGTGGGGAGGAGCGGCCCCGCACGCACACTGCCGGGCGCCTCGCAGCCCGCGGCCTCCGCAGGGAGCCGGCTTTGTTGCGGGGCCACCACCGAGCCAGAGCTGTGAGGGCACAGGCGGCCTGGTGGGCCCTCCGCGCGGGGGGCGGGGGGCCAGGCGGTGCGACTCCCTCCCCCACGGGGCCGGTGGCCTCGGAGCTGACGGGAACCACCAGGGGGCGCCTCTGCCTGCCCCCTGCCCCCCAGGACTGGGCACAGATGCAGGGGAAGCAGGGGATGTCCGCGGGGGGCGAGGTCCTGCTCCGAGGTGTGAGGAGAGGCTGGTCGTGGCTGGTCCGTCCCCCGCTTGCTGGGGCCAGCACCCAACTTGTCCTGGGTCTCTCTGCACCCCCCATCCCGCCCTCCAGCAGCTGAGCTGGGGGTGCCTGCAGAACACATTCGGGACCTGGCCCTGCTCCCCAGGGCCCACCACCCGGCCCAGCCGCCCCCCACTCCACCTCTCCTGGGTCAACGCAGTGACCTCCCCGCTGTTCCCGGTGCCCCTCCCCCACAGCCCGTCCGGCGCTGCGGCCGGGGTCAGACGGGGGTCAGACCGCAGCCTGCTGCTTGGCCCCGCGGGCTTCCCGCCGCCCTCACAGGGAAAGCCGAGCGCGTGCGAGGCCCAGCCCCCCGCCCTCGCCCTGACCTTGCTCCCGGCGGAGCGCAGTGGCGAAGGTGGACTCTGGAAGTCACAGCATGTTCGTGGTCAAAGGCTTCGGTTTCAAGGACTTTCGGGAGGAATTGTCCCCGTGGGCGAATCTCACCGTGTCGTCAGCCCGACACTCGGAGGTGGTTGTGACGGTCGTGCGCCGAGATCACGGTCGTCCGCAGTTACTTACAGAGGAGTCCTAGACGGGGCGCGCGCAACTCATTTTTGCGCTTCCACACTTAACCGAAGGCCTGGCGCACAGTAGGTCCACCGTGGGTAATTATTTGCTGAACAAATGCGCGGCTAAAGAAAGCCGATTCGTACGAAACGCTGAGAAACACCTCGCGAGGTACAAAGCGTCCGGTCTGCGAGTACTTTGTGTTTCGTGGGCCACGGTGCGTCGTTTGTGAGGCGCTGGGGGGCCGGAGGGGCTCGCCTGGAGCCGGACACCCGCTGTGAGCCCGAGGTGTGCTGGTGGCGCCCCTGGTGGCGGCAGCGTGAGCAGCAGGCGCAGTGCTTGCGGGGTGTCCGGGCCGCGGGGGTGGGGGGCGGGGGGGTCCGGGCCCCTCCCCCTCCGCGTCCCGGTCGGAATCCACCTACTGGCCTTGCAGACCCGGGACCAACACGCTGTGGCGTTGGCGGGGAAAGCACGCTGGGAACAGGGCGCCCAGGCCGTGAGCCGCTCCGGGTCCTGCAGCCCACCGCTCCAGGCCACGGAGCGCCACGTGCCGTGGGTGGGTCCGTGGACCCGGCCTGGGCCGCCGTGTGGCTCCTTGGAGAGCCAGCAGTAGCTCTGCAAGGCGACTTAGGAGCCAAGCCCCCCCCTCCGCGCCCCCTCCCCCCGGTGCTAGAACGGGGTGTGCAGCCCCCAGCGCAAGCATCGCATCTAAAATGCACCCGGGCGGGCAGCACACCTGTGTGGGCGCAGACGCCCCGTGAACGAAGGCCGCAGCAGGTCGTGAGCGCGGCCAGCAGCACGTCCCCCCGACTGCACCTGCTGAGCTGGAATGAGCCCAGAAGGACAGAGGGGCGTTCTCGTCACGCGGCTCTCAGCGTCTGCCACCGAGAGTTTCTGTCTTGTAAGAGGTTGACACAAGGCCTTGAGTTTAATTTCAGGGTGAGTTACAGAAGGTTCCACTGCCTTTCCCCAGAGAGAAAGGTCTTTAGTCTAAGGGAGGAGGAAGGGGGGAGGGAGGGAGAGAAAGAGAGAGAGAGAGAGAGGGAGAGAGAGAGAGAGGGAGGGAGGGAGGGAGGGAGAGAGAGAGGGAGAGGGAGGGAGAGGAGAGGAGGGAGGGAGGGAGGGGGAAGGAGAGATGTTACGTTCGCGGGATGTCGTTTGTTCAGGAGCTCGTTGTCACTTCGGGTGGATATTTCACAGCCAGGCTAAGTTCATTCTGGTATAATTTTTATTAAAATAGGCGTGCATTTCCCTCTTCTCTTGAACTTAAAATTACACCAAGATTCAAGCAATTTGGAGAGAGACTTGCCTTTCTTTGCAACATCTAAAAACCCTGAAAAGAATTAACACGTTCTCATCACCTCTTCGGTACGTGCGGAGCATTAAAGAGCCGAGCCTGGGGTGGGGTGGGGTGGGGACAATCCATTAAGTAAAAGCGAAAGTCCTTTCTTCGAGATTCAATCAATGCATTAGTCATTATGGACATTCATAAAAAATAATCAAGTGCATTTATGTCTCGCTTCATAAATGTAAAATGACAGACTGTAACGTCGCTACAAAAATTATATTATCAAGACAAAAAAGAATCCGAGAGGAAATTGAGACGGGGGAAGGAGAAGGTGATAGAATTAAACATTGGCACAAATATAAATCACAAAAGAAGATTGCTTTAATGCAATCAGAGAGCCAGACACTGCAGGTGTTAAAAAAAATCATCCGCTCGTCAGAGTCCATCGGGCTGGAACTCTCCGGTGAAAAAAAGCCGGGCTTTGGACAAAAAGAGCCAGGTAACTAGAGGCCGTTTAAGCTCGTATGAGAAATAGTGCCTCACCGGGGGCGTCCAGCTGCACCGTTTTTAGGTGCAACCTGAGAGAGATGTGCGGAAGCCCTGGACACCGCGTCCCTTGTCTCAAAGTGGCTTTTCTAAAAACACAGTCCGTTTTCAAGACTCGGGGGAGCTCTGGCTCCCGGCTGACTGATCTCTATTTCGACAAACACATGCTGGCTTATCTGCTCCCCCCGCGCCCCAGGGCTGCGGGTGAATCCGTGACGGCTTCCGGGGTCGTCGCCAGCAGCCTCCGACCTCGTCTTTCATTCGTCCGCCGTGTGCACACGGGAAGAGGCTTCGGGGACGGTCTCCTCCATTCGCCTCGCCCCTCACCTGGGAGGAGCATCTCGAGATGGGGAGAGGCCTGGGGACTCGGTGATTGTCCGTGTCCCGGCCAGGCCGCCCTCACCTCGCCGTCGATCTCTGGGCCACCGGCTCCCCACACGGCAGTCTCTAAAATGCACACCGACCTGCCGCCCTCTGGCCCCAAGGCGCGTCATTGGTCAGCCGCGGCTCGTCTCTCCGTCCCCGTCTGGTGGCCACGCCCCTGCCTCATCGCGTGGACGCACTGCGGCTCGTGATGGACGCACTGGGGCAGACGTCCTCACACACGCCGTGCGCTGGCCGTCACCCCACCCCCCCCCCCCGACGGGTCACAGCCAGCGCGCGACTTGACAGCTGCGGAGAGCAAAGCAAGGCAATTATGCATGTCGTAAGTGTTAAGTGTTAGATTAATCATGATTTTTATCAAGGAAACCAAATTATGTTTTTAATGGTCATTATCATTGCAAAGCTCCGTCGGCGTCGCGGGGGCCGGGTGGGCTCGGCTTCGTTTGCGGCTGGCGTCCGGCGCTCGGGGCCGCGCTAACACGGGCGGCAGCATCTCCTCGCGGTTGGCACGCTGCGCTCGTGTGCGCCCAGCCCGCGGCCTGTGTGTCTGTTGCGCTGCGCGGACCCCAAAGTCACAAGAGCGGGTCGGTGGCCCCAACGCGAGGCGGCCGCGCGTGGCGCTTGGGGCTTCCGCGGCGACGTTGGCTTTACGTCTGGAACGATGGCGTCGGCGTAAGCGGCGGCCGGGCCTCGAGCACGAGTCGGAACGAGGCGCGTGTGACCGCGGGGCGACGGGCCGTGCAAAGGGGGGCCGACCAGGGAGGGCGCGAGGGCGCCGCCGCCTCCCTGGAAACGGGATTTCCTCCGTGGAGCCGGGGGGGGGGGGGGCGCCCCTCCCCAGCGCCGTTTCAGCGGGAGGGACGCCTGCGTGTGACCGCAGACCGGCACCGCGGTGGCCGCCCAGGGCGCGTCTGTCTGGGCCCGGCAGACAGCGGGTGGGGCAAGGACAGTCCGCGTGGGGAGGGACCGCAGAGCGTCCAGAGGGCGGGAGATGTGGTCGGTCAGGGCCGTGAGCTTGACCCCCAGCGTGGGGGAGAGGCACGTCATCGGGGGGTGGGGGGGTTCCCCACACTCGTCTGCCTGTGCCGAGTGCTGGGCTGTCCCTGCCCTGGCTCCCCGCTGCCCCCACGCCCTTTCCTGTGTCCCCAGGTTTCACCTTCTGCATGGAAATCCCCAGGGGCCCCTCTGCACAGGGAGGAGGGAGGAGCCAAGGCGGCTTCTCGGGATCACCACCCCACACCCCACGGCGGTCAAATTCCCTCTGGGGGTTCGGCAGCGGGTGGGTTGTCAGCGCCCTGGGGCGGGTCCCCTGCCCGCCCTTGTTCAGAGGGCATGGCGACCTCCGGTCCCGGTGACACTCACGGGAGAGACGGGAACAGGTCGGAGCAGAGGAGGCAGGCCTTGGCCCTGCGCGGGTCCCCTGCTGCCGGAGTCAGGGCTCGGCTCCGCCCCCCTTCCCTCTGCCTGCCTTCAGCTCCGCCTGGCGGGGGCAAGCCCCGTTCTCAGTGCTGGAGGCTGGGGGAGCCACCTGGACCCTCCCTGGCTCACGCCTTGCAGAGCAAAGAATCTGTTTTGGTGACAGCGACTGGTGGAGGGCGAGCAGGGGACCCCGGTGGGCACCGGGGGCAGAGCACTGGGCCAGCCCGTGGGCGCCGCGGCCCCTCGTCCACGGCCGCATGGGGGCGGCCCCACCCCCCACCCCGTCCCGCGTGCCAGTCTAGATGTTTCTTCAAACGATTTTAGGATTCACATAACAGAAGAAATGAACATTTTTTCAAATAGTCATAGACTACGCCCACAACAAATAAGTTCAAAACATTTGAATTTCACAAATTTAACCAGTTAGGTTAAATTAGCTGGATTTAAATATTGATCACACAGTTATGAAATTCTCAACATTCCATTAAAATCACAAGTCTAGTAGACCGGATCTTCGTAAATGCTTTAAACAGCTAAAAAGCTCGCAAACCCCACCGCAAACGAGGCACATGAAACAGTCCACGGCTGCACGCGGGGTGGGGGGCGGGGGTGCCGGGCACCAACACGGGGTCGCTTCCCGCCTGCCCAGGCCGCGGGCGGCGCGTCCGGGCACGGGGACCTCGCGGGGCGCTCCGCAGACCCGTGACCACCGTGCACACCTCGTCTGCTCATGGGAACATTCACGGCTCTCGCTTCTCGCTAATCTTATGTGTAAACCACCTTGTCTTTCCCCCGAAAATGAGGCTCGTTTGAGAGTCGTTGGCCGACGCGAGCCGGTGTTGACCCTCCTTCCACTCACTTGCCCTCAGCGGTGCTGGCCTCGCTCGATGAAGCGTAAAGACGTTGTCGCGTGAGTTCACTAGACTTCCTCTTCGCCGCTGACACCGCCTTGAAGAGGCCTTCCCTGGCGGCCCCGTCTAAAGCCGCGTGGCGTTGATCCCTGCATCCTATGGGTAACGCCCCCAAGTAACCTTCGTTTATGTCAGCCCGCGCACCTGCTGCCTCCCCCATGTTAAACCGTGATCTCGGAAAGAACAAAGACCTTTTCTGTCTAGTCCACAGTCGCGTCCCCACATTCCAGGCAGACTAGGCTCCCGGCAAACATCTGCCGCGTGAATGAGCGGGTCCCCACCTGACGTCACCGCGTGGGCCCTCGGACCCGAGAACGCCGTGGACGGCGAGGGCACGGTGGCCTGTGGCTGCCACCCTGCCGGCTACGCCAGCGACAGGCTGGCTTAAAGCAAAGCCACTTCCACGTCTGAGCTTTTCCGTTTCCAACTAAGATTTGCAAGGGCGTCCAGGTGGTGTGCAGTGCTGAAAATCAACCAGGACTCAGGGCTGGCGATAACATTCCTAAATCCCAAACCTGGAGGCAGCGCAAAGGCCCAGTAAACAGTGAGCAGATGAACAAACCGTGGTCCCCGCGGCGGGCGATGCTCTGAGCAGAGGCCCTGGGCAGGGCGGGGAGAGGGCATGGGCGTGGGGGGCCGGGAGGGGTTCGGGGGCTGCGGGGGTGAATAAATCCCCAGTAAACAAGAAGGAGGGCGCGTCCCTCTCAGGGCTGCGGACGCTCGTTCCCCTGCAGACCATGACGCGTGCCGACGGGCGTGGAGCCAGCCAGCCATCCGTGGTCCGAGCGGCAGCCACGCGGCAGCTGAGACAGGACGTGGGCCGCGGCTTAGCTCGTCGTTCCGGCCGTGGCGAGGGGCCTGGGCTGGGCAGGCGAGCCTCCGTCTCTCCCGCTGCCTCCTCAACTTCAGGGTGTGCCCGTGACCACGGTGGGCATGGCGCAGGGTGGCACTGGCGTGGCCGACTGATGGTTCACGGCCGGTGTCCGGCTGAGTGGTTGTTCTCACTGACGTGCCCTGGGGACTCAGTATTCCAAACGTCCATGCTGGACGTGCCAGCAACTGAGAAAGCACCTGTGCCTCCTGACACACGCACACACACAGTGCACACACAAGCACACATGCACACACATACATGCACACATGAACACAAACATGTGCATGCACGCAAATGTACACACATGCATGCACATGCACCTCCACACACATGTGCACATGCATGCACACACAAACACATGCATTCGGGTGTGTATGCGCACCTGTGTGCACACACATCTACACATGCACACAGACACATGCATGCACACGTGTGCGCACAAACACACACGCGCATGCACGCATGCACACACCCATGTGTGCGCGCATGTGCACATAGATGCACAGCGTGCACACGCACGATGCACATGCATGCATATGTGATGCGCATGTGTGTGCATGCTCGTGCACATGTGCATGCACATGTGCGCGTGCACCTGCCAAACACGTGTGTGCACATGCATGCACACTCACACACGTGTATGTGCACACACCCACGCACACACAGACACACACACACACCTTCCTTCGGAGGCAGAACGCCGCTGGAGAGGAAAAGCTTGTGAGAGCCGCGCCGCCCCCGGCGCCCTGCAGGCCACACGCCCTCCTGCAGGGGCGGGCAGGCTTTTTTCCTGTTTTCCTCACTAACCTGAGATTCATCTTTCCTGCTCCCCGCAGGCTTTGAGTAATATCACAAGAAACAAACGAACAAACAAACCAACCGTCGCGGAGTCTGGGTGAGGGGGGACGTGATGTGCTCTGACTGGAGCGGCCACGCGCCGTCAGGATGGGGGGTCACCGGTGTGGGCGCCGCGGGCAGCGACCGCAGGCGCAGGGAGAATGGCCATCGCGGTGTTTCCCGGCTCCCAGCCTCCGTGCCGTGAATGAGGGCAGTGGGGGGGGGGGCGCGATTTGTCGGATTGTTTTTGCTGTTTGTTTTTGTCGCCAGTTCAGAGATCAAAAACGTCCCAGCCGCGTTCTCGCCTTCTCTTCCTCCCGCATCCCCCAAATAAATGCACGTCATCGAGTCCACTCTTCTGAGTCAGAGGTTTGAATGCAAGGTCCTCGGGTTGTATGCGGCTCACATCCACACGGTGTTGAGTGTGAACGTTTTTGAATAGGAGCCAAGATTTTAAAATCTACATTTATTACATTAAAAGTTCCATTAAAATAGGATTTGTAGCTTCTCATGGAACGTGGAGCATCAGGCAGCACTCGGCCCCCTCTGCACGGGTGAGATGACCTGACGGCCGCTTTTGTGCCCAGTGGGGGGGGGAGATTCCCAGCTCATACCTGACTCATTCATTTATGTGACTCGCTCTCCATAGACTTGGCAGTTTGTGACCCCCAAATTACACTAAAAATATGAGGAAAAAGTTGAGAAACAGTTGCTCCTTAAACCGAAGGAAGCCGTATTTATGTTTGAGGGTCGCTTAGGATCACATGTGGCCGTAAGTCACACGTCTCTGACAGTAACAACAACAGAAAGATAAAGTCCTGGTTGTGACTTGTGACGAGGGGTCCAGAGCTTTGTGGCTGCTCAGCAGCGGGAACCAGGAGCCAGGCTCTTCCCACCTTTTCAGCAGGTTGGTTTTCTTGCTCATATCTGTTGCCTCATGGTGGCAAGAAGGCTGCCACGCCTCCGGCCACAGGTCTGCATTCCAGGCAGGAAAAAGGGTGGAGCAGGAAGGGGCGCAGACTGCATCAGGAAACCAAAGCGTCGCAGAGCCCGCCGGCGGCTTCCCCGCGCTCCGGAAGCTATCGCGCCACCACGGCCACCTTCGGGGGGGCTTGGAAGGCAGGTGCACTGCAGCTCTGAGCGCTGCTGGGGCGGAAAGGGGCGGGCGTCAGGCTCGAGGTGGCGTGCGTGTGATGTGGGCAGTGCAGCCACTAAGGCTCGGATTCACCTCGTCACTCGCCCGCTTATTACCGGTTACTTAGTCTCCCTGACCCTCAGCGCCTCATTTGGCGAATGGGGACGATTATAGTACCTGTCACACGAGACTGTCACGGGAGCCGACGAGCCAGGGACCGCGAAGTAATTCAGCAGTCCCCGGCGCATGGCTGGCGATCACAAGAGCGGAGATGGTGATGGGCCTCGAACCCCGTCTGTCACCCAAAGATCGAGCCGTGAGCCACGAAGCCGCGAGCTGTGAGCCACGTGACCTGTTAGCCGCGCAGCCGCGAGTTCTTAGCATCTGGTGCCCTGCCGAGTCCCGAGGTTGCTGTCTTCCCCCGGACCTCGCGGAGGCCGTAGCTCGACGCTGCCACCACGTGACGCAGCGGTCAGGGACGCGGCTCCGGAGGTGGGGTGCCACTGCTGGGGCCTGGACCCCAGGACCTCCTGGCATCGCCGGGTGAGCTCCCCTCGGGGGGTTCGGCTTTCTAACTGTGGGAAGAACGATATAAATCACTCAGCATCGGCCGAGCGGCGTCGCCTAGATAGCGTATGCGAGGTCCTCGGGACAGCGCCTGGCGGGAATACGGGCTCCAGGCCATCACCGGTGCCGATCCGGGTCAGGGGAATGTGTCACCATGAGCGGACAATGTCGGCATGAGGGGAGGAGGCGGCGGTCCCGAGTCACGGCGTGGGCAGGAGAGCGATTCGTCACCCTCACCGCCGTTCCGGGCTGCGTGCCGGTGACCTTGTCCGTGACGAGGACAAACCGGGTGGAGAAAAGCGTCAGGTGTAGTAGCGTCGTCAGCGACGCAGGTGCTCAGAGCTCGCGCCGCTGCAGGTGGCAAAACCCCACTCAAACTGGTTTACACACATGCACACACATGCACGCTCACACGCACATACACATGCACATGAGGCTGGACCGCTTCCTACAGCTCCAGCATCCTGCGAGCCGCAGCTGCAGCCGCATCCAGGGGTCGCGAGGCCCCAGCCTCTCTTTCTCTGCGTCTCCCGGCTCCGCCCTGCTTAGCGGTGCCGGCGTCGATCTCAGGCGGCCCCCCCACCCCCATGAGGTGGCGAAACGGCCCCCAGGGCCCGGCTCTGCACGCCCCCGTGTAGCAATGCCGGAGGGACATGCCCGTCCCCCGCAGCCCCGTCAGTGCGCCACAGGCAACCTTACCCGCCTCGCTGTGCCGCACGCCGCCCCCGAGCTGGCCGGGGGTGCAGGGGCTTCCGCCTGGAGAGGCCGCGCCCGGGGCCCCTGTGGCGATGGGGGCCCCTCACTTCAGTGTCCCTGCCGATGGGGGACCGAGAGCAGGGCCCGAGCGGGGACAGCAGGCAGCCGGCGGCCGGGCAGCGGGCCCGAGGCGCGGCGCCCCCGGCGTCCCCAGACCCCGCCGGGCGTCGGCCCGGGCCGTCCCGAAGCCCACGGCGGGACAGAACCAGCTCGAGTGGCTTCCGGGGGGCCGCGTGGGCAACGGCGGAGGGGGGGCCGGGCGGGACAGGGGCGGGACGGGGGTGGCCTGCACCCCCCCGCCAGGCCCGGGCCGCTCGCTGCGCGCAGCGGGGCGCCTCCTTTTCGGGCGCATGGCACCCCACCATCTGCGCCCGCCCTGTCCGCTTATCCACCCGCCCGCCGTGGGGGTCTGCGCGGCCTGGCGCCTGCGGTTAGCGACTCGGCGCGGAGTCTGCACGTGACACCCCGAGAGAGCAGATCCCGTGTTCCGTGCTCCGACTGCAGCAGTAAAAGCGTAAGAGGCAGGGCCGACTCCTGTGACGGGGGCGTGGGGAGCAGGGAGAACCCAGCCTGAAGTGTCGGCAAGCCCACGGGGCACCCGCAGCACAGGCTGCCCCTCGGGGACACGGGCAGCTCCCGCCAGCCCGGCCGGCAGCACGCCCCACCCCGTTCCCACGCAGGGAACCCCGAGCGGGCACCCCCGCGGCTGCCACAGCCGAGGGCGCTGACCCAGAACCCACCTGCCCCACTGAGGGCCCAGCGTCCGCCGGGCATCCGCACCCCCAGGGGCGGTGAGGCAGTCTCTTTGTCTCTTAGCAAGAGTTTCCAGAGATGGAAATGGCTCCTTTTGATCCACCAGGGAGACAATTACTCATAATTTAACTATGTAAAAACCCTACTAGGTATAAGGACAGCATTCCCGTTTCCTCAAGACAGAATCCTTCTTACAAACGTAGAAACTTAAGATATATAATATCGTATATGGGATACATTATCATATTATATAGTTACCACGTAGCTATGTTATACATAGTACACGCTTTAGAGCATAGAATTACATATTTAAGCATGTGTAACTATGTATGTACATGTAACTTATAGTACATAATTACATACTTCATTTTTATGATGGATAGTCTATATGTGCATATGCGCACACACAGACGTATGTACATGTGTTTCTTCCCGCTATTTTACAAACAGATCCCTGGCAAACAAACGGAGTGAAAGGAAAACTTTTTTTCCTTTTAAAAAAATCGATCGCATCAGCTTCCCTTTCCTTAAAAATACCTTTTAAATTACCCACGAGGGAAACAGAAGCGTGGCAGGGAGTGTGGAGCGGCACTTAGGATCCGAGTCCCTCGCAAACCGAGGCGGCCGCTCCGGGCCCAGGAAGCTCGGCAGTCTCGACGTCAGCCATCTGGGACAGCTAAGTTTGAAATCGCTCGAGTGAAGCTTAGCTAAAAGTTCCGTGTTTGTCCTGCCGAAGTTGGGAAATATTAAGAAAATATTTGCTTTTAATCTTGGTTGTTTCGTTGAACAGTTCCAAGAGCAAAGAGTATGAGCTCCCAGCAGGAATTAAATGATTAGCACGTGTTATTGGGATCTGGGAGGCTCTGGTCACATTCCGAAAAAGAGAGCCGGATGGTATGGAAAGTCATCAGTATTGTTTGGTGATTCTTTTTTCATATTTTTTCATGTTTTACTATATATTTTGAGTATACTGGTTTCTGATACTGGGAATGTCAAGCGATTTTTACGGGGATTTCTCGTGTGGGGGTGCTTGCTTTCTCACACAGTATGCACCTTTAGACCCCAAAATCGGGTGAATGCACTGGAGTCTGGAATACCTCTCCCTGTGCCCTGTGAGGGTACGTACGCACTCAGGCATTCACATGTGTGTGTGTACCTGCATACGTGTGTGCAGGCATTGTGTACACATCCACGGCTACACATTCACATGTATGGACACCTGCGTCCACACATGTGTGTGCACACACCTGTCTGCACACGTGTGTGCACGCCCATGACCACACATTCACGTGTGCACATGCATGCGTGCATGCTCATATGTTCACACGTGTCCCTGCATACTCACGTGCCCGCACATGTGCGCACATACCTGTCTGCATGTGTGTGTGCGCGTGCATGATCACACATTCACACGTGTGCATGTATGCGTGCATACTCATGTTCACATGTGTCCCTGCATGCTCACGTGTGTGCACGTGCATGATCGCACATTCACACGTGTGTGTGCATGCATGCTCACATGTTCGCATGTGTGTCCCTGAATACTCACGTGTCTGCACATGTGCGTGTGTACATGCTTACTTAAGCTTTGTACGTGTGAGCGTATACTACGTGCTCGTGCGCTCACACGACACATGTGGCTGTAGACACACGTGATTGCACGTAAAAGCACGACTTGTCTCTAGGTTTCTCCTTAGCTCCTCTGTCATCTGCATGTCGGGCTCTCGTGTGGGGGGGGCTGCGGAATGCGCGTCTGTAGCTGGCGTCCCCCCACCCCCCCCCCACCCCCCGGCCCGGCACCTGGGGAGCTGCGGGCCGCGCGATGCCGGCCGCGCTGCTGGCTGCACCGGGACCTCGGGCGCGGGCCTGGGAGGCGGCGCGCTTCTAGCGCCGCGGATGAGGACGGTGGCAGCGGGCTGAGCCACACACCCCCGTGTCGGCCGGTGCCCAGTGCACGTGCGGGACAGACCCCACCCCCGCCGTCTGCCCCCTCCCGCCCCCCCCACCACCCGGCCCCTCCCCGTCCCCGCCCCTGCTGTCCGGCCCCCCCACCCCTGCCATCCCGGCCAAGTCCTGTGCTGGGCGGCGGCCACCCGCCTTGCACCGCTGGCTCCCAGGCCGCGGCCCCTCCCCACGCTGCCCTGCCGGCCGGCGGCCCCGCCCGCGCCTCCCGCGCCTGCTCCCTGCGTGCCCCCCCTCCCCCCCCCCAGTCTTTCCTTGGCCGTCATGTCTGCCCCCCCTGCACTGTGGCTTCCGCGTTGACAGACTTTGTTCAGCTATGCCGCCCAAGCGTCTGGCATGTTCTAGAAAGTGCGGGGGCGGGCCGGGCTCCCCTGGAGCAGACCCGAGGTGGAGGGGGCGTGCAGGTGTTCCATCGGGGCCCCAGCTGCAGCGGGAGGGGGCAGCAGGAGGGGCGTGGGGGCGGCCCAGCGCAGCACAGCCCCCCACAGCCCCCAGCCCGGCGGCTCCGCAGGCCCCGGGCCCGGCCTCGGCGAGGGCACTGACCGGTCAGCGGGTGTGGCCTCCTGGGAGGGGACGCGGTCGGCGTCATCGCCAGAGGCCTGAGGTGGGCGCCGTGCAGCTGCGGCAGCCTCGGCGGCTGGGGCGTCCCCCCCCCCTCGGCCCAGGCAGGCCCGGGCCCCTCAGCAGGCTGTTTCTGGAGGCCAGAGTCCTGCTTCCCCCAGAGCGGCCTTGCCGTGGAGCCTGCAGACAGGGGAGCGGCCCCGAGGGACAGACTCGGGGGCCAGGAGGCCTGAGCGGGCTGAGGGAATGCCGGGGGCCCTGGAGTCGGCCAGCTGTGGGCGGAGGGGCCGGTCCTGCTCGGGACCCTGGGAGGAGGGGTGCGGGAGCCCCCAGGCCGGCGTGCTGTGTCCCCCCCCCCCCCCCCCGGCATCGAGATGTCACGCTCATTCCCACATCCGCCTGTGGTGCGTATCCCCAACGCCCACAGCTCGGGGGCTCTCGGGGTTGGCGCAGGACTCAGGACCCGGGTCTCGGCTAAACTCTCTGCCCCCCACCGTCCCACCCCGCCCCAGCAGCGCCCACCCCTGTGCCCCGTGGCCCCCCGTCACTCTTTGGATCCCGCCACTCTCTAGAGGGCAGTCTTGGCCTCCGAGGACACCAGGGCTCCCTGGAATTAGACACTTCATCTCTGCGTCAGCTGCTTTATCTGCAGCACCCAGGACAGCACCTGCCCTCGGGGGTGACGATGTCCGGGGCGTAAAGTCCTTCCATCGCGAGCCGGCGCCAGCCCGGGGGACGCTGACTTCCGTCGGCGCTGGTGGACTTCTCTGACCGTTGCGTGGTGTGTCTTGCCACGTGGCTTTCTGCGAAGCCCGGGTCGGGGCGACCCCTCGAGTGCCGACGGAGCGGTCACACTCACGAGGGCGGGCCATCAGGGCTGGAGGGGTGGCTGCTGCGGGCATCTCGTGAGCGGAGAGCAGGGACACCGCTAAACGTCCCCCGGGGGACAGGACGGCCCCGCCGCAGAGAGAACCTGGCCCCAGACCCCTGGGCGGGGACTTAATGTCCTTAGCTCCAGTTCTTTATAAAAAGGAAAGAGGAAAATGTGATCAGAAGAACATAAATTTCACCACGAACATTGGTGATACTTAAATTAGATTTACGCTCATACAGCCTTTAAACAGGAAAAGAAAAAAAACGAGGAACCAGCATTAAATTCACATAAGTAAATTTACACGACGGTGCTCGCCAGAGCCAGAAACATTGGACGGGGCCCCACGGGGCAGCGCAGCGGCTGGAAACGGACTCGGAGAGGGGCCCGGGGCTTTGAGAGCTGCCCCTTCCGGCCGTCGGCATTGCAGAGCGGCAGTCGACAAGTCGCTGGATGTGTATGACTGGTCGTAGTTGACAAGGGACGAACAGGGCTCGCCAGCTCCGCCGGACTCAGGTGTCCCCCGGTTCGTCTCCCGCAGTGACGGGGGACGAGGGGTGTCGGGGGACGCTCCGCCCGTCTGGCTCCCGCAGGAACACAGCTCGGCTTGTCCGTCCTGCCCCGGGCACACCCCCGGGGGACGCGCTGTGTCCTGCGCACGGGGCCCCTGGTGCCGCGCCTGGGCCGGGCCCCGGTGCACGAAGCTCCGTGAGGGTCGACCGGGGCACGAGGCTCGGCGCCGGGTGGCCCTCTCCCGCCTCGCTCCATGCGGGGGCCCCAGGCGGCCGGGCGTGGCCTCGCCCCCCGCGTCCCCCCCCCCGCTGTCCCTGCGGGAGGCGGCAGAGACTGACGTGCCGCGCCCCCGCCCCGCACACAGGTGTCCGGCCGCTGCGACCACGTGTTTGTCAGCGGGAAGGAGACGCGCGGCCGGGTGAACGCGGCGGTCGACTTCTCCTACCAGCACCTGCACCGCCGCCTGGAGATGGCCGTGTGGGCGCCGCGGCTCCCGCTGCAGATCGAGGTGTCGGACGCCGAGCTCAGCCAGATCAGGGGCTGGAGGGTCCCGGTCGCCCCCAGCACGAGGTGCGCGCGTGTGTGGGGCCCTGAGACCCGGGGCGGTGGGGCCCCCACAGACGGGACGCGCAGGCCGCCAGCTCCGGCCTGGCGGGGTCCGGGGCTCTGGTGGTCCCCCGACCCGCGTCTCCGGCCCCCGTCTGGAGTGCTGGGCTCGCTGGGCGGGGGGTGGGGGGCGGAGTCGGGAGCTCGTCACCTGTGTGCCTGCCATGTCACTGTGAAGGTGACAGCGCCAAGTCCCGTCACCCACGCCAGGCCACCAGCGCTGCGGGACCGCGGGCTCCGGGTCCAGACACGGCCCTCAGAGGAGGCCGGGCATGGGGACCCCCAGATGAGGGGCCCGCAGATGCGGCAGGGCTTCCCGGAGTCCGCGGCCCCGCTCAGTGCAGGGGCGAGGCGCCTGCCGAGGGCACGGCTACAGTCCGCCCCTCAGCCGTGCCCCCCATGTCCCTGGGGACGCAGGTGGCTCCAAGGACGAAGTTCGGGCCCTCTGCGTCTGGAAGGTCTCGGCCAGGTCCGGTCCTGACCACGAGAGGCCACGGCGCTGGGTTGGGGGCGCGGTGCTCAGTGCTGCCAGGGCAGGCATTGTGGGAGGGACCCACGTTGAGCTGGCTGAGGGCGCCCGCGGCCACCCCGGACAGTCACCGCTGTCCCCTCAGACACGGCGGCAGGGCAGGTTTGAGAGCTGAGCAGCTGTAGTTGCAACGATTCTGGGAAGGGCTGGTGCCCCGGCCCGGCCAGCCGGCCACCCGGCCCTGTCCACGCCCATCCCCCGGCCACCCGGCCACCCGGCCCCGTCCACGCCCATCCCCCGGCCACCCGGCCACCCGGCCCCGTCCACGCCCATCCCCCGGCCACCCGGCCACCCGGCCCTGTCCACGTCCGTCCCCCGGCCCAGCCACCCGGCCCCGTCCACGTCCGTCCCCCGGCCACCCGGCCACCCGGCCCCGTCCACGTCCGTCCCCCGGCCCGGCCAGCCGGCCCCGTCCGTAGCTGTTCCCGCCTGATGCCCCCGATGGAGTCGAGCCGTCACCTTGCTCACCTACTGGTCTGCAGGGCCGTACCTGTCAGTCGTCCGTCGCTGTATAATTTAGTGACTCGCCCCACGACCGAGTGGCTTAGAAGAACGTGTCCCCTCGCACGTTCCGTGGGCCGGGCTCCAGGCGGGGCTTGGCGGGGCCCCTCGCGGGCAGCAGTCCCGAGGCCGGCAGCCCTGCCGTCCCGCCTGGAGGCTCACGGGCTGCGGGCCCGGGGCCGCTCCCAGGCTCCAGCCATGCGGCATGTCCACGGGGCGGCTCGCGGCTCGGCGTCCGGCTCCCCCAGAGCAGGGGAGGAGGGCTGAGGTCCGAAGACAGAGCCCTTCAACCCGGGGCCTGGCAGCGACCCCCCGCGCCTCTGCTACAGCCGCGGGAGGGAGGGAGGGTACGGCCAAGGGCCAGGGTTCCGGGAAGTGAGTGCCAGGATGGGGGGGTCACCGGGGACACCTTAGACCGCTACCAGCCACCCTCATGCCTCCGGCTGGTCAGCGCCCACTCCGACCCGTGGCCCCCATTCTGAGTGCGGCCGGGCGCATCCGCCGGAGCCCGCACCAGGCCGGGCTCGCGCCCCCTCGCCATGCGGCCCCTGACCGCTGGACCCGTTAAACCGAGCAGACCCTTCCGCAGGCCGGCGCAGGACAGCGAGGAGGAGGAGGGTGACGGGCGGCGCGGCCGCGGCTGCGCCCTGCAGTACCAGCACGCCACGGTGCGTGTGCTCGCGCAGTTCGTGGCCGAGGCGGCCGGCCCCGGGGGCCACCTGGCCCACCTGCTGGGCTCGGACTGGCAGGTGGACGTCACGGAGCTGGTGGACGAGTTCATGCAGGTGGAGGAGCCCCGCGTCGCCCAGCTGCAGGGCGGCCAGGTCCTGGTCGGCCAGGGGCTCGGGATGACCGCCATCCAGGTAAGAGGCCCGCGGCCGGGGACGGCCACCCATGGCATGTCACAGGGCTCGTTACGCCCAGCGGGGCGCGGGCCAGTGCGCAGGGACCCCGCCGGGTGACCCGCGTTCCCGGTGCCGGCCGGCAGGGGGAGGAGGTGACCACTGAAGGTCCCGGGGGACGCGCGGTGGCACCTGAACCCGGTGTCGGGGGGACCGGGCCGCGTCCATGACGACCGCGGACGTGACCTGCCGGCCACCTGCTCCTGGGCCCCCGCCCCTCGCATTTAGTCCCGGGGCCCCCCACGTCCCGAGCCCGCGTGTGCTTCGTCCTGGCCACTCGCGCCTCGTGCTCTGCGCCACCAGCACTGTCACGACCAGGGTTAGAAGCCGGGTGGCCCGCGGAGCCGGGGGACCGGCCGCGGGGAGCCCTGGCGTCCTCACGGGCCTCGGGAGGAGGAGTTGGTCGGGAGGCGGGTGCAATGGGGCTGGGCCCGTTTCCTGCGGGAGGTCGGGGTTCCGTGGGGGCAGGGACGGGGAGAGGGCGGAGTGGGGCCCGGCACTGTCTCGGGGTGCCCCCGGCCGTGCCGAGGGGGGAGACGGGTGCTCACGTCAGCGGCAGCAACTGCAGCGACGTCTGGCAGACGGACCGGCCGAGCGAGCAGGGGCTCCGTGAGCGTCCCGGGGCCCAGGCAGGCGATTCTGGCCGCCCAGGACTGACACAGTCGCCCTCGGCTTCACGCCGGCCGGACGTGAGAGTGAACGGTGTGAACACCCACCTCGCACGTCGAACCCGTTGTTCCCTGATGCTGCGAAGTTCTCCCGGGAAAGCATCAGGAAGAGTGAAGAACCCTACACAACCCCGCACGGGACGAGGGCAGACAGCGCCTCGGGGGGCGGCGTGGCGGGTGCTCCCGAGCGGGAACGTGAGCCCTCCTCTGCGGGGCGAGGTGTGGGAGCCGGGGGACGGGTCGAGTCCGGCCCCGCCCCTCTTACGGCTACCGGAAACATACGGCGAGCTTTCACGCAAGGTCAGCTTTCGGACAAAGACGGCGCGAGGGGCCCGCATCTGCTGGCTCTGGCTCGTCCGCCTGCCCCCGTCCCCCCCCCTCACGCCAGGGACGTCATCTATGCGGCAGCAGTAATTTCTGGGACACGAAAGGCTTTCCTTCGCCGTGTTGGTTTCGCCTTTCAGATCTTGTCGCCTCTGTCAGATGCCATCTTGGCCGAGAAGACCATCGCGGTGCTGGACGAGAAGGTGGCCATCACGGACCTCGGCGTCCAGCTGGTGACGGGGCTGTCACTCTCCTTGCAGCTCAGCCCAGGGAGCAGCAGAGCCATCTTCGCCACGGCGGTGGCTCAGGAGCTCCTGCAGAGGCCCAAACAGGTGTGCGGCAGGGCGCGGGGCACCGTGGGGGGCACACGCTGGGGGGGGGGGCGCACCGAGTGCCCCTCAGTCCGGAGCCAGGCTGTGCGCGGGGCCGGCTCAGCCTCATGCCTCCTCACTTCCGGGACAGAGGAGGCTGTCGCGAGTGACGGTGGCAGGGAGCCCGGACCGAGGCTCGCCGCCCGCCGAGCCACCTGTGCCGGCTCACGGCCACCTGTCCGGACAGTGCAGCCCGGGCGCGGCCGTGCCTCGTGGGCAGGGGGTGCCCGCAGCCTGCCGCTCGGCCCCTGCCAGGAGATGGTGGCGAGTGTGGGGCGGCGGGGAGGCCAGGGGACAGCGCCGCCACCGCTGGTCAGCTCAGGGCAGGGACAGGACCCTGGGGACATCGCTCACTGTGTCATCAAAACTGTGTGTTCATGCATGCGTGTGCACGTGTGTCTGTATGCATGCACACGTGTGCATTTGTGCATGTGTGCATGCCTGTGTGTGCATGTGTGCATGTGTGTGCACATGCAGGTGTCTGTGAACACACACATGTATTCACGTGTGTGTGTGTGTGTGTGTTCTGTGTGTTGGTACAATGGTTTCCGACCACAGGGCACCGCCTTGGGGTTTGGGAACACGGGGGACCCCCGTCCTTGAGATGGACGGACGTTATTTCTGGGAAGGAACGTGGAGACTGAGCCCCGCCTCGCGAGCAGACGGCGGTCTCAGGCCAGCGCCCTCTCCGTCCCTGTCACGCGGCTCCGCCCGTGGGGTCTGCGTGACTGAGACTCGGGGCCCGGGGAGCTCCAGGGCTCATTCCACTCGTCTCGCCCGACAGGAAGCGGCCATCAGCTGCTGGGTGCAGTTCAGCGACGGCTCCGTCACCCCCCTGGACATCTACGACGGGGAGGCCTTCTCCTTGGTGGCCACGTCATTGGACGAGAAGGTGGTGTCCGTCCACCAAGACCCCAAATTCAAGTGGCCTCTGATCACGGCCGAAGCCGAAGGGCAGGGTGCCCTGGTGAGCGTCGAAATGGTCATCAGCGAGCCGTGCCAGAGGTCCACGCGCAGGAGCGTGCTGGCCGTGGGCACGGCCAGCGTCAAAGTCAGGTTCGGCCAGAAGGACGCCGGCCCCAGCGGCAGTGACGGTGTACACGCGGGCCCCCGCCCGGACGCCGGCGCCAGCGACGAGAGACCCCGCGAGCCCTTGCAGGGGGCGGGCGCTGCCGGGGGGCAGGTCCCCGGCGGTCCGTCCGTGGGCCCCGCGGAGGGGCGAGGGTCCATGACAGGGCGGCCACCTGTCCGCAGGAGCGGCGGCCAGGAGAGCCTCCCGGATGAGGACGGCCGCACGCAGACCGTCGCCCCGGGCTTCACCAGCTTCCCGGCCCAGGCGGGCCGCCCCGGGAGCGGCCGGGGGGCGGGGCACGGCGGCCCCACACCGGCCTCCAAAGGCCTGGGCGACCTGGAGATCGGCATGTACGCGCTGCTGGGCGTCTTCTGCCTGGCCATCCTCGTCTTCCTGGGCAACTGCGCCGCCTTCGCCCTCAAGTACCAGCACAAGCGGGCGCCCTTCGAGCAGCAGGAGTCCCCGAGCGCCCCGCACGGCTGGCTGGGGCTGGGTCCCCGGGCGGAGCTGCTGGATAGCCACTTGAACTTTGCCTGCCCCCCTGACGAGCAGGTCACCGCCATCGGCCGCGCCGTGGACCTCGAGGAGAGCCAGTACCTCTTCAACACCGGCTCCCCGAAAAGCTTCAACGTCAACGGGCAGATGCCGCGACCCGTGGGGCCCCCGGGCGCCGAGGGCAGGGGCCAGAAGGGCGAGCCGCCCACGTCCCCCACCTCGAAAAGGAAAAGAGTGACGTTCACCACCTTCGCCGCCGCCTCCTTGGACGGCAGGCCCCCCCGCGTGGCGAGCAGGGTGCACGCGGGGCGGGGCCGCGGGGAGCCGCACGGCTCCACGGAGCGGCTGCACGAGCGCGCGTGAGCCGGGCGCCCGCAGCGGGGCCCGCTCGCCTCCGGCCTCCGTCGGGGACGTGCGGCGGAGCCCGGGAGGACCGGCCGGCGGCACGAGGACGGCGTCGGGCGGGCGCGGGGGCTCCTCACGCGTGGGGGCACTCAGCGCCGACAGGAGACACGGCCTTCGAACCTGCGCGCCCGGCGTCCCGGAGGGAGCCGTCCGCCTCACGCTTTGCCCTGGGCGTCGTGAGATCCCCGGGGCGCGTCCTGGGGCGGACCGCGGAGGGAGGGCCGGGCTCGCCGGGCCCGCGTGGCCGGCGGCGGTGCCATCGACGGGGAGCAGCGCACCAGAGGCCCCCGGCCGCCCGCTCTGGGAGGCGCCGCCGTGGGACGTTGACCCCGGAGCCGGGCGGACCGGCCTGGCCCCCGACGGAGCAAGGCGGCTGTTGAGGACTGAGGGACGGCGACCAACAGGCCACATGCCTCTCGGACCTCGGTGCCGTGGACGCCCCAGCAGGGCCCCTGCAGATTCGGCCCGTCCTTTTCATGTAAAGGGTGGGGGTGCCTAGAATGTCAGCCAGGTCCAAAGCGGGGCTTTTGTGGCAGGTTCCCGTGCTCACGTCTGTCCTGCCCCCCGCACGGCCACCGGTCCGGACGTCGGTCGCTCGTGGGCAGCGGGGCCGCTGCCTTCGCCGGGGCCCTTGCTGCCGCGCGGCCTCATGCCAGCTCCCGGGCGGCGGAGCCCAGAGAAGCCCCACGGACGGCCGCACGCCGCCTCCGGAGGGGCGGAGGGTCCACGGGGAGCGACGTGGACCAGGACGCAGGCCGTCGCGCGTGGGGGAAGCAGAGACGGTCACGGGGGCGGGCGTGGTGACGGCCGCGGGGACAGAGGTGTGGCGTGCGCGGGGCGCAGCTGGGCCTCGGGCTCACGGGGTGGGTGGCAGCGTGTGAGGCTCCCACCTCGGAGGCAGGACTGGCCCGAGGCCCCAGCGAACGGGCAGCACACTCGAGGGTTTGGTCCTTGTCAGTCCGGAAGGGTTTCACGTGGCCTGAAATCAGACGCCCCCAGACGCCCCTACACCCGCAGAGGCGAACGTGACGGAGGTCGGGGCAGGTGAGCGGACGGCCACCCCGGCCGGCACGCGCCGCGCAGAGGCGCCCGGTCGGCGTCCGTCTCCGGTTCCCCCCGTGACGTTCCCGGCGACTCTCCTCCCAGGACTGTGTCCGAGCCTCTCCCTCCGCGTCCCCCGTCTCTGTCTCTCTGTGCCCCGTGCGTCCCCCGCCCGCGGACCGTGCGGGCGGCGTCGTGCACCATAAACCTGCCGCGTGCGCATCGCGTCTGCCTGTTTCTGCTCGTCCTTCCTCGCCCCTGCCGAGGGGCCGTCGTCAGCGATGGACGGCCGTCCCCACGCCGCGGCCTCCGCCGAACGGGACACGCGTCAGGTCCCAGCGCGGTCCAGTCACACTGCTGCGTGGCCGAGGGCCACCCCGCTCCGCGCCTCTCCTTCGGGACCTGACGGGGTCTGCAGATCAGTCACACGCGCGGCCCCCGCTCTACGCCTGCAGACAGCCGGCGGTGCGGGCGGCCGGGGCAGCCCGCGAGAGTCCCAGCCTCCGCGGGGGCCGGAGCGGGGACAATGGCCCCGTCCTTCCCTGCACGCCAGGCGTCGGCTCCCCACGGCGGGTGTGAGCCCCGGGGGGCGCTGGGCTGCGGGAGAAACAGTTGCCCATTCGGTTCCTCTGACCACCGAGGGCGGCCGGGGCGGGCCGGGGGGAGAAGGCAGCCACACGAGACCCCGTACGCCCGCAGACGGCCCCGAGCGGCGGGCCATTCGCCTAGGCCACTGGTGCTTGCTGAGCACCTACTATGTGCTAGGAGGTCTTGCACACAGTAGGGACAGAGCCCACCCTCAGACACCTCGCATCTGGTGGGGCGGGGGGGTAAACGACGACTTTCATTTCACACTGAGTTATAAAGGACGACGAGACGGGTCACGGAACAGAGACGGATCAGCACGTAGCAGGCCGGCCGCGGGGGCCGCCGTCTGGGGGACACGGTGGGCGCTGCTGTCACCCAGCCCGGGGCGAGGCCTCCGTCCCGGGCGGAGCGAGGGGCTCACGTCACCCCGAGGCCCCGACAGGGCGTCTTCTGACCAGGGCGCGTGACGCCTGGCCCGTCCCCTCGTCTCTGCCACCGGGGGGCCCCGGGCCTCCGCCCGCACCTCCACGTGGCCCTGCCCGCGCGGTGCGTGTGCCGTGTCCACACGTGCCCTTCCCGTGTGACCGCCAGGCGTGTGGGCTCCGGCCACCCGCTCCCGTAGGGCCTCCACCACGGACGCCCACAGGGCCCCAGCTCCTAACCAGGTCACGCCGAGTCCGGGGAATGTGTGAGTCTGGGGGCCGGGTGGGTGAGCCCATGACGCCCGTAGCAGCAGCCCCTGGCCAGAGGGTCCCGGGCACCTGAACCCCTCAGCAGACAGAGGGCGGCTCACGGCCACGGGACCGGCCAGGGAGGGGCCGGGGGGCTCCCAGGGGTGTGGCTCGCCCGTGACAGCTCGCCCTGGCCCCTCACGCCCGCATACGCACAAGGCCGCACCCAGACGCCCACGTGAACGGTCTCTGTGTCCCTCCGGGAAGGCTCGTGACGTGAATTAACTGCCCCGTGGGTCACCTCCCAAGACGCAGGCTCCTCGCCAGCCCCGTGGGCTGGGGTGGCAGCTGCCGAGGCTCTGGCAGGAAGGCGGGGGACCGGGGTGAGGGACGCCCACGTGCCTCCTGGGGGACGCAGCTCTGCCTCCTGCGAGGGGACAGTTGTCTCCGTGTGACAGAGGAAGTCCTGTTCTGATGTTTGCTTTAGAGAGAACCTTTTCATTGCAGATTACTAGTTAAAAGTTTTATAAACTAGGCTTTAGCAAAAACAAAAAAATAACTAAGGAGGGGAACAGAATGTCTCACTTCCCAGGACTGAGCCAGCAGAGGGGCGTCTGAGGTCTGCGGAGGCCAGGCCGTGGCAGGGTCCGTGTGCCCCGGCAGAGTGCCCCCCACAAGCTGCAGCCTCAGAGGAAAGGTAGCGTTGTCCCCACAGCATAAGGAAAGGTCCCTCCGTCCACCCCTTGCTGGCCACCTAGAGTCATGAGCCCAATGTGGACCTGCCACCTGCAAAATGTGAACATCCAGGCCTTGCTCCCCCTCCATCCCCGGAAGCTGGGGGCGGGCCGAGTCCCCCCAGAGCCCGAGGCCCCGAGTCAGGCCCTGACAAACCCTCTGAAAGCCCGGCGAAGCCTGGCGGGCTCACGGCACCTGCTCTGTGTGTGTGTGTGTGTATGTGTGTGTGTGTGTGTTCCGTGCACACACACGTGTGCACACGTGCACTCAGCCCTCCACCGCGTGCATTTTGCGTCCACGGATTCGTCCAAGCAGGGATCGGAAACACTCAGAAACAAAGGCCCAGGGACTTCCCCGCAGCCCAGCGTGACGCTGCCGGGCTCCGAGCACACGCCGAGAGCACGCGGACCGGGCACGCACAGGCACACGCGTGTGCACGCACGCGCACGTGGCCATGCACACGCGTGATTTCACATGCATTTCCGTCTCCCTCGCGTTCCCCAGAGACAGAGCTGCCGGCCAGGCAGACGCCGTGTGCGGCGTGACCACCCGCGGGCAAAGCACAGCCTCAGGCACTTTGGCGGAGTCTGCGGGTCGAGAGCAAGGGTTCTGGGTCGAGAACCCCGTTTTACAGGAGGGGCTCTGGGGCGACCTCTGCTTCCTGGCCGCGTGCCCCGTTCACGTGTCTCTGCGGGCACCATACCCCCACGCTCGGTGCGGGCGGGGGGGCGGAGGCCGGTGTCGCAGGCGTCACTGCGAAGGTCCGCGGGGCCCTCGCATGCACGAGGCGGCTGGACGTGGGCGAGTCTGACCCCCAGAGCTGCACGCAGCGGGGCAGGGGAGACCCCACCGCCCGGGGAGAGGCCCCTCCATCCCGGGTGCCCCCCCACCGCGGTTCTGACGTGCCCGGGCCTGGGGACGGCCCTCCAGGCCGGGTTTACACTCCAGCCCTTCAGCTCCACTCCGCCCCTCTGTGTTTCCTGCCCGCCCCAGGGTCAGGCCCCCCCCAGCCCCGGTGAGCGCTCCCCGTGACTCTCCGTCCCCGTCCCGCACCCTCTAGTCCTGGCCAGCAGCCTTCCCCAGTGCTGGGCACCCCCCACGCACGGGGGTCCCCAGAGCCAGGCCAGGCCCTGCCCCTTGCCCCGGGGTGCCCACCCGCCGCCTGGACACGGCGCTGCGGTCCCGACGCTGGGCGCAGCGCTGGCCGGGCACAGCCCCGGTGTGGGTGCTCGGCCGCGGGCCCTGGGGACCAGCGCTCCGCGCGACGGTCCAGACGTCGCTGCCGACTGTGGCGGAGGAGCGGGGAGCCGGTGGGGTGGGCGAGCGGAGGGCCAGGGCCACCCCGTCCCTGTGTGGCTACCTCGCCGGGTGACACCCCAAAAGAGAAGGACCCCCTCTCCGAGATCGCGAGGTGCAGGCGCGGGGCGGGGCGCATGGGTCCTGCTCTTCGTGGTGACGAGGCACGGCCAGCGAACTCCCAGTCCGTGGACAGCGCGCCCCTCACGGCATCCGGGGGGCCCTCCCGGGGCGCGGCCAGCCTCCCAGGCCCCCCGAGGCCACGGCCGTCGTGTCCCGGGTCCCTGTGCTCGCCTGGGGGTGACGTCACAGCTCCGCCCACCCACACAGCCGCCAACCGGGGCTCTGCGGAGGGGACGCTCCGCCGGCTCCACGCTCGGTGTCCCGAGTCGGCCGCTGCTCGCTCCGGAACTTCCCGCCCGCGCAGGACGAGCCGGGGACCAGCCGGGGACGAGCCGGGGACGAGCCGGGGATGAGCCGGGACGAGCCGCGCACGAGCCGCGCAGACAGCGCAGCGCCCCCGCCGTTCCAGCCCAGGCCCCAGGCCCCGGAGGCGCCCGGCCGGGGCACCAGCCCTGGGGGACCTGGAGGCATGGCCCCCCGCCCCGGCCCCTCGCATCCCAGCCACCGGCCGCGTCACTCCCCCTGCCACACCCGGTCCTGAGCCCCCCCACCCCCCGCACCCCGAGTTCGCCGCAGCTCCCGAGCCTCACGCGGCGTTCGAGTCCGTCTCGTCTCAGGCGTGTCGCTCTGTCGCCCTCGGATCGCAGGGACGGCTGCGGTGCGCGTGCGCGGCCGAGTCTGTGTCCGCCTGGGACGGGGGTGGGGGGCGGGGCCTCAGCGCCGCACGGCGTGAGGGGCGCGAGGCGTGGCCAGGGGGTCCCTGCTGGGGGCCCAGGTGCCTCCGCCATGGTCCCCCGGTGAGCGGAGCACGCAGCCCCCCCGCCCCGTGCCGGCTGCAGGACTTGACAGCTCGTGGAGTCACGTAACAGGCCACGGGGAAGCACGATGGCTCTCAGTCACTTTAGGGGCGTGGGGGGGGACCCCCACATCACAGTGCTCACCACGCCCTCAAAGGCTCTCCTGCTGCAGATGCACCCGCCACCCCTGTGACCGTGGACGGCCTCGGATCGTGAGAAAGTGGGGAGCCGGCGCCAGACCCCCAGCCCAGACCCCCAGTCCAGACCCCCGGGCCCAGACTCCAGGTCCACATCCCCGTGTCCAGACCCCCAGTCCAGACCCCCGGTTCAGACCCCCAGTCCAGACCCCCGGGCCCAGACCCCAGGTCCACACCCCCGGTCCAGCCCCCAGTCCAGACCCCGTTCCTCCGTTCTCAAGTCAGACACTCGGGTGACGGACGGTTGTCTCCCGCTGAGGTCCGAAGGCCTCAGCAGGGTGCCGCTGGGCCACCCCCCACGGAGCAGCAGGGCAGGCGGCTTCCGACGACCCTCCCAGTGACCGCTCGGCGGCGCTGCCCGTCAGCTGCCATGTCCTGGAGACACCTTGCCGCGTTTCCCTGAGGCGAAGTCCCTGGGTTGCCACCGAGGAGGCCGGAGACGGCTGGGGCTCCCGGCTGCCAGCAGCAGACTTTGACCCGTTATTGGGAAGATACATTAAGAGCTCAGAGAATCGACGCAGGACAGACAGCAGGCGGGGGAAGGCGGGGGACCCCGGGGAGCGCGAGGGCGGGCTGCGGGTACCCCGGCAAAGCTGCACGAGCCACCCAGGTCCCCACACGGGGTGACCTCTGCTGCCCTCGCCTCTCTGCACCTGCCGCTCGGGAATCAGAACTCCCGGAGGAAGCATCACCCTGGCCGAGCCCAGCCACGGGCCGGCCCCTCCATGTCACAGAGGGGGCCTCGCTCCACGGTCCACGGGGGCGGGCCAGGCACAGAGCGCCTCCCCCCGAGCAGCCGTCAGGTCGCTGGCTGAGCAGTGCTGGCCCTCACGCGGTGGGGGCCGCCTCCTCTCGGCCTTCCGGGCTGTGTCCCCACAGCCTGTCCCCCGAGAGCCCCACGAGAATCCGGCAGCCGATGGGCCCCAGGGCGAGCACCCGACTCGGGGGCGCGATTCCTTCTTCCCTTCTCGCTTCTTCCAGTCCCTGGACTCAAAGTGTTGGCGAAGTCGAGCAGGGCGATCGGGGCCGCGGGCGATTTCCCGGGATGTCTCGGTTCCGGCGGCACCTTCGAACTCAGCCCTCCGTCTGCGCGGCCTCCGGCGCGAGGCTCACGCCCTCGCATTATTCACCCCATTTATTTTGATACGACATTTGGAGCGACGTCAGTAAATCTGCTGGGACGGCCCTGTCGTTTTTCCCCCTCTGCCAGCGTCTGTTTCAGACAGATAATACAGCACGCAGGCTGGAAAAGGTTCCCTTGGAGAGGAGTGGAAATTACTTAACTTGATTCATAGACCGGGGGGGGGGGGCTTCTCTCAAAGGGGCCGGACAGCATGAAACATCCCATTAGCAGACGTAGCACCGCATTTGGCGGCTAAATGGCGCAGGCAGCTAATCTGTTGTTCCCTGGGAAGAGGAGCGGCGGTGTTCGGTGTTTCCGCGTGTGGTTTTCGGGGGGCGGGTTCTCCAGGCGGAGCTGGCTTCAGCGAGCAGCAGCAGCACCTCACGGCAGCGTGAGCATGTGGCCCCTCGGCCTTCGTGCCCGGGAGAGACGGCCACCCTCAGGTCCTGGGCCTCTCGTTCTTCCGGCTACAGAAGCAGCCGGCAGATCGGGGGGGCTGTCGCAGTCGGGGCGCGTCTTCCTCACGGGTAATGAACGTGCCGCTCCTTGCCGAGGCTCGCTAGGCAGCCAAGAGGCTCTTGAGAAACTGTCGTTGGAGTCCCTCGCGTTGACGGGCCCACGGCCCCAGCTGCGCCGTGCGGAAAGCCGGGACCCGGGGGAAGCGGCAGGAGGGACCTGGAGATGCGCGGGGGCAACGGGGGCACCGGCACCCCGATCCCGCGAGGCGCGCCGGTCCCAAAGCCGCCCAGGAAGACAGCGCCGACCAGAAACGGCGTGATTCGGCGTCACCTCCCCGGCTTTCAGGGGCGGAAGGGCCCCCGAGCGAGAAGCCGTGTGCGCCGCGGGGGCCGCGTTTCGCCTGGGGCCCCGGGCAGGGTCCCCGGCGGCCGACAGCCAGGCCCCTCTGACTGGCCAGTGTTTGCTCGTTAAACGTTCTGAATGCAACCGCCGCGTCCACCAAGAGAGCGTCGGCCAAAAGGGGGGACAGTCGTCCTGTGACCTCTTCCTGTTTTGTATTCTCATGGTAACGGCACCCCAGATTTGCTCTGGGGGAGCCCCGTTTCTCCTGGTGGGTGCAGTCCGGTGGAGCCGTCAGTCAGGCGCCCAGATCGCCTGCCTTCACGGGGTGTCCCGAACGGTGCCCTCGGCTTCTCCAAGCTACGCCCCTTCCTGTCCACTTTAGGTCTATTTTGTAGGGTAACCCTACAACCTTCTAATAAAGTCCATCCTCTTTAAGCTAGCCTGCATGAATTTCTGTCACTGGCAATCCAAGAGTGTTGGATGAACCCCAAGATATGGGTCCCCTAATCTTCTAGGGGCGACAGAAGTCAAAACAAGGGATTAGAGCAAGAAGTCGCGCTCCGTGGACGGGGCCGGCCGTCTGCAGGATCGCTTCCCGGAGCCAGTCTTCCTACTGTGCGGCTGGAGACACTTAGGAGATTAAAGTGTCTCCCCGTGTGTCTCCAGGGAGCGTCAACGAGGGAGGAATATTCTCTAACTAGGAGACTGTTACAACGGCATAAAAAGTGTGGAAAATAAAATATTTACTCTGACAAGTGTGACTCTCAGAGAAGAGCAGCCATAGAGCAAACGAGGTTGGGGAAGAGTTTAGTCAGAGCTTTTCCGGAACCGCGGAGGAAAACCGCTGTTCGTTTTGTCATCGGTTGTTTTCCCCAGGCTGGTACGAGTGACCCGGGGGCGGCCTGTCCGTCCGCCTGAATTCCGCTCCCTGGCGAGAATGGTGACAGCCATGGTGCGCGTATCCATCGGGCTTCTTTCGGCTGTAAATGACAGAGATCTCAGCTCGAATCGTTTTAAGCAGAAAAGGGAATTCATAGGCACGTGTAAACAAAACTGGTGTCCGGCTGGCAGGGCCGGCGTCCCCAAGACTGGGGCGCCCTTCGCCTTTTGGTCCTGCTCCCCTCGGAAATGGGGTCGCTCTCCGGCAGCCGCGCTGGACGCCGGAAGCTTCAGCTCGTGCCCTCCTGTCCCTAGAGAGAGACGCAATTCCTGCCCAGGAACCGGGTCTCACTGGCTCAGGACTGAGTCGCGTGTCCATCCCCGAAGACGCAATCTTCTGACCAGCCAGGCAGGGGTCACATGACCCCTCTGGGGTGAGTTAAGTGTGGAAGAGCCTCAGAAGGAAAGAAGGAAGCTGTGGCCCAGCCGAGGGGAAAGCCAGGGGTCCCGGCCTCTTCGCTGTGGGGGGCAGGTCTCGGGTTTGTTTCCTCAGATGGCGTATCAGCGGGCTGGCTTTTTGATGTTAAAAGCATTCTTGTAAGTTGGAAAAACCAAAGATATTTGACCCAGGCCTGAAACCTCCCTATTTCCCTGCGCCCTGCGAACTGGGTCAGCTGAGGCGAGGGTGATTTTAGCTTCTCGAAGACGAAGGGGTGTCCGTCCTTAGCCGTTCCAGCTGAATGCCTTTCTTCCAAACACAAATTCTGTCTACAGTGTGAGAGTCTTCCTTGGCCACACCTTCCCACCGCCTGCAGCCTCCTTCCCCGACGCCCGAGCCTCACGGTCTTCCCCTCCCCTCTGAAACTTGTTCTCGCCTGGGGAACCGTGAGCTGGAACGGTCCGGAGGGCTGGAGAGGAGGGCACACTCGACTTGCACAGCAGCCTCTGCAGCCCGAGACGCTGTCCCTGCCCCCCAACCACACGCGGCACCTGGCGTACGTCGGGCAGCCAGATGTGGCCGTCTGGGCCACTTCGGTGACACCCTGGAGGGGCTGCTCTGGGCGTCGGTGTCCCCAGACAAGCCTTAGGGATCCGACTTTCTGTTCCTGGGACAGTAATGGGGACAAGGGGTCCGCAGGCCAGGCTCCTGTCTGCAGCTTGTCCCCGATGGGACGACTTGAGTCAGACTCGAGGAAAGCCAGGCCTCACCTGTGCGTGCCCGTGGGGGAGGAGCCGGGACACGCAGGGCCCTGGGGAGAGGCCGCACCCAGGACCGGATTCTGCTACACCACCCGCCGTCCGCAACGCAGACGTGAGCCGCACGTCTGTCCCGACACACCTCTGCTCCCCGGGCTGTCGTTAACCGACAGAGTACCACGTCTCTCACCAACAAAAGGGACCTCGCGGTGGGTTTTCTGGGCTGGTGGCAGAGAGGGCCTGTGCAGAGTGGCTTCTCCCTCAGGCCCCCGGCGTCCCCCGCAAAGCAGTCGGGAGCAGCCGACCAGGGCCGGGGTGGGAGTGGCCGGTGCGGTGGCCGGAGCTGGTCCTTCACGCCCCAACCGGCTGACGGCCAGACGCAGAGGCGAGGGGGCTCCCTAACCTCACAGGTCCTCGAACTCAAACGACTCTTCCCTCCGCCTGGGTAGCTGGGTGTCAGACACGGACACCCCTGAATAATGAGGGCTTGACCGCTTTGAGTCAGGATGCCTCCAGGCCCCGGGGGTGCAAATATAGTCCAGGGAAGCGTGACCTTAACCTACTGCTTCTGCCATGGTCGAGCGAGGCTGGCTGTCACTCAGCCAGCCTTGAGGAGGCGGCACCCAGGACCGGGAACTTTCCACGGGGGACGGGAGAGGCGGCAGGAAAAGGGCCTGAGCCGACGCCCCCGTTGCGGGTGAGCGGACGCATTTCCAGAAACGGCGACAGGGCTTTGCCGGAATCCCCGCGGGTTTGCAGGACCTCAGAACAAGGTCGGGATGATTAAATTCCGCCCGCGCGATACTTGCTCAGAGCAAGAGGAAGTAGTCTGGGAGAAAGAAGACGAGAAGACGCTCCCCACGCGAAGAGGCATGACGGGGCGGGGGGGGGGGTCCGGGCGCCTTCGGGAGGGGCGGGCAGGCCTGTGGAGGCGGAGGCAGAGACTCGCACTGTCCTGCGCACACCCACGTTCCCGGCAGCGCCGTTCACAGAGGTGGGGGGTACCCCACCTGTCCGTCAACAGACGAACGAACAGGCAAAATGCACCACGTACCGATAACGAGCTACTATCCAGCTGTGAGGAGGAATGACGTTCGATGCACGCTACGCCGAGGGCGGACCTCGAAAACGCCAGCAGAATGCGGGGGGTTCGAAGGACCACGTCGCACGGTCCCCCTCACACGAGATCCCTCGGCGGGCAAATCCTCAGGGACGGAGGGTGTGGCAGGGGTTACAGGGGCCGCGGGGCGGGGGGCGGCGTGGGGAGCCACCCCTTAACGGCACAGAGGTTTTATTGGGGACGGTGAAAACGGCTTGGCGTGGACCGTGGTGACGGCTGCCCAACCTCGCGACGGTCGTACCCCCCGAGCTGTGCGCCCGCGAACGCATAGAAGCCGGGCGGCAGGTCACTCACGCAGTCACGTCCACAAAATTCAAGGGAGCGAGAGGAAGCGCAACGTTCGGAAAGGAACGGTCCGACGCCATTTCTTTCGCTCACGGTTTTTCAGCGCAAGAGACGGGCGCTCGTCTGGGCCGTTCGTCCTTCCTCCTCTGACGGAGGGACGGGGCGGTCCCCGGCCTCGGCGCTCACGACCCTCGGCTGCGCCTGCGGCAGCTTTGCCAATGGGGTCGCAGTCTGTGTGCCGGTTAGATCGCCTCCCGCTTCCCCCGAATGACACGTGATTTACATGATTACCTTGCGTATAGATGATGTAATATTGTGCACTATTTAGTAATAAAGCATAGGCAATATGTTTATATACTCCATTTATATAACATATTAGAGCAGAGACAGCGTAACGTATCTACAGAGAGACAGGTAGATGATGGAGACTGTGTGTGTGTGTGTGTGTGTGCGCGCGTGTGTGTGTGCGTGTGTTGTGTGTGCGCGCGCACACATGCACGGAAAACCTGAAAGCGCCTCCCTCGTGGAGCTGGGCCGGGCCCCGAGGTTTTCCGCGGGGGCCTGTGGGCCTGGGGGAGACCGTGTAGCTGCTCTGCGCTCCTGCCCCCCGCCCCCCCCCGACACCAGTCCCCACGGCAGAGTGACACGGGCCGCCCCAGCCCGCAGGCGTGACCGCGGCCGCCCGCACACCTGTGGGGCCCGGGGCCCGTCAGAGCCTCGCCGCACGGGGCGGCCCGTCCACGGAGGGCTGATCTATTTTCTTCCCTCCCGAGCCCTGGGCCACGCGGGTCAGAACAACTTAGAAGAGACATTATGGCTGGACGGCTCCCCGGGGACAGCGCCGTCCCCGGCCCCCAGGTCAGGGCGGCCTGGGGTTCGCTTGGGAGTCGCATGGACAGCTGTGCCCGACCGTCGGGTCTGCAGCAGGCCGGCCCCTCCATCCACTGCGACCTCCCCCAACACCGCCAACTGAGACAGCGATGATGCCCGGGGCAGCCTTGGGCCCCGTGGGGGTCGTGGCCCGCTCGGCGGGGGCCACACTCACCGACCGCAGCTGCCGGGAAAGCCCGGCCGGCACGCGCCCTGCTGCCGGGCTGCACCCCTCTCTGGCAGGCCTTCACCCTCCTGCTTAGCTGACCTCGACCCCGCCCCACGGGGAGGGACGAGCCGGGAGAGAAACGGCGGAGTGCAGGGAGGTGGCGGAAGCCGCCGGGTCCCCCCCATCCACCCCCTCGTCCTCCTGGAGCGGCTACCCCGCACTTCCCAGCATCCCTTGCAGGAACAGACAGCCGACGCCCGGGTCTGGCCAGCAGGACGCAGGGGGCGGCGGAGCAGGCGGGGGGTGGGGGGCCCGGCCCCAGGAAGCCTCGAGATGGATCCTCTCTTCCCCCGCCCACCAGCTGAGCGAAACAGGCGGGGGAGGGGAGGGGACAGCCGCACAGGACGGGAAGAGCCGGGGTCCCCCAATCGCCGCGTGGGAGGATGCCCTCCGCACACGCCCTGCACTATTTCCTAAACGAGAAACAAGCCGTGGGAAGCCACCATTCACATCCGTCAAGCTGGCCTGGCCCAGCCCGGCCCCTCACCCCCTGGGCGTCCTCGGCGGGTCCGCCGGGAGCCCCTCCTGTAGCCCGAGCCGGCCCACACGCGAAATGCCCCTCCCCTGACTCGGCAAACGCTGCGGGTGCTCACGGCTCGGTCAGCCTGTGCTGAGCAGCACTTGGTGCCAGCACAGTCACAGGGACAAACGGACACGCAGTATGTCCGCAGAGACCACAGGACCTCACTATCTGTCCCCAGGAGCAGCCGGGCCATCGTCACCTCACCTGATTCTACCAGAAGGTGACACATTCGAGCGCGTGGTCCCCAGGGAGGAAAGGCCACCTGGTTTCTCCGGCCCCCGCGTCAGCGCGAGAGGGCAGCTTCCTCTCACACCGCGAGCGCCTGGCTCTGGCGTTCCGTGGCTCACGCATCATCCGAGCCATCTCGGCGGGTCCGTCGGGAACCCCTCCCATCATCGTCATGCTGAATCAAAAGCCAGCACGTCACGGGCCACCCCCGGGTCACACGTCCTCACTGGGCAGGGGTGAGACACAAATCTGGGAGCCGAGCCTGCTTTCTGGGGCTTCCGGGTTCTGTCCACTCGCCATCCGCGCCTCGTCCCTGGGCGCAGGACGCTCTGGCCCCGGCCGCTCCCCAGCCGGCGGCGTCTTCTGCCCAGATTGGGGGCAGACAGACCTCATCCTCTCATGCCAGAGGCCTCTGGACTCGGCGGCCAGTCACCAGCTGCTTTCTGGTTGCACAGTGACCGGTTTCTCTCTAAAGCCCAGATGTGCCGGGAACAGGGGTTCGAAGGGCACAGAGGACGAAACGTGGCACCCGGTGGCTTCTTTACGAGCAGGCGTGTTCCGAGCGCGGCCGGGTGCCGGGTGCTGCCCACGCCGCTGGTGGCCGTGGGAGCCGCGCGCACAGATTCTCACGGAGCTTACACGGTAGTGGAGAGAGACAGACAGACACAGGCGTGTGTGTGCGTGCATGTGTGTGTGTGTGTGCGCGTGTGTGTGCGTGTGTGTGTGTGTGCGTGGGTGGGGGGGAGGGAGGGAGAGAATGAATTTCCCAGAAGGTAAAAGAGTTTAGAAATATTTCACAGGGGACAAGCTGGCTTCTAAATCTCCACAGTACCATTACACAGACTTATCAACGTGTATAGAATTGTATATCCAGGTAACTTTTGTAACTATTTTAGCAGCTTCCCAATTTGGAAACTTTTTTACAAACATATTTGTTCTGTGGTGTAATTTTTTAGAACAAAGTTATCAGGTATATTTGGAATATTAAAATAACGGGAGCCCTTCCTATGGAAGGCAGCTGGGGCGCTGTCCCGCGGGGGGTGTTCGAAGGGGGGCAGTGACCACAGGAAGGCACCACAGGAAGTGACGTCCGAAGCCGTGACGACTCCTCAGGGGAGACAGAGCCACGGAAGGCTGGCAAGGCGAAGAACCCAGGAGCCCGACCTGCGGACGCTCCTGGGGGCGAAACGTGCACGTTCTCCGGGGCTTCCCCCCGCAGAACACTGCCCGGTTCCATCGGCGATCTGGACGAGGCGGGTCCGGCCCGCACTGGGGGCGAAGGCGCTTCATCACGGGAACCAACAGCCGTGACTGTGACGGAGAACTCGTCGCGAGGGGAGGGCCAAGGGGGAGCCGGCACGGAGCTTTTCTTAGACGCCGGCCACGTTACAGCGCCTCGCGTTGCTGGGCCGAGAAAGAGAAGGGAAATCGTGTTGCAAGGCGACGAGGGGACCCGCTCTGGACGGAGAACGTCCCCGCGCGATGGGCGGGCTCCAGCGTCCGGGAAGAAGGGAACACAGGAGCTCATCGCGGCGACAGCGCGAGACCGGCCTGAGGGTCGATAGACGCGCTGCTGAGGACCTGCAAAGGCCTCTTCTCACCACCACCGTGTCCCCCGATAAACAGGAAGCAAATGGCTCGGGGGACTTTGAATGGGCGGCCGGGCAGCGAGGGGGTCCTTCGAGGGCACGGGTCGGCAATTAGAGGAGAATCCAGGGGCACGGGCCTGACGCACACCCGGGGTCGGGTGGAGCCGGGGACGGCGAGCCGAGAGGCAAGCGGGGCCGGCGGCGGCTCGCACGCCCCGGCGCAGGATCCGCACGGACGGCTCATGAGCCAGTCGGCCCCGGGCGGCGGATGCGTGCAGCGACTCCCCGCCTGGCCTGTCCCAGCTGCCCAGGCGGCGCCTCTGCCTCCGCCTGGCCGGGCGGGCCTGGCATCACGCTCTACCCCCCCACACACACACGTGTTCGGCTGCACAGAGGAAACACAGCGGGCTCTGGTCCCACGCGCGGCAGGAGCTGCCAGGTAGGCGGCCGGACCGGCAGGGCCGCCGGGACCCAGGCGTCTTCGGCCGCAAGGTCGCAGAGTGAGCCCAGAGCCCCGCTTTCACGTGCATTCCAAGGACCAGGGCGAGGACGCGGAGGAAGGCAAAAGGCACACCCCTCTGGGGGTGCTCCCTTTCGGGGGTCTTCCTGGAAGCCCCTCTTTTATCTGATTGGTCAGGATTTCGTCACGTGGTCAAACCTAGCTGCAAGGGAAGCTGGGATCAGGGACTTTCACCTGAGTAAACGGCCATCGCTCAGAGAGCCGGGTCCTGCGGCCGAGGGCGCAGAGGGGGCACCGGGTGGGCAGCGGCGGCCTCGGCCACACATCCAGACGGCCTTTCCCGTCCTGGAAGAGGCCACGGCCCACCCGGTCGCTCGAGCCACAGTCACAAAAGCCCCCGGCGACGCGAAGCCCCCGTACGTCCTCCGCATGTTCTAATGCACGTGCCATCAGCTCGGCCTCCGAATGCACCTCCCGTCTGTCCCCTCCTCCCTGTCTCCACTGCCATCCCACGAAGCCACCGCGGCGGCCGCACCTGCTCAGCTTTCCCGCAATCCGCCTAACAGCAGCACCCCCAGCCGAGCCACTCCCCCGCTTAGAACTCTCTAGTTTGGGGTCGAAAACACATCGCCATCAAGACCCTCCACGACCTGAGACCCCGGCTCATCGCCAACCTCCATACACTTCGCCAGATGGTACGATCCACAGCGGCCTCCTTCTCTGTCACCCCGGCACCCCAAGTCCCCTCCCACCCCAGGGTCGGGGCACTCACTCTCCCTCCACGCGGCAGCTCCATCTCTGGCTGTTGGCTTGCCTGTGGCCTCTTCATCACTCCGTCTCACTGTAAGCACCCCTCCTTCAGAAATGCCTTCTCTGATCACCCCAAACCGACACGTCTCACCTTCGAGCCCTGTTCTATGTCTTTGCCGCACGTACCACCTCCTGGGATTACTGTTTTGGTTTGTCTGCTGGTTTGCAGTTTGCCTCTGCCCCCGAGAACACGGCCCCCATGCGGGCAGGGAGCATGCCTCCCTTGGTCCGTGGCTGTACACGCCCCGATGTCTGCGACCGTGTCTGATGCATACTAAGTGCTCGGACCCCTGGGTGAGTCCCATTTGAGCCAAACCCGGATGAGATCGGAACGGGCTAAGCGGGAGGCACGGAATGGGCGTGGGTCGATAACCGAGGGTCCACTGTGAAAAGCAAACCGTGGAAAGACGAACTCGCAAATCAATTAAGGGCAAAGGAGGAGACGATGGATCTGAGCGCACGCTGCCCCGCCATGCAGCGGGACACCCAGATCGAGCTGTCGCCTTTCTAGCAGGTGGCTCTGTCCAGCCCGAAAGAGCTGAAGAGAGAGGAACACTTCCCAGAATGACGAAATCACCCTGGACAACTTAATGAAAAATTCTCGCTTCCCACTGAGGCATTAAATAGTTGGTTTCCACACGGACGCTTCCACCGCTATGACAAGCCCTTGACAAACTGTTTCTTTGTGTTCGTGGAAATGCTACGGGTGAGAAAGATTAACCAGGAAGCTTTTCCCCCAGCGGCCGCCTTGTCTTTGGGCTTCGCCGCTCACCAGTGAAGACTCAGCTAGAGGCAGAGACAAGAGGGTCTAAAGACAGATGATGCCTTTGCATCCAGTTACGATAAGATATTAATGACGTGGTTTTGAGTTGACTTGAGTTATAAATTGCTCGTAGAGAAAGAAGGCTGTTGTCCTTTTTCCCCACAGAGTTTACCACCGCCGCCAGTCACCAGGGAAAATAAAGCCTCTCTTTAGAGAGATTCCAGCTCTTGGAACTAGGTTATTAAATAATGACAGTCCCAGCGAGCTCAGAGGTAATCCACGTTCGGCGAATTGGGCCCTCCCGGGCCGGCCTTTGGGTCTTTGGATCACCCTGGCCACCTTCGAATGGGAGCTGGCATCCCGAAGGTCAGAAATTAATCCGCTGAGCTCACTCGCTACCAAATACTGAGGTTTTATGCGGAAGGGTCTTGACATGGCCGATAAACTGACTGTCACAAAACGACTCATTTCAGGCGGGTTGAGGAGCACGTGGGCCAGACTGATCCTTTAAACCCCAGGCTGTACTTGAGTGCAAAGTGACTCTAAACCTCCCATAAACACCCTCGCAGATTAAAGTCACGGGCGGGCCGGCCTGGGCGTGAAATGAGCACATTGGCTTTCAATGCTGCGGCCGCAGATTTAAAGGGCGCCCCACTTAGAAGCCCGGCTCCCACTTTGCTATCATTTTATTAACTGCTTCTGGGAAAACTGCAATGCAGCCTTAAGCCAGAAGCCCGTGCAGGACTTAAACACAACACGGTCTCAGCTGTCCATGAAGAGCTCAAGGCTCTTTTTTTGAAGAAGAAGAAATAGCTCCAATAAAATACACAGAAAAAAGAGGGTGAGATTTCCGCCATTTTATGCCATGACCTCAACTAGTGCGTCCCAGAAATACATATTAGCACCTCGATTAGTATTTAGTATTTGGAGAAATCGTCACAGAGGGAAGAAGAAGTCCGAGCTTAGTGACTGTTTTTTCCTGCTTTATTTCCTTAATTATTTCTAAAGCATCATGCTTAACCTACAAAAAATAATAATAATAACGCAAGTTTGGAAAAACTTGAAAGCCACAGAAAAATGCATAAGACAATAAATACTAAGAAAAAAGAAAAAGGAAGTAAACAGGAGCCTGACTTCATCACCCGAATGCACGTGACCATGACGAGTTCTGGTCTCTGCGTCTATTTTTATGCGGAAACGATTCTGCCTATTTTTTTTTTTAAACGGGAATTATTTTCCACGTGCGGCGGCGACCGCTTCCCTGTCAGGCTGCACACGGTTCCACGTTCTGACTACACAGTCCTGAGATCTTTGCCCATCGTCATTAACGCTGGGACGGATTTGCCTTCCACATAAACCGTTTTAATCATCCCCGATTCTGTCCTTGGGATGAATTCCCGGAAGTGGACTTGCTAGACCAGGGCTTATAGTTACATATTTGGTTTTATATATGCTGGTCCATAAAAAATTTTGTAACTGCAGATAAATGTTAATTAAAATCAATGAAGTTGACAGATAATAATACATTTAAATATTTGGTTATATTCAAAATGATAGATACCATTTTAACGATAATTTCTCATTATGCTTTATAACATTAATTTTGTTTTAATTCTGGATCATTTTAATTTTTATTATTTTATTCGTAAATTCTGAAATCACATTTACAAAATTATATTTATAAATTCATGAATTATCTTAATTTATAAATGATAACATGTGCATTAAATATATATTATATGAATTTAACTAAACACTTAAATATATGTATATTCGATGTGTATATTCAACAGGGCCAGTGGCAAGTGCACTCTGTGCTCTGGACTGCCTTATATGAACATACATACACACAACCAAATATTCCTGAGGAGGGTTTGCACCGGCTCCACGCCCACAAGCAGCTCCCGGCGATTTGGTGATTCTGAAAGGGCCCACCTGTGTAGCAGGTGCTCTGGGGCCCTCCCTTTTTCTGTGGGACCAGCCTTCTAATTCCACAGAGCAGGGGCTCTGGCTCAGCCCGTGGGGGCCTGGAGCAAAACGCCCCGAGTGCCCCCCTTTAATGAGCCCCCTCCGGGAGGAGCGCGGCTAACTGCCCGCGGGGGCCACGTGCACGGGGCCACTCGCAGCAGGTGAGTGTGCAGGGCCCACGAGCTCTGCTCACCCCGGGGCGCCACGCACGCCCCGGTCTGCGAACCGGGGGCCCCGGGCCGGCACCTCAGGTCGGCCGCCCCTGACACGTGCTGGCGTCGCAGGCTGAACTGGGCCCCACAGGTACGACCCCTCGGGACCTCCGAGCGTGACCCTGTTGCAAACGCAGCTCAGGCGCGGCTCTCCAGACGAGGTCGACCCGGATGAGGGAGAGCCCTAAATCCCTCGAGGGGACAGGAAAGTGACTCGGGGCCTCGGTCTGCTCGGTCGGTCGCAGCCTGACAGGATGCCGCAGGCTGGGGCTTAAACCACAGGAGTCATTTTTCTCACCGTTTTGGAGCCGCAAGTCCCAGATGAAGGAGCCCGCGGGGCTGGCGTCCGGCGAGGCCTCTCCTCCTCGCACTCGCGCGGCCGCCGCCGGGCTGTGCGCGCACGTGGCGTGGCCGCGGTGCGTGAAGAGCGAGCCCGGGGGCGCCGCCCCACGAGGACGCGGCCCCGCCCGTTGGAGGAGGCCCCGCCTCCGTGACCTCAGTTAACCCCGTGACCTCAGTTAACCTCCATCGCCTCCTAAGGCCCCGCCTCCCGACGCAGTCCCGGTGTTAGGGCTTCGCCACAGGAAGTTTAGGGGGACGCGGCTCCGCGCACAGCGTGGAGGGCCCAGAGCCGGGCGGGGGGAGGCGGGGCCGAGACCAGAGTGACGTTGCCACAAGCCGAGGGGCTCGCGGACAGCGGCGGCCGGACCGGGCGAGGCGGGCGTGTCCCCCGGAGCCTTCGCGGGGAGCGGGGTCCTGCCCGCCCTGACGTTGGTCCTCCCGGCCCCAGGGACACGTCCATCCGGAACGGGGCGGATTAAGCTTTTCTGCGTCCAGCAGGCCGAGGGCGAACATCCGCGGTGCATTTCGGAACAGGCGCCACACAGAGCGCGCCTTCCTCCGCTGCCGCCCTGTCCCCGGGGACCGGCCTCGAGGCCCCCAGCCTCCAAACGCTCCGCGGAAGGGGGGGGCGGCTTCGAGCGGTGCCCAGGTCCCCGCCCTCCGGCCACTCCGCAGGCCAGACTCGCTGCAGGCTTCACTCCCGAGCCTGTCCCGCCCCCAGCCGTGACCCGAGCGGCGGCCACATGCCTTCCAGTCTGATCATCCAAGCACAGACATGATGCCCGAGGCCCCTGAGGACGCAGCTTCCAGTACGTCTAGACTTGCATTTTGGACGCTGGATGTTAAAACCTTTTTCTCTCAAAAACGCCTGCTTTGCAATTCAAAAGCTTCCTGTTCTCAAGCCTGGTTTTCTCTCTCATGAAATTCAAAAGCTGCTCAGAATCTCAAAGCCGGAGATTGCACTCTTTTATGATCTGAATTTCACTGAGGCGATGCCCATCTCCACCCCTTAAAAAATAAGCTCAGAATTGTCTAATTTTCATAAAGAATAGTGTGTGTCTGTGCACGCTCACATGCAAAAAAAGAAAAGCTTATCAGTTAATATCCTGGGATATTCTTCCGCTGTCAAGAAAGAGAAAAAAAAATTGCATAACGGCAGTATCATGGTTTACGGGGTTGATCCAAGCAATAGCTATTCCCAGGCAGCTAAAAAATATTCCGAAAAGAAGAAAAGTCTTTTTGCATTGAAGACCTAATGACGAAAATCTCAGCTCTCTACTACATACCAACAAATAACAATTATTATAACCATGAGACTCATTCGGAATAAATGTGCTCGTATGAAAACCGATGGTACCGCTGGGGAGAAGAATCTTTTTCTCTCTTAGGAGCTTCTGAGACCGAGGCAGGAGACCAGGGGAAAAGGTTTACTTCATACGCTCAGACAGGGCAGCCTCCAAGGAATGACTTAAAACCCCAGGAGGGGGTCAGACCCGGAGACTCGAAAAGAGAAATACGATCGTGCAGAAGTGACAAGGTGAACGGACGGGTTCTGAGCTTCCAGGGCCCTAAACTGTGGGAAGGCAGATTCACGGGCAGCTGAAGGGAGACCACGGTTGCTGAGTGAGGCTCGGTCGTGAGGCCGATTTTCCATCCTGGCCATGGCCCTGAAGCGCCCCGGGGGACGGGGCTGACGGCAGACGCATTTCTCGCACTTCTCGGCGTCTGCCCGCAGACAGGCTTCGCGCAGGCTTCTTTCCGCCTCTGTCGATTCTCAGTGGTCTTCGGCTCAAGATCATCCATATGCCAAAGTGGAGAATTTGGGGGTCACGTGGTCTGATCCCTTCCGGGTCCCTCTGGCCTGGTCGAACGCTTGTCCAACCCGCGTGACGACTACAGTCCCGAGCACATGGCTGACGACCGACTGCACGGGACGTGGGGACGGCCACACGCAGTGCTTGGGGTGGGGGCGGGGGAGAAGGAGGGGGGCGAGAAACAAGACAGGGGGGGGAGAGGGAGGGAGAGGGGGGACGAGCCCCGTAACCAGCTCGGCCGCACCTCGGGACGTTTCGGCACCTCAGTCGCCTCACCTGTAAAATTATGGGGCCCTCGCGAGGACGATCCGCGACGGTGCAGACGGACATGGCCGAACAGGAAACGGCGCTGGCTTCGTAGAGCGCGAGCTCGCGGGAGCCGGGAGGATCCCTCCAGCGGGGGGCCGCTCTGACCACGAGGTCCGCGAGCTGCCCCCGGGCCGCGGCAGAGTGGGCGTTTCATTCTGTGGGGAGTGAGCAAGGCTAGACAGAGCAGGTGTGGGTTGCGGGGGGAGCAGGGGAGGCGGACCAGGAGGTGGGAGGAAGCTCGGCCCCGAGCCTGAGCCCGCCTGTGACGGGCTGCGACGGGCCAGCCACCTGCTGGCTCCGCCCGGACCAGGACGCCGGACGGAGGGCTTCCACAGGGTCCGATGCACAAGCCTTTCGAGGTGATTGATGAGTGGGGAAAGCAGGCCGGCTGCCCGCTGAGGAGACGCAGACTGGGAATTTGGAGGGTCTCCGGCCCTGGTAAACCCGCGGACGCCGTGACTCCACCCAAGTCACGCGGGAAAGGGAGGAGCTTCGCGATCCACGCTCTCCCTGAACATAAATCTCTCCTGTTTTCTGGGCACGCCGGGCGGGGGCCGAGCTCGCCGTCGCCAGCACCGAGCGGGGTGCCTGGCGCAGAGAGCGCGCCTGGTGCTTGCTGTTACCCGCCGACGCGGAGGGGTAACCCCGTTTCGAGTCACACGCGCGGCTGCCTTTTCAATCCCCGCGTGTCTCATGGTTGCTCATGGGCCCACTGAGCCCGGACGCAGGGAGCAGAGAGGCCGAAGCCTCCTCAGCAAACAGAATCGAGCGGATACTCAGGCCGTGGAAGCGGCTTTCCAGCTCTTTCTACGACGGAGGAGTCGGCACCAAACGCCCAGGCGAGAGGCTCGGCGCGGGGTACTGCTCGGCCCTGGCTCTCCGGCGACTCACAAACACCCGGTTATAAACCTCGCCGATGTGGAGAAATACTGAGCGCATTTTCACAGCAGATGCAGAAGGAGAAAATCCATTTTAAAATCCATTCTAACCGCTTGTGATAGGCGAGGCTCTCCGAAGCGCGCAGAGCGATGTCGAGGGCATTGTCCTCGGCTCCCAAGAAGAGAGCTTTCGTGACGCGGCAGAAGTTTCTCTCTGCTGGATCTTCAAGGCTTATTTACGGGCCTGAGAGAGGTAGATTGTAAGAATAGTCTCTCTGCTCGAGCTTGCGGCCACCGATGGAGCCGAGGTCCGCCCTCCTGGCGGACGCCCCTCCCTGCCTCTCCCTGCGCGTCGGCACCGGCGGGGCCCTTGGCGTCTCGGCTCCGCTGAGAAGTGGCTTGCGGCGTCTCCGCTGGGGTTTGCATCCCAAGGGCGCTGGGGCTGAGTTTCTAGGCGGCCACATCCGCACCGGCTCTGCCCCCGACTCCCCCGGTGGACTCCGCTGCCCGATGGCCGGCGCGGGGTCCTGCCCAGTCCAGGTTCACGGCGACGCCCCATCCGGGCGGGGGGCTCAGTCCGCACTGCGTCCTTGGACCCCGGAGTGGACCCTGGCCACGGCGCTCCAGGAACTGCTTGTCGCTGGGACGGGCGAGTGGCTGCACAGAGGCTCCGAAAACAGAATGAAATCAGCCCCCGTCCCCCCACCTTCGCCCCACCCCAAAGGACGGTCTTTACCCCGTTCCTGCTCGAGATTCAGCTCTCTATCTAACAGTGGAACCGACCGAAAGCCACACATTACGAGGGCGGCTCCCTTCCGCCTCACCCCGCCCCCGGCTTCTAGAACCTTCCTGAGCGCGTGGCCTCGCGTGTGGGCTGTGGGCACTCAAGCCGATGGCCATATCTGTTGGTCCTGTTCACTGACCGTTCCCTGTTCAAAGCGCGTGTGAGGCCATCGCGGTGAAAATCAGCCAAAAAGCGCGGCTGGGAACCGCTGCTCGGTAAGGGCCGGCTTCGGACAGGGACGTCTTCTTGTGGGTCGCTCCCACATCAGCCCCCCCGACACCCCAAGAGGACACTGCGCCCCAAAGGGGGCGTGAGGGTCTGGCACGGGAGATGCAAGAAAGGACGAGGGAGGAGGGGCAGACACAGGAGAGCCAGCCCCCCACCCACGCCCCGACTTGGAGGAGCCGATCAGTGACAACCAGGCGGGTTCAACCACCGAGACCCTTCAAGGAAAAAGGCCGCGTCCTGGGCGAACGCCGGCTCCCGAGCCCAGCACGGGGGACAAGGGGCCCTTGAAGCCCCATCGCCTGGCGAGGGCGCAGAGCTTTTCAGAAAACGTCCCACCTGTGACTGCGCGAGGCGGGGGCGGCCGTCGGTGCCAACGTCAGGCAGCGGCGAGTTCTCGGTCTGCCGGGGCCGCACGGCGACCCCCGGGCCGTGTGCGGCCGTGTGCAGGGCGAGCGTGCGTGGCTGGCTGGTGCCAACCGTAAGCCGCGCGGTGAACTTTCCAGACCCCAAAGACCCCGCCGTGCTCGTCCTGCGAGGCCGCGGGGCGGGAGAGGCGTGAGCTTCACGGGGAGCTGAGCGCGCCGAGCCCGCGGCCCGCCGAGGGGCTGTGCCCGCCGCTCCTCACCGCGGACCTCAGCGCCCGCGAGACGCAGCGCCCCTCGGGGCACGGAGGTCGTCCTCTCGGCTCCGCCTGGACACGGACCCTGCGAGTCGCCCCAGCCCGGACTCAGCAGACTGAAAAGGGTGCGCGAAGTGTTTGCGCGCAAAGGCAGGGAGCAGAGACCGAAACCAGCCGGCTCTCGGGAAGCGTTGCCCGGCTCCGGTCCTCCGCGCTGAACGCGATGGCGTTTCAGACCCTCCACTCCCACCCGCGTCGTCATCTTCAAAGCGCAGGGACTGGGGGGCAGGGGGGCAGGGGGTTTGGGGGGCTGTTTCTCGCGGAACGCCGCCCAGAATGAGAACACACGGTGGCTGTGTTTGTGCAGCCGACGGTGACAGACTTTATTGATTTGAAAACACGCCCTTCCCCGAGGCGTGCGAGGTCTCGTGCGCGTTTACGCGACCAGGTCGGATAACGATGCACAGAGAGGAGGTTCCGGGGCCCAGCGGCGTCACCGGACGGGACCCGAGACGAGGCTGGGCCTTTCGGAGGTGACACCACTCCTTCCAGACTCAGACCGGGCCGTCTGCCCCGAATGTGGGCTCCGTCTGTCCCCCCTCCCTCGCTATGCCCAGATAGGGGGCCGGGGGCCTGTGCCCGTCACGTGCCGAAAAGGTGGGGGGTATGAAGCGAGCAGGACCACAGGTCCTAGGCATGAGGAGCACCTGCCATTCCCAGCCGGTGGCCTTTCTGGAGAGGGACTTCCTCTGAGATTGTGGCGTCCAGTGACACGGCCCAGACCCTGCACATGCCGGTCTCGTCCCGCATCGCCAGGGGTTAAGAAGTTTAATTTGAGGCTTATTCTTTCAAAAAAGTTAGATGTAGGTCTGGCCGTTTCTTTAAAAGTACGGTGATCAGAAAGCAAAGCGTCCCGGGACGGGGAGGCCCCTCGGTCCGCGTCCGCCGGCTTCTGGGCTGACGTCACCAAACGCCCGCGACGGGCCGGGGCCTGCTGGGCGCCCGTCCTCCTGCGCGCCCATCGCTTTCTCCGTCACACGTGCCGCGGAGCACGTCACGCACCCCCTCTTAACCGTCGCGGAATGTCCCCGGGACTGCAACGATTTCAGAGGCAGCAGCCACCGAAACAAAAAGCAGCCCTGTCCTCAGGGACGCCGAGCCGGGGTGGCCGGGGCCTCGCCACGGAGGGGGCCGCCCTCGGCAGAACTCGCTGGATCCCGGGAGACGTCACTCAGACCCCGGCCTGCCAGCCCTGGGCGCCTGGCGCTGGGAGGAGGCGGAGGGACGTGGTGGACCCAGGTCCACCCGGGGTCACGTGCGGGGTTCGAGGCCACAGGCGACGTGGCCCGCGTGGCAACCCAGCGTTGCCTGGAATCGGGCCGAGCAGCAGCCGGAGCCAACGCGGGATCTGCCCACGTTTCCAGGGGGCGCCCGCTCCCCTCCCGTCGCCCGGCTGGGCGGAGGGCAGCGCAGGCCCAGGCCAGTGTCGCCGGGGGCCCCTTGCGTGCGGTCAGGGCCCAGCCTCGCCGGAGAGTCTGGCCCGCGTGAAACACGCCGCCGGGACCTGTTCCCCATGTTTCTGTTTTCTGAACAGACGCTGCCGGCCCGTAGGTCATCAGGAGACGGGGGACAGGTGCCTCCGCTGTGACGGCTTCAAATAAGCCCCTGCTGGGCCCAAGAAAGTCCCAAAGCAGCTAATCCGATTCTCTCCCCGATTCTCCCTAAAACCCGCCCCCGTCTCCTGCTCTGGTCGCCATGTTTCCGGGTTGACCTGGAAGTGTGGAGAGTTTGGGGTGAGCCGCCCTGCGACGCACAGGTCCGCGACTCCCACGAGGCTGGCCCGCTCCGTGGGCCGGGCGGGCCCCGCGGGCCCCGGGGCCACTCGCCCAGGGCTGCAATCCGATGGCCGGCGGAGGCCGGCGCCCTCAGTCCTCGGCGCACCCCACGAGTGTCCTGACGAGGTGCTGGTAAGTGGCTCTCTCCATCTGCCAAGAGTGGAAGGTCCTCACGTACTCCCTCCCGCGGGCCACGAGTCCTTTTTCTAAGGCGGGGTCGCTCACCAGTCTCTTTGCCAGCTGGACGAACTCCTGCAGAGGAGGGGAGCGAGAAAGGGAGGCGAATGGCTGGGGAGGGGGTGGCAGCCAAAGCCCCGCCTGCACCTGCCGCCCTGCCTGGCTCCTCCCTGCCCCGCCTGGCTCCTCCCTGCCCCGCCTGGCTCCTCCCTGCCCCGCCTGGCGCCTCCCTGCCCGGCCTGGCGCCTCCCTGCCCCGCCTGGCGCCTCCCTGCCCCGCCTGGCGCCTCCCTGCCCCGCCTGGCTCCTCCCTGCCCCGCCTGGCGCCTCCCTGCCCCGCCTGCCGCCTGCCGGCCTGGAGGAAAATGAGAGTCAATGCAAGCATGGGGTTGGGTTGAGACATCACACTCACTCACGCTCACACTCACTCACGCTCACACTCACTCACACTCACACACACTCACACACATTCACACACACACTCAACACTCACGCTCACACACGTGCTCGGGACCCTGGCACCTGGCGAATGGGGAGCCCCTCCCACACACGCCGGAGCGCCTGGCGCCCGCGCGCGCCCCGGCCTCACTGGGCGCACCTCCCCTGCCCGTGGTCGGCCGGGGCCCCCTGCATGTTGTGCTCCAGCACGGGCGTGTGTGCCAGACGCACGAGCACCCGGCTCACGCTGCACGCTTGGCCGCGGGCACCAGGTGGGGGGCGGCGTCCCGGAGGCCCAGGGCCGCGGGGGACGAGCGCCCGTCTCGGAAGTCAGAAGCCCGCGCTCTGAGAGGCCACGTGCCCGGCCGGGGTCACGCCGCTCGGCGGCGGCTGCACCGGGCATGCGACTCGGGCGTCCTGTTCCCCGGAGCCCTCTGTCCCCCCACGTGTGGGCGCAGCACACGCCGTGTGTCACCCGGGGTGCTGCCCCCGAGGGGCACGCCGGGGGCGCGGCACCGCCGGAAGGCGAGGCGCATGCGCGGAAGGGGGGGCGGGGGCCGTGGCGGGGGCGGGGGGAACGGCGCCCCTTACCTGAGGGTCGGCGAACAGTAGCCCCGTCACCTCGTGCGTCACCACGGCGGCGTTCCCAGGGATGTTTCTGGCCAGGACCGGGACGCCCAGGTCCATCGCCTGCAGGGGGGGTGGGGCAGGTGGGCGACGGTCGAGGGGCGCCCTGGCCCGACGCGCCCCCCGCTGGCCACTCGCTGCGCACGTCAACCGCCCCGCGGGCGCCTCCCAGGAGCCTCGCCGGGCAGACGGCGACCCCGCTGGGTTTTAACTGCGTTTGCCAGACGACCCGCTGCCGTCACCGACAGTCACCGCCGCGTCGCCGAGGACCCCGCCCCCGCCCTGGCTAAAGTCCACGTTGCCAGTCACCGTCACCGTCCCCGGTGAGGCACTTTCTCCCAGCACGAGCGGCGTGAAAGCCAGAGGCCCGAGCACGCCCCCCGGGCACACGGCCGGCAGTCAGAGGGGACGTGGCGCATGCTTCCGAGTGTTCGCCAAGCGGGCTCTCAGTCCCGGAGGTCCGGGGCCAGCACGTGGCGCCCCACAGCCCGACGTGCCCCGGCCCGGGGACCTGGCTTCCTGGGAGGGTCAGGGTCAGGCCGGCTCTCCCGGGGCCGCCGTCCGCGCGCCGCGTTGACGCCGAGCCATCCCTGCAGGTGGCAGTGGCCGCTTCACGCGCTGCCGTCGGGAGCCGGGACCGGGCTGCAAGCTCCGCCAACCGGCCGCCCGCTCAGGCCGCCCACGGGCAACACGGTCCTGCCGTGCGTCCGCCTCTGCGTGACGGAGGTCTGGCCACGAAGGTGAAGTCGCCTGGTTCCGGCTGCTCGAGGACTCTGACGGGACTTTGGGTGGCCTGCCCACTGCCCGCGTGCCCGGAACGGCGCGTGTCGCACGGGTGTGTGTGGCCACGTGCGGGGCCCGGGGCCCAGCCGCGCCCTGCGGCACACCCGGTTTCGGGTCCCACGCCACCCACGTCCTCTCAGGACACGAGTTGAGGTTCCAGGCCCCACGCAATGAGGAGGGGGCGGCGACACACCTCCTCTCTGCCCCCGGGACTATTCTGTTTCCCCTGCCGGGGCGGGCGGGGGAGCAGAGCTGGCTTGCTGCGTGGACGAGAGCCCCAGCTGCCCGCGCGTCCCCGGCTGCACGGCCACCTCCCAGGAACGGCGATGGGCCCCCGGGTTGGGGCCTCTCGGGGGTACTTTGCGGCCGCAGAGGGGCTGCCAGCCGTGGTTCTCCACTTCCGTTTCGTGCGGTAAAGGCCGGCATGGTTGACCCTCACTGCACTTCGGGACGGGAACCGGGTGGCCCGGGCGAAGTTTCCCGAGGTGGCGCCTCTCACCGTGCGGGCCGGAGCGCTTCACGGACTGACTGGCTGGGCGCACTCTGGTGTTTGGGGAAGGCACGGGGCCTGGGGCTGGGACGTACTTGGTCTGGGACGGACTTGGTCTGGGACGGACCTTCTCACTGCTCCGTGCTTTAGAATGGGCCCTCCCGTACCCCAGGCAGAGTGTGTGCGTGTGCGTGTACAGGTGTGTGCATGTGTGTGCACACGTGTGCGGTCCGTGTATGTGCGTGTATGCATGCGTGTCTGTGTTCTGGGGTGGGGAGGGGAGCCCACGAGGAAGACTCAGATGAGAAAATACTTTTTAAAAAAATTAAAGTAAAATGCCGTTCATTTAAATTCGTGCTGGATTTGACTCCACAACACGCCCAGACTTGAAACGGCGGAGTCGCGGCAGGAAGGCACGTTGAGCTGAAGTCTGCGTTTTGGACTCATCAAGGAAGGAGTGTTTTCTCAGCCGGGGCTTTACGCGCTCCGCGAGAAAACAAAGCTAATTCTGAAAGGGCAGGGGACCCTCCCCCCAGGGCACACTCACGCTGCGGGTCCCTGGCCGGGGTCTGAGTCGCCGCTAACGAAACGCACCCGCCGCCCCCAGAAGTCAGCTCCATTCAAAGCCCGCCACCCAAAGGTTATTTTGGAGTTTTCGAAGCGAACGCGTCAACATTTCAAGGCGTCAGAATTGCCGACAGCTGTCTCTCCCGTGGAGGCAGATGAGATGTGACAGCCTCTCGTCTGCAGCGGGATGCTGCGTGTGCCGGTTGGCGATCACCCCGAATTCCACTTCGCCTTCTCTGAAGACGTTGGGGGGGGGTCTTTACGGGGGGAGGGGAGGCGAAGCGGCCAGGGCCCCGGGACAGGCACGGTGACAGCGCTCGGCTCCTGGGCCAGGGCAGGGGCGGGCTGCACGGCCCCCCCCACCCCCGACCACAGCTGCAGCTGATTTCACCCCACAGTGACTGACGCTAATCCTCAGCCGCAGAGCGAGGCCCTGAGGTCTGGCTGCGGTAAATGCACTGCGAGCCCCACACTCAGGTCTTCCAGGCGTCCTTGTCCTCGGAAGCTGGAATCTCGGGCGAGGGCGAGCGTAGGCCCCGCCCCCGATCGTTTGATTGTTTTTTTTTTCTTTTAAATGATGCCACATTCAAAGAAGGTATCGGGTGTGCAACATCGGTCACGTCTTAAATCGAGGGAGGATGTTCTTCCCCGCTGAGTTGCCGTGTTCTCTGAAACGCTGTTTCACAGGCTCTACCTTCGGCCACTAAGTTACGTAATTTCAATGAGCGTCCGAGGGACTCGGGGGTCTCACGAACACGTGGCCCCAACGGCACCGCTCTGAGCACCCTGGGACTGAGAGCCGCATCGGGGGAGGGAGGCAGCGTGGCGCCCGCGTGGCAGGCCCAGGGCCTGGGAGCTGCGCCTGCCCTGGGCTCGGCCGCCGTCACACGCGCCAAGGCGCCAGCCGGTGCCGCGACGGGACACGTCACAGCGCTGCCACCTGCGGCCTAGCGAGGCCGGGCTGCCCGGTGCCGCGGCCGCAGGAGCAAACGGGGCCCCCTCGCTGAGGTCGCGCCTCAGGAGGGATCTGAGCGCGAGGCACCGACGGCAGAGTGAGGCACGGGGGCCCCGTCTGCCCTGCGTGGGGCGCGCACCGCGGCACATGGCCTCAGGTCAGCGGCACCCGGCAGCTGAGTGCAGCCTGCAGCGGGGCGAAGGGGGGGTGAGCCGGCAACGGGGCTGCGGGGCGCCAGCCGGCCCCCCAGCGTCCACCCGAGGCCCGCGGCGGAGGCCGGTTATTCCACAGGGGAGCCGGCCACGGGCCGCAGGGCGGCCGGAAGGTGCCCGCGCGGCCCACGCCGACCAGGCAATGCGGCAGGCCGGAAGCTCGGCGAGGGAGCTGGGCCCGGCCGTCTCCCGCCCATGCCTTCCCCACCCCCTAAAGAACACACTGCAAAAAGGAGGAAGAAACGGGGAACGGAGGCTCCCTGCAGGGCCGCGCCTCCACCCCACGCCCCACACCCCACTCCAGCCTCTGGCCCCCGCCGCCCTCCCCCGGAGCCGCCCAGCGGGGCTGGGGTGCAGCGTGCCCCAGCTGTGCGCCACGCTGTCACCGGCGAGGAGGACCAGCCACGTAGGACGCGACGACCTTTATCCCGATGCAGAGAGCACATGCCGGCGTGCGCGCCCCGGGGCAAACGCCTCCGCTCTTTGCGAGCTGCGGAGCTGGAGCTGCGAGACCAGACCGGCAGGCGTGTCGCCGCCCGCCCCACCCTGCCCCATGACGAGCACGCATGGACCCGTCCCCGCCGCGCGCCAGGCCCCAGCGCTCACCTCCAGGACCGCGGCCGACATGCCCTCTGAGACGGAGCTGTTCACCAGCGCGGAGCAGTGCTTGAGGGCGGCGTGCAGGTCGCCCTGCGCCATCTCGGGGAGCAGCCGCACCCCCGCAGCCCTGCAACGACAGGGGGCAGGCGGCTGTGCCCACCGCGGGGCCCTCGCGGACGGCCGGGACCGGCCGCGGACCCTCTGCACACGGCTGTCTCCCGTGAGGCCGGGGGGCAGCCCGTGGCCCTCAGCGACACCAAGTCACAAGCGTCCCTGACGCCGGAGGCCAGAGGGGAGCTTTCTGCCATTTCCCTCTGCAGGACTGAGGGAACGGCCCTTTCCGAATCATTCGACCCTTTTTCAAACGACCTTTTTAAGGATACTAGTAGAGACGATAAGATGTATGATAAACAGAAAGAAACGGGAATCCTGAGATAGAATGACTCGCAAACGCCCACGTTCCCGCCACCCGGAGGCAACGGCATTTCGCCGTTTTGTTTTTCTGGTCCCACAGTTCGGCCCCCCCCCCGCTCCCCGCCCCCCCTGTGGATGGGGGCACGCGGCACGCAGACCCTCGCGGCAGCACCCGCGGGCCCGGTGAGGCGGCGTCCGCGAGGCGCTGGGAACGGAGCCCGGGACGCGGCGACCGCTGCGCGGACCCGGGGGCCGCGACCGGGTCCCTGCCGCCGTCCCCCCGCTCACCTCCTCACTCCGGCTTTCACTTCCCGGGTGAACACGGGGTCGACCTGGAAGGAGACAAGGACAGGGTTCCGGGTGAGCGTGGGCTGGGCCGGGGTCACAGGGGGACGGCCACGGAGCGGGGGCCCCACCGCGCAGGGCGGGGCGCCGAGCCCAGGCGGAGAGGGGGACCCGAGACAAAGCTCAGAAGCCCACGCACGCTGCTCGTCGGTCGGCCTGTCGCGCCGGAGCGTGGGGAAGTGAGGCCCCCCAATTCCAGGCCTCGGGTCAGAAGCATCCGCGGCCCCGGGGAGAGCTCGATCTGACCCCCCGTGAGGGTTTCGCTGTGACGCCGCTGAGGCCGGCCCAGCCGAAGCCCCGCGTGGATCCGAGACAAAGTTCGAATTTTATTTTTAATGCGGAGCCTTCCCTAGGAACGCTCTTCTAACGCCAAGGGCATGTCCGTCAGCTGGTGACGGGAACAGAGGCGGCCCAGCCACACCGGGGGGCGACGCGGCTGGGCTGTAGAGGGGACGAGGCTCTGACACTCGCCACAGCACGGGTGGCCCCGGGGACACGGTGCTGAGAGAAGCCAGACACAGAGGCCCGCGGGTGAGGCAACCCCGTTTACACGGAACGTCCAGAATGAGGCAAATCCACAGAGACGGGGAGGAGGTTTGCGGGGGCCGGGGCCGGGGCGGCAGGGCACGGGGAGCGGCCACCGATGGGTGACGGACGTGTTCCCGCAGTGGGGAGGTCTGACGTGGCAACTCTGTGCACGTGCTGAACGGCCATTGGATTGTACGCTCTAAAATGGCGACTTTTACAGGACGTGCATTATATGTCAATCGCCAAAAGAAGCCAGGTGCAACTCTTCCGTTACTCACAGCCTCGTCTCCCCGAACGTGGGTTTCGCTCCTCGCTCTGGAGCGACCCGGCAGGAGCACGCCCTCCGGGTCAGGCACTGCGTTCGTCCCGGCGCATCTCTGGTGAGAATATGTTTTTCTGAATCAGCGCGAAAACGAACAGCTGTGTTTTCGAGCTGGGCTGCGACGCCGGCAGGCTTCCCTCCATCTGTTCCTTCAGCCGACTCACACGCAGAGGCGCAGAGGCCGCAGCCGCGGCGGCGCAGACCGTGTGGGGTCCTGGATGCGGCCACCAGGCCGGCCCCACCCCCGCCCCGCGCCGCTCACAGCGGGGGCCCCTCGTGTGTAACCCAAGAAACCCAGCAGCGCCTCGGGGCGCTGGGGGAGCAGATGAGGGAAACGCATTTCGTGCTCACACCTGAGCTCGGACACGGCGGTTTACACACGGGCAGCGGCAGGAGACAGAGTCCGAAGCCGCGAGGGGGGCGGGCGGGCGCCGGGGCCGCCCCGCCAGCCCCGCCAGCCCCGCCAGCCCCGCCAGCCCCGACGCGCCTGGAAGCGTGGCTGTGCACCTGCACGCGCCCAGACACACGCCGCTCTTCCCGAGGCTCCGGATTTGAGAGGTGAGCACGGAGGCCTGAAGCTACCCGCTCACTGTGTCACAGGGACCCGCCCGGCTCCCGACCGGACACCAAACCACCACGCTGTTTGCACACAGGGACTCCTGCCCGGGTAAGTCCACTTACTGAGGCACCGAGACGGCCTCAGGGGACACGATTTTGGCTGCCACGGGGCCTACTGCCCACTTAGGATGAAGCTGCCACATACACTCAGCGCGTCCGGTCCATCCAACTGCAAACTCTTCAACGAAACAACGAGAGGCTGGTTTGGCCCTGCACTCCCCGCCCCCCCCACCCCCATAATTAACAACAATTACAATTTAAAAAGAATTGACAAAATGCTCTTAGATTCTTGCAAGTGTAACACTGAATTTGAAACTATGTTTCAAGATGCGGCCCAGTTGGGGGCTGCAGACAGGTCGGAGGATTAGTGTCCCGGAGGAGGAGCCGGAGGAGCCGGGAGCCGGGACTGAGGGCAGGTTCCACGTCTGTTCTCGTTCGCACCTTGCCAGCAGGTGGGAGGGTTCGCGGCCCCAGCCGGTGCGACGCGGCGGACACGGCGACGCCCCTACAGCGCATCACGCCGCGGGACATCGCTGCTTCCCAGAAGCCTCGTTTCAGTGCGGAGCCGGCACCCGGCACGTCCACGCGGGGAGGGGGTGTGCGTGTGTGTGCGTGTGTGTGTGCGTGTGGCGGGTCACAGCGCACATGAACGTGTTGTCACGTCTGCCTGACACCTTGAACCTGGCCGCGGTGAAAGCTTTCACACGTGGAAATAGGCAAACGGGGCTTTTAGGAAGCGGCTTCCCGGCCCCGGCCCCAGGGAGCTGTTTGTCGACACCCGCCGGTAGGCACGCGGCCGTCAGACACGAGGCTGCCTGAGCCAGGAAGGGACCCGAACGTGGGTCTGTGTGTGTCGGTTCCCAGCCCTCTGGGGACGCTGGGGTGGCGGGACTCAGAAGTAAACAAGCTCTCGAAGGAGTTCGTGACCGACGGGTTCGATGCTGCCTTCAGTAATTAAGACGCTGAAATGATTCCGTCCACCGAGATGACATGAAGGCATTTGGGGTGCTGGCTCTTGCTTTCCTCTTAGATTCGATAAAGACCTTTTACGAGGTGGGCAACTGCTGTGGCCTGAACGTCTGCGACTCAAACCACGTGCTGAAGTCCGAGCTCCCAGCCGCGATGGCGTCGGAGGCAGGGCCTCGGGGAGGCTGGGTCACCGCAGGCGCGTTCGGATCCGGGCGTCTCGCTCTCTCCCGTGACAGGGAACAAGGGACCAAGGCTAATTAGTGTGCTGGGAGCCACCTTGTTTTCACGAGGCTGGCAGTGAGTGTGTGCTGAGTGTATGTGTGTGTGTGTGTGTGCGCGCGCGCACGCGTTATACCAAACGACAGAGGAAGGTCCTCCCGTCTCCCCGCGCTGGCCGCTGTGGCCACCCCGATTCCAGCCTCAGAGGCGTTTACTGGGTTAGGCGGCCTTTTTCCGGACAAACCCGTCACCTCCAAAGGTGTTTGAGCATGCTGAGAAGTGCGTGCGACCCCATTGGTGCTGGGTGGGTCCCGGGGGAGCTAGAATGCCTCCACGAGGAAGAATCGCAGCGCGGATGAAGCTCCGAGCCGCGCAGAACGACACTCGGCCCTGCGAGGGGCGGCGAGCAACGCGGCATTGGACGCGCACAGGCCCGCCCCTCCCTGCTGGGCCCGCGTGCAGACGGGGGGCGGGGGTGGGGGCGTTCTCGGGGGGGGGGGGGCCGTTCTCGGGCGGCTCGCCATGCGGCCCCGGCACAGATGCCCTGCGAAGCCCGGGAGGCATCTAGCAGCCTCACGTCCCGCTGGCCGGAAACACCCCGTGTGCCACAGCGTCCGAACCTCCCGCCGCAAATCCAGGGTCACGGTCCTGAGATGACCCTCGCCGCGTCCCTGAACCTGGGGGTGGGGGGGCGCGGGGCGCACGCCCGACCCACATTAGTGGCAGGTCATGGACAGCCGCGGTCCGACCCGGACGCCTCCCCGCCGCTGCCGTCCCCGGTAAGGCGGTTACGGGCCGAGCGCGCCGGCGCGGACGCTGCTCTTTTGCGAGACGCTTGGGGCGGTTCCTAAGGCGATTTGGGCCACGTGCGACGCCCGCCTCCTGCGGGGTGTAGACGGACCTTTCCGCCGGGCAACCTGCTCTTTATAAAGGGCTCCGCGTTTCCGTGAGAACTTACTCTTTATCCCTGGGTAGCAAGAGATTAATCCCAAAAATGCATAAAGCCTCGTAATCTTTAACCTTGGTCTGGCTTTCCTTTGTTTTTTTAAAGGCGAAAAGCCTTTATTGACTCAGAAAGGACAAAATGATTCGGTTAGAAAAGTCAGTAAACTAATGTCAGAAAATACATAAAACGCACGAAGGGGCCAACAGAGAGAGAGAGACAGGTGTTTGCGGCCGGTCGCCCTACCTCGGGGCCCACGATCACCATGTAAACACGGGGTTCCTCTCGATGCCATTCTGGGGGCAGAAAAAGGAAAAGAAACGCTTTTAAAATGGGTGTAAGTCACAGCTACAGACGAGTCAGCTTGTTAATTGCACTGCGATATAAATGATTCCTCATCATTTTTCTTTTATTCACACTGACTGACTTAGTCAACTTGAATTACGTTCATTTAAAGTGTAAATATTTGACGTATTTTGCTTTTTGGTACAGTGTTATTTTTCTAGAACGTTACGTACGCATCATTCGGATATCTAAGGATGAAGCTTGGGGATTTACCGACGGGCACAGAGATCAGCTTAGGCAACGTGCCTGCGAATGCACCAGACAAAGCGCCGTGCGTGAGACGCTGTCCGCTGAGACCGCCTCGGCCTTATCGCTACTGGCTCTTTTTGGACGATTCCCTCAATAGCTACGGGCACAGGAAAGTGGAAAACAAGCGAATCCGCTCCGCGGCACTGTCGTCTCCTGGTCGCTTCCAGGGCACTCTCGAAGCCGCTCTGCTCCCGTGCAGAGCGTGAGGAGGGACGGCAAGGCCGCACTGCCCAGGGGCCCGGGCTCCAGCCGGCCGGCGGCGTCCGGGGCCTACCTGAGAACGCGTCCACCAGGAAGAGGGGGTCCTTCACCCGTCTCAGCCCGCAGACCAGGAGGAACACGCACACCTCGTCGGCTCGCTGCTTAATCTCTGCAACAGAAGAGCCCGCCGCGTTTTCGGGAGCGAGGCCGTGGCCTGACAGCATGGTAGCGATGACCCGTGGACGCAGCTCCGAAGCCCCGGGTCCCGGCTTCCCGGCCAGCTGTCCCTCCCCTGACCTCTGCCTCCATCGCCCGGAGTGAGCCGACATCCCTCCCGGCCGGCAACCCCGAGCCAGGCTCGGCCGGCTGCAAACGCACGAGTGAGCCCGGCAGACTCGGGGGAAGCGAGGATGAGCCTGGGCCAAGGGCCGAGCCGTGAAATCCCGAGAAACCGCGCGGCGGGCGTTTTAAGCCGCTGTACGTCGGGGTGGCTCGTTACGCAGACCTAGGTCGTCGGTGCAACAGAAACTTAATGTAATTAACACGCGCCGACCTCAAACCCCGTCCCCTGCAAGCTGCTGCACCTGGACATAAAACCATGCCAGTGAAAGGTCTTCATCCATTCATTTCATCCCTTCATGACTTGATTACTTAAACGATTTCCTTTTGTCTATCCTTGTGTGAGTCTTGAGTGAGAATACAGTTCGTCTGAATATAGTAAAATACACCGATGTGTATCACATTTAACACAATCGCAAAAGCCAAATAACAACAACAACGATAACAATAATAATACATAAAACAGAACCAGACGTGAAGAAAACCTTTACTAAAACGTTTACTAAAATGATTCAGACGTTCTTCTTAGAAAAGCCTTAAAAAATTATCAGTCTCTGAATTGACCGTGGACGGTTTCATTGAGAGATGTTGCGGTTTTAAATATTTCCGAAATATTATGAGTATCTTGAAACTAATCTTAGAGATACAAACTCCGACGCGTTTTGTTTGATCAGAAGTTGAAGCCGGAAGCTGACGTGCAGAATCCAAATCTGAGGTCAGAGGAAGCTGAGGTCAGACAGGTGCGTCAGAGGTCAGGAGACCAGCTACTCCCTTCCATACACGATAAAAGTTGAAGAACGCCTTCAAGGATAGGAAGGTCGGGTGCGGGAAAACGTCGAAACCCACATTACCAGACCAGAACCGCCAAAGAACGCCGAAGCCAGCGAGGACAAGTCTGATGAGGACGCAAACGAAAGTGCCTTCTCCATAATTACTTATTAATTACAAAGGAGACGGACCTCTGGAGCCACGCAGGGGACACCCCTTACCTGAGGGAGGAAGCCTTAGCCCAGCGCACGTGGCTGCGTGTTCGCACGCACACACGTGCACACGCACGCACACGCTTCATGTAAAAACACCGGAACGGGAGAAGGTGGGGTCGCGTGTCTCCTGACGGGTCACACGGAGCACGTGCCGCTTCTACCTATTCAAACATACAGGGGGCGGAAAGACGGGAGGCCGCAGGACGGGGAAAAATGTGGACGCTCCAGAGAGGGGGTGGGGGGCGGGGACTGTGGCCGAACCGCAGACAAAGCAGAGTCAGGAGCGCAGCTGGCGCGCGGGCACTGGCGTCCAGAGACGAGCGCGAGGACGGCGCCCCTTTAGACACCGGGGACGGCTCGGCACAAACACGCCCCGCACATCCTCCTTCCTGCCACGTGACAAGGACCACGGGGAAACGGACCGTGCGCCTTCGCTTTGACTGGACGCCGTTCGCTGCTCGGAAGACCCGGCGCCCTTCGGGTCAAGTAAAGCTGGAAAAGGGGGGCCCCTCCCTCTCCCCCACCCCCCGCGGTCCCCGGAGGGTCAGCCTGGGGGCGGGAGAGCGGCTGACAGCGCCATCCTCCAAATGTTTGGACCGTGACGCACAGCGACTCGGAGTGGCCAGACCTCGGGCTCCCTGTGGCCCCGGCCAGCCTGCGGGCCACGTGGTCGGTCCATCCTCCGAGGTTTGAAGAGAACGGAGCGGACTGGTCTGGCAGGTTCGCGCCGCCGGCGTCGGGGAGGCGGGTTCCTCCCTCCGTTTCCTCGTTTTCACCCAAACGCGGTTTCCTTGCCTTTGCGTTTGCGCCGATGTCCAGGTTAAACGCGACCCGAGGCTTGAGCTCATCGCTCACACTCACTCGCATCCACGCGTCCTCCCGATGTCACCGTATTGTCACCTTCGCAATGGAACGTGTCGTTTCCGTGGCCGGGGCCCGCGTCCGTCCCAAAGCCACGCCGCCTCGTCCCCTCGGGCACTGAGCAGTCGCCGGGCCCGCGTGAAGCCACCGTCAGCCCCCTCTCCTTCTAGGCCGGCGGCGCTCTTTATTTTCCTTTTCATGTGTTATTGGGGGAGAAGATAACTCAAGACCTTCAGACGAGCGCACCCGACTAGGGAACTTCAGCCGGAGGATCTGATTCGCGGGCCATGGAGGCGTAAGGGGACCCGCCACAGCGATTTCTCACACGAGAAGCAAGCGCGTTTTCCTGGGAATAGCCCGAGGAAGAAAAATAGTAGCGTCTGAGTTAGGCAGAGTGTCCACAGAGGAAAACAAATAGAATTTTCACAGAGAGAGAGGAAAAAAAAAAAACCTTAAATAAATGATAGAAATGGAATTAAATGAAAAACGAAAAAACAGGACGGCGCGGCCGGGTCAGATTCCAGCTTCTGGAGTTTGGCAGTTTGATGCCCACAAGGAATCAACACTTTAAACGTCTTGGTCGTCGACGTTTCAAGGCAAAACTCGTGGGTCACTGAGCTGTTTGAGATGTATATGGGAATGAACGGGAAAACTCAAAGCCCAGGGAACCAACCTGACGTCCAAACCGCTGTCTTCCGATCCGAGTCGCCGCCGCGAATGTCACGTGACAAGCTGCAGCAAGGCTGCTCAGTGCCGTAACCTTTATTCTTTGTCGTGTTCCTCGTCGATCCGTTGAGAACACAGAGTCTGGTTAGCATACGAATCGTTTAATGTTTTAAGCCCAGGAGCCTTCGTCGTTTGCTAGCTAGGGCTTATTCTCTTCGGGGGACCCTAACGCTGACACGGGGTCCGTGGCAGAGGGATTGTTCCCAGGTTTGGGAGCGAAAACGGCCTCGGGGCGTCCTCCTGTTTGCTGCTTTTGCATTTTCGGCCTCTTCTCTGAGTTCACGGGCGGGAGGCGCGACCTCAGGTGCCCCCCCCCACTCCAGGCCCTCGGGAGAAGCGCCGGGACTCCCCACTGCGGACCGTCCTCGCGCCTTCGCCGGCCTCCCGCGCGGTCGGCCTGGGAGGCGGCCGTGACCGCCAGGCGCGCGCTGCCCGGCCCCTGTGCACAGCGACACTTTCCGCGCCGAGGACGCCGAGCGAAGCGCTTTTCCTGGTGCTTACCCGCCGCGCCCGGAAACGCACCGCGCGCCATGGGGCGTCCTCGCGGGGTCACCACCGGGCGTGCCCGCCGACGCTCCCCCCCAGGGTGACCCCCACGCCCCGGGCAGCTCCGAGGAGCGGCCTCGTCCCACCCACGGCCACACTCTCTGCTGCTCGCCTCGCGCGACGACCCGCCGGGCAAGCGCGTGGAGACGGCGGCCGAGCGCCTCGCCGCTACGTGTCGCGCCCCCGGAGCCCGCAGGCGACGGGCTCACGGACGTCGCGACGCCGCCGCGGAGGAAGGAAAGACCGGGCGGTGGTCCGGGCTGACAGACGAGCCTGCGGAGCACGGCGTCGGGGTGCGCGAACCAAGCGCGTTTCTACATGCTAGCAACGCGCAGCTCAAAACGAGAGTTAAAAACACTCAACAATGGCATTGAAAGAATAAAATCCTCAAAAATAAAGACACATAATTATATGTTTGACACCTAATTATAGCTATAATTATACAATTTTATGTTATGAAATATTTTATATGTTAACATGTTGGTTAACATTTTAAGATATATTTTATATATCATTTTAAAGATAAATGTGATGATACGATATAGCTATAATATCAATGTTATATCTATAAATACGTAAAAATCATTATGCATGTAAAATTGTTGAGAACGATGGTATCAAGTCAAAATGTTCCTTTTTGGCGCTGAGATTTCAAACGGTTTCAAATTTTCGTTGTTCTAGCTGATCTCCGTTTTCACATTTTTTCCCAACGGTCATGTATCACGTGTGTGACTAGCGAAGCAGCATCACGTGAGCACGGAGGGCGGCGGCCTCGAGAGGGCGACCGTCACGTGGCGTGACAGCGAGCGTCCCGCCTGCGGCAGGCGCCTCCGGGACCCGAGCGGAGCCAGCTGTGCCCGCGCCGGCCGGAACGGCCTCTCGTCCAAAACCGCGAGCGCGCGGCAAGCAACCCACACCGGCCGACGAGGTGCGCTTCGGCCAAAGCCCTCGGCAGTCCCCGCCCCTCACCTGCCGCGGCCGCCGCCCCCTCACCTGCCGCCGCCCCCGCCCCCTCACCTGCCGCCGCCCCCTCCCCCTCACCTGCCGCCGCCCCCGCCCCCTCACCTGCCGCCGTCCCCGCCCCCTCACCTGCCGCGGCCCCCGCCCCTCACCTGCCGCCGTCCCCGCCCCCCCACCTGCCGCCGTCCCCGCCCCCTCACCTGCCGCAGCCCCCGCCCCCTCACCTGTCGGCCGTCCCGTCTCTCACCTGCACGCTGGAGGAAGGCGTTCCAGTCAAAGGCGGCATTCGGGGCCGTCGCGATCCCTGGGCGGGAGGAAGGAGAAGGAGCTCACCTGGCTGCCGTTCAAACGAGGGTCATGCTCGGCCCCTACGAAGCCACTCCGAGTTCCGAGTGCTTCGTGAACTCCCGTGAGTCCCTCCACACGTGGGGTTCAAAGCGAGCCCTCGGGGTCTCCACGAGAAAAGACCCGCGGCCTTCCCTTCCCCACACACACGTCTGGACGGGCGGCAGCCGCATGACGGGCCGCGCGGGTGGCCGTGTGCCCCTCCGCACCATGGGAAGCTCCCGGGGCCTGACTCGTGACCCCGGCCTCACTGCCCGGTGGACCCTCAGTCGGAGTCAGTTGCTCTTCGGGACCGCTCCGTCCCTGACTTCCACGAGGCCGTGCCGTCATGTCCTGGCCGTGCGTAGGAGACCCCGAGGGCTTGAGGAAGGGACGTCCACGGCCACCATCAGGCAGGGCGGGGTGAGGGCAGGAAGGGGTGAGGGCAGGAAGGGGTGAGGGCAGGAAGGGGTGGGGGCAGGAAGGGGTGGGCACCGAGGCACCAGCATTCCAGGTCTCCCCAACTCGACTCAGCCTGAACAGAGCAGCGCGTCCCTTTTCTCTTTTAAACATTCACTGACGGGCATGTGAGACCTTGCTCCCCAATACATGTCATCGGTTTGGCCCAAATAAACTCTTATAAAAAAGACAAAAAAAGAAAACCCATGCCATGGACAGACTATGTGGCACTTGCACAAGTGGAACATGTTGTGATCTGCATTTTTCATCATTCTTTTATAATGTTTTCCTGTTTATCTTTTATCTTAATGTTAGAGAATAAAAGTGTATCCATTCTACAAACTATTTCTAAGTAAATCTCAGACACGGTATTATTTCATCCACAAACATTTCAGTAGCTGTCTCTACGAGATAAAGACTCATTTTTTTTTCCACATACATATATTTCAAAATTCTTACCTTGACTCTGCACATAGATTTTATTCTTAGCATGCGGCTTTCGAACAGAGGGGAGAAAGAAAGAAACAAAGTAAATTTGATAGCCCATTGCATTGCAACTATTTTTTAGAAATAAAAGGGAGGCCACAAGAAAATCATTGTGGAACAACACATCACCAAGCGTCCCCTACACAGCCGCTCACAGGCCAGTTACTGAGTCAGAGCGAAGAGTTACGTCTGCTTTTCATGGGTTTAGCCCATTAAAATACAGCCCCCGCCAGGTGAGAGGCGCGAAGGAAGAAGCCCCTTCAATCAGGCGAGGTGCGAGTTTAGAGTCTCGCGGTTATCATGTTAGTAGGAAGTCGTTAGGCTCAGACGAGAACATGCCAGTGACAGCCCGGCTGGTGCGTGTCATGCGCGAAAGCTGGAGGCCGGCGTTTGGGGAGACGCGGTTCGGGGGTACGGCACCCTCGAGGGGGAAGAGCACGCTCCCCCAGCTCTGGAGGAGGAAGGGGTCTCGGGGGAGATAAGTCCACGCGGTAAGTCAGGGAATAAGCGAAGAGGCGGCAGGAGGCGTGGCCTCCCGGGCAGGGGCCGCGACCGCGGAGAGTCAGGGCGCCCCGGAGAGTCAGGACGCCCCGACCGCCTCTGACGGCAGCGAGAAGGGGGCGCTCGCGAGGCTGACGCGGCTGTGGGCGCCGAGGTGGAAACTTACTGTTCCTGGCGGCGTTTTCCGGCGGGACGTCACGAAACTACTAGGGAGAAAGAGTCCGTTTCTGGGGTTCGCTCTGACCCAGCGGCAGAAACGTTTTAAAACTCGAGTCGGACGCGAAGGGAGACGTTAACGGGGTGAGAGAGAGAAGCCGCTTCCCAGGGGCCGCCGGGTCCAGGACGCGATTCCTCCCAGGCGATGCAAAGGCGGTCGTTCTGGGGAAAACGTCTGAAAGGGGGCCCCGGCGAACCAGACGAGGGGAGGGGGCGCATGCGAGCAGCGTGCGCGGGGGACCGGCCTGGCCTCCACTCTCCCCGCCCGAGCGCCTGTGGTCACGTCTGGGACGCGGCGCCCCCCGCACTGTGTGGGGCCGCTGATCCCTTCGACCTCCATCCTCGAATCGGTTTTAGGTTTGGGGAAACGAGCCAAAGGGGACGCAGTCCTGCCGAGGGACAGGCGGTGGCCAGGGGAGGGGGAGGGGACCCTGCCCTCTGCCCGGCTGCAGGGGCTTCTGGGAGGGTGGTGCCCCGCCAGCTCCGGCCGCGGAATAGAGACGGGCAACGCGCAGGAGGCTCCACGTGGACTCACTTCTGACCGTCACCACTGGACCACCCGGGACGCGGCCCCTCGCGAAATGCCCTTAAAACAGAGAGCCTTTCAAAAATAAAGAGTTTTGAAAATCTCGAATCATTAAAAAATAACATATTTGCTCTAATGGGAAAAAAATGGATAACAGCAGCAACTATTTGAAATTAAAAATTGAAGTTCAGAGCCCTAAAATATTCCTTTGGTTTCATTCTAATTTCACTGGAAAGCTGAAGAAAATGATCTTGGAAGGCAGGGAAAGCTGCCGATGCCTCTTGCCTGAGCAGCCCCGACTCTAAAACACCGGCCCAGGCATCGCCTCTAAGAAGGATGGCGAAGCCCTTGTCAAAAATATGTGGGCGCGGCATTTTCACTTTAAAGTTAACGCAAGTGATTGACAGAAATAGATTTGATCTAATGCTACGTAAATTTGACTCCCGGAGGTAAGGCATGCCACTATGTTCATCGGCAATTAGAACTCTATAAACCCGAAATGCTCCTTTCAAGGAAATCCCTTTCTACACAAACAGAAATTAACTAAACTGGTGTCTTAATGCTACAAGCAGAATTAACTGACTGTGTGAGAAGCTATGGGGTTTAATTGCAGGTCTTTACATCCCTCTGAGTATTATTTCTCTAAAATCTACTGAAACCCTGAAAAAATAAGCTAGCATCGAGTCCTCTGCAGATTTTTAAAAGATGCCAGGAATGATATTTTAAGGTCCTATCCAAGCAAGTCAAGAAAATAGACTTATAGTGGAGAAGAACTCTGGTCCTGGGCTGTTATTAATCATCTCAGTAAAAGAAACCTGGCCGAAGCCAATGGCTTATATTGATTTTGAAAAACATTTTCTATATTAAAATATTCTAGATACAAATGAGCTTCCTTCGCCCACTGTGCACTGTTGCTCCACTCACCTCGAAATGACGTGGATCAAAGCCCTGGCGACGCGTGCCCTCTGCCGGGCGAGCTTGTCAGCACGCGGGACGGGAGAGGCTGTGTGTGTGTGTGTGTGTGTGTGTGTAGGGAGAATACGTGTATCTGTGTCTGCCTGTGTGTATACGTATGTGTGTATGTATATATACACATATGCACGGATATCTGTGTATGTATGTTCATGTGTGTGCACATACATATGTGTATGTGTGTGTGTGCAGGGAGAATATGTGTATATGTGTGCATGCACACATTTGTACATCTATGTATGTGTGCATGCGCACCTGTGTGTGTGCATGTGTGCATGTGTGCAGATGTATTGTATGCATGTGTGCGTATCTGTATGCACATGTATGTGCACCTGTGCGTATACGTCTGAATCAGACAAAGATAGATTTTTCGGGAGAAGCGAGCGTCCAGGAAACACAGGGCGGGCAGAGGTGGCAGCCGGGTCACAGGTCAGCTTCGCGGAGCCAACACGGAGCATCCCACAGAAACGAGGCTAAACCGATCCATGACCCTGGGCGAGATCAGGGTGAGCGCGGGACGCCCGGTGGGGCCCGGTGGCTCACGAAACGGGAACGCCAAGGGGACAGTTCCAGGAAGATGAGGTGCGCGGGGTCACCGCTCTCTCTTCGCGCCCCACCCCACCACCGCCCTCCCCTGCCTCGTCGCCGGATGAGCCGGAGCGCGCTTGGATCCCCCCCGCGCGGGACCCCGGGCCGTGTCAACGGTGAACTCGGCTTCCAGGCCCCACACGGATGTGTTCCCCCCTTTGAGTCATCCCTAAACTTTTCAATTCCCAGAGGCCTCATACAGGGGACAAAAATAAATAAACAAACAAAAAACGAAAACGCAGAGCGCACGGCAGTTCCGCCCGGCGTCTCGGGGGAGCCGGTCTGAAGAGGCGCCGTGAACCGTGACGAGCCCCCCGGGCCGGGACCGGTGCCCGGGGTCTGCCCCGCTCGGCATCTGCGGGGCCCGCCGGCCCCCAAGCTCGCCTCCAAAGCCGATCGGACGGACGCCTTTCAGGGTCCGTGACATTAGAAGCTGTGAAGAGAGGGGCGGTGAGCCCGGGTCCTGTGGCCGCCGAGATGCTCGGGACGGGCCGACACGAAGCAGGCCACACGCGCGGGAAGGGCCGGCGGCCGGCACGCGGCTCGCTCGCGAGGGACCGGCCCCAGCTCGGGGGCGGCCTCGAGCTCACCTGCGCCGCGCCCTGCGCTGACAACGGCCGGCGAAATCCGTCCTGCTTTCTGCGTTTCAATTTCCAAAAGGGCCGTGAGGAGCATCAGCGCACACCGAACCCAGCATTACGGCGTCGGAGTCGCCTGACACAGCTGCTTCAAGAAAGTTGTTTTTCCTCAACGAGTGCCGAGGCGAGGCAGGGGACCTGGCCCCAGATGGCGGTGACTCAACGTTTCCAAATAAAAAATCACAAAAAAAAAAACAGCGCCACCAGGAGGCTCGGTTCAGAGCTGGCCTTGGGGAAGCCAGTGTGACCTTCTGGTCACCACTGTGCTTCCGTGCGTTTGCTCACCGCATCGAGCAATATTTACTCAGACCTGAGATTTTCTAAAAATAGTTCATAAATGAACGTTTGAATTTAGATCAGCCCCTCTTATTAGAGTGTTTATTTTAAAAAACAGATGACTAGTGCAGGCCTGTGGGGCTTCGAACCCGAGAGAGACGTATTAACCTATAATCATTGCTTCTGCAGAGAGAAGCCGGTTCAATTAAGACATGCATCTCATTTATTTTTCATTTTTTGAAGTATGTACGTTTTCTGACAAATGTCTGGTGAATTTAGAGATGGCATTCTAAACTTGGACTAGACCTAAAAGTGCCCAAATTTGCATTCTTCGGGTGTGTTCCACACTGTAGTACGAAATCAAATTCTATACAGACTTCCCCATTTCCACAAAGCCTATGTTAGTTAGACATGTACAGTGAATTGAATTCCTAGAAACGCCAAATCAAGTTTAAAACCTCACACGCCAGAGTAATGCTGCCCCAAAACACATCCGTGCTGAACCGTCAAGGGGAGTATTAATGACATGGGTGCAGACCTGGGACTCAGCCCAGGGCGGAGGCGTGCTGTGCACGTACAAAGTAGGCATGTTGTCACATTAAGGCTGATACAAACAACATGGGAAAAAAAAAAAAAAAAAAAAAAAACTACAGCCTGAGCCCGAACAAAGGCACCGCAAACGAAAGGAGATAAAATAAAACTACCTTTATCGAAATCCAATCAAACCAATTTGTGTAGAGTCAGCCAGAGATAGAGCCATGACCAGAAACACAGCCTCCGAAATAACGTTTTTAAAGGCGCGACAGAGCTTTCTCGCGGGGCCAAAACTCACCCCCGGCTGGCGAAATAACCCCCCTCGGCACGTTTCTGTCAACGTGTCCCCCACGACCGGGGACCGTGTGAGCCTGTGTTGGCCACCCGGGAACAGACTCGCATGCACGCGGCGTCCAACATGGCCACCACCAGCTCACGAGGCGACCGAGAGTGACGGGGCCCCGGCCTGTGGGAAAGGCACACGGGACCTACATGCTGAAATAATACGATTTGGGGTGTGGCGGCTGTGCGGTGAAGAAGCTGACCCTGGCCCAGGAGGGGCCCGGCCGTGGCCTGCGGATCCCGGGCAAGGATCCACGTGCTACCTGGGAGCCGCGTCTCCGTGAGGGAGGGGCCGGCCACCGCCCACAGTCAGGTGAAGGGCCGGAGGCCAGCTGTGGGAGTTAGGGTGGACACCGTGGGTCCCGCGGCGTCAGCCGATGGAGACGAGTGTGACCACACCCTTAGGGGCAACGAGGCGGCCGGTCCATCACGCCCTCATCGCAAGGCCCCGGTAAGAACTTCAGGCAACGCGCTCGGGGTGGGGGGTGGGGGCGCTGCCCTGGTTGGCACCACTCCGTGTGTATCATCCTGGGGGTGAAATGTCGTAGGTGCCCGGGGGCAGGGCAGGGGCGCGTGGGCCCAGGCAGCGGCCCCTCGGGACGGTCCAGGCCCGCCTCCTTGCCCGTGATCAACCGAACCATGAGCGAGCTGGCTCCCGGCAAGCTCTGTGGGTGCTCCCAGACAGAAGACTGTGGGCTCGAGGTGGTTCTGGGGGCCCCGGATGCACGGCGGGCACCACCAGCGAGGCATCTTGGTGACCCGTATGCTCTGCCGTCCGGCTAACTCCAGGCAGGTTAAATAAAACACCCGATTGAAACTAACTGGACTGGTTTCCACTTACTTTTTTTAACGGAGCATTTAGAATCGCACCCGGGGCCCACCTTGGCGGTGACATCGTGTTTCTGTTAACGGCGCCAGTATGGACAGTGTGTCTGTTTACGTGTGCTCTCATGTAAATTAAGTGTGAAAAACACAAGTTTTAGACCAGCGCTTATGCTCGACGCTGCCTGTGTCTACGTGAAGTGTAAATAATGTATGCTGTCCTCTTGAAATAGCAAAACAGTAAGAAGCCAGCACCGTAATCTTTCTCATCCGAGATTACGGGCCTCTGATTCTGGCTTGATAACCGTTAGGGGGGGATCAACTAAACTATACTCCAAACCCTCCTGCCCACTGAAGTGGGGAGCGTGAGCCTGGACACCAAGCCCGGAAGCCCAGCAGCACACAGCGGGGTGCAGCCAGCCCCCCGGAAGCCATGTCATGGTTCAGAGCCCATGAGCCCAACTCGCCTCTGCGAAAATCCATCTAAAATAATTATGCAAATGCAGCTGAATGATGAACCTTCACGTTATTCAGACACAGTTTTCATTTGCAAAAACTAATCACATAAAGGCATGAAGCTGGACTTCATTGAAAAATCACCCACCAAAAAAAAACAAAACCTGTATTAAAAAACAGGTTCATATTCAAATTTAATAACTAACCCTCGCAAATTACTTATTTTTTAATTTTTTAATTTTAATTTTCCAATTAGAGTTGACATTCAGTATTATTTTATATCAGTTGCAGGTGTAGAACATAGTGGTTAGACATTTTATGATTTGTGACGTGACCCCCCCATTAGCAGAGCCCCCACCTGGCACCCCGCGGTTATGACAGTGTTACTGACTCCGTTCCCTGTGCTGCGTTTAGTGTCCCTGGGACTCCTTTGTAATTGCCGATTTGTACTGCTCAATCCCGTTCCCGTTGCCACCCCGACCCCCCTCCCCTCCTCTCTGGCAATCTCCAGTTTCTTCTCCCTTCTATGAGTCTGTTTTCATTTTATCTTGTTCTTTAGATTCCACATATACGTGAAATCGCATTAACCCCGCCACCTTAAAGGGCGAAAACAAGCCCGTCCTCGCGGTCACTCCCCTTTATTTCCACGCCTCTTCCATCGCCATCCCAGACCAAACCTCGCCGCGTCTCGTCTCGCCCAGACGCCCGCCGGTGGCATTTGGAGGAGGGTCTTTCTGAAAACAAAGACAGCTAACCCCGGGCTGAGGCAGATCCAGGTGGCTGGCCATCCAGCGACAGGCAAATGAGTGACAGACGTCGTGCTGAGGTGTACGGCGACCCCCTGGGAGCACACGGCTGAGAATCCACCCCTGCCGCCCGGCCTGCCCCGAATGTAATCGACCTCCGCACTTAGCGCAGTTTCTCATTAAACTGAAAAAGTTACAGTCATCTAAGAACGCTCGGCCCCACGCTGCACTCAGCCCCCGACACCAGGCCCCCCATGGCACCCTCTCTTGAGGACAGCCCACTGCGAGCCTCGCTCCGGAGACACCCCAAGTCCAACACTGGCCTCTCACCCTGCACGCTGGGAGCTCGGAGCTGCGGCCCTCTCCCTCCCCAACCAGCTCCTTGCTAGATCCTTCCAGAACGCACGGGCCAAGCATCGCAGGCCACGCTAACGTCCTTGAGCCCGATTCACTTCCTTGCATGCCGTGATTCCCCAAACACGCTGCTTACCATGAAAAATAATTCTTTATCCAGGGGCACTGCAGGTGGAATGACATGTTATTTATAAGTGAAATGGTGTGACGGCCGTGATGTTTTAACAATATTCCAGAAAATGAGTGCGTGTATGTGTGTGTGCGCCTGTGTGTTTGTGTGTATGTGTGTGCCTGTGCTTGCGTGTATGTATGTGCATGTGTTTGTGTATGTTTGTGAGCACGTGTTTGCATGCATGTAGGTGTGTGCCTGTGCGTATATGTGTCTGTGTATGCACGTGTTTGTGTGTACATGTGTGTGCTTGCACGCATGTAGGTGTGTTTGTGTGTGTTTACACGCATGTAGGTGTGTTTGTGTGTGTTTGCACGCATGTAGGTGTGTTTGTGTGCGCGCGTGTGTGTTTGCACACGTGTAGGTGTGTTTGTGTGCACGTTTGCATGTGTGTTGGTGTGTGGAGAACGAGAGTAGATTAAGAACCGGAGACCTGTGAGCCAGGCGGTGGGTGCAGAGGAGCTCGCTCCACTATTCTCACTACTTTTACAGATGTTGGGAAATTTCTGTAATAAAAGTGTCTAAGGAAGGCCCCGCCCCTGCACATTAAATTCTAGACGTGCTCACGGAGGCGGCACGTCACCCCCCCCCCCCCCCCGCCCCCGTGGGAGCGCAGCTCGCCTTGTCTCCAAGGTGCCCCCGGTGTGGGGAGGACGGCTGGGGCGAGGTGGTGCCACCATCAGGGGCTGGCAGGAAGCGAGGCGGACAGCGGGATCGGACGCGAGCCACCCTCCAGCCCCTCCCCCGCCCGCCCCCTGCGCCGCCCCGAAGTGCCCCCCGCAGTGAGACGGGACTAGATCCCCATTCCTACGCTGGCTTCGGCTCCGGGGACGGTGGCACGCGTCACACGAGCAGAAGCTTGGCGAGCGCCCATGCCCGGAGCCTGCGCTCTCCTGCCCTGCGTCTAACAAACGCCGGCAGCAGGTGCGTCCCGGCCGCGCCCGCTGCGACCCCCAGGACCGCCCAGCGCGGCCGAGCGACCCCTGCCAGGAAGGCCCCGGCGGCACAAAGAAACAACAGTGTTTCAGGCGCTGTGCTCGGTGTGACTTGTCACGCAGCAAGACGTACGTGACATAGTAAGTGAACACGTCCCCGCCAGCTCTAGCCGGTGCAGGGTCTGCGGACAGAAGCGGCGTTTACGACTGAGACGATCGGTGCATGGCAGGGGGGGCGCTTCCGCGGGGAGGGGGCGGGGGTGTCCCGCTTCCGCGGTGGGGGGACACGCTTGGGGAGGTAGTTGGGGGGGACCCGCTTCCACGGGGGGGTCCCGCTTCCGTGGTGGGGGGACGCGCTTGGGGGGGCAGTTCTGGGGGGACACGCTTCCGCGGAGGGCGGGGCGCGGGATGCGCTCGCGCAGGCGGGAGCACGCGCTCCGTGCTCTGTCCGGCGGGACGGGAGCCCGCGACGCTCCCTTCACCCCCTTCCGATGCGCCCTGTGTCTTGTCGCGTCTCGCCCAGGGGTAGTGGGGGAGGGCGGGGCATTTCAATAGCCCTTTAAGGCCACTCGTAGGTGCGAGTCTCAGATACTCCGCCCGCCTCACGCGAACCGTGACCTCTTACGGCCGGTTGCGGAGCCTGAGTCGCGCCGCCTCGCTAAGCAGGGTCGGGCCCGGTGAGCACCCGGATGGGAGGCCGCCCGGGAAGACCGGGTGCCGCAGGGTGCTCCGTCACACTGCCGCCCGCCGGGCGGGCCTCTCCCTCCCGCGTGGCCCCGCGACGCCACCCGCGTGTCGTCCAAGACACACTGCCGCCCTGAGCGTCACAGCCCTTGCACGCGCTGGAACGCCGCGTCGCGCGACCCTGACCCCCTCGGGGCGGCCTCTCCTTAGCGGCCGCTAAGGTTTCCATGGCAACAGACAGCGCCCTCTGCAGGGACCGGCTCCGCTCGCTCCTGATACACCAAACCGTCTGCCAAGTGCCCGAGTGGGGAGGTCCACGCTGCGTCTGCCTGTCGCCCTTTCAGATGAAAAGCAGCCGCGTGGAAACTGGCCGGTTCCGTGCGCTACTCAAACCGGGGTCGCTCAAGGCGACCGTGCGGCTCCGCTCGGAGCACAGCGAAGCAGCCCGGCGTCCTTCACCACACGGCGGGTTTTACGTGTTCCACGGTTAATGTTCAACAAAACGAATCGTTTTGGATGGCGCTATCACGGAGATCTTAGGTGATTAAAAATAAACTGCGCGTGGGTGGCAGGAACGAGCCCAGGACGACAGGTGCCGAGAGCAGCGGGTGTCGCCGGCCCTGCTCCGACTGCCACGGCTTTCCCAGCGGCTCTCGGCGTTGCTATGGGAGCAGGCCCGGCCCCGCGGGCGCCGCGGAGGGCTCCCCAGGGCCCCTGGGCCCTGCGGCCGGGGTGCCTGGGTCCCCGGCGGGGGCGCGGCCCCCGAGCCGCGAGAGCTGCACGTCCTAAGCCGTGCTGTGTGGCACCCGGACGCTCAGCCCAAGGGGCGCTCTGCACCCCGCACACGCCACCCCGGCCCCTCCGCTCTGCGCGCACGGACTATTCGGGGCCTCGGGGATGGACCGCCAGCCCCGCGAAGGACGGCGTCTGTCCTTGCCCCACGCGGCAGGTTCTAAGCGCTCCGTGTCTCACGGCCTGCAAAATGACACTCAAGAAAAACAGCGATGGAAGATGAGCATGAGGGGGAGCTGGGGGGCACGGGGGCGGGGACGGGGACGGGTGCTCCTGTGGCCCGGGCTGCGGCAGGCCTCCCCTCAGGGAGAGGACAGGAAATGCCCCGGGCGCCGGCTCTGCTGTGCTTTCGTGGAGCCCCCCCCCCCCCCCCCCGCTGGGCACACCCCCCCATCCCCCCACCCCTCTGGCTCACGTCACCTGCTCCCTGAGGCATGAGTGGGTTGACTCGGAGAGCTACAAAGTCCCCGGCTCTCTTCGAAGTGACTCAAACACAGAGTCCCCCTAGGGAACATCGGCCGCCCGAGGGACCCTTCTGCCAGCTACGGCCACATTGACAGCGCGGCCTGTAAACCACCCCACCTGCGCCCACTCACGGAAAGGAAACAGACGAAACGTGACAAGGTTTGGCTCCGGGGCTACGTTTGCTGCTCCATAACCCCATGGAAGAACCCAGTGGCGTTTTAACGGGAGCTAAACACATCAAAGCGTCAGAATGCGGGGACCGTAGCGGCCCGAGGCTGCGACAGGCAGTGCGACCGGGCCACGGCGGCTCCCGGAACACCGCCTGTCCACTTCCCGGCACCACGAAAACGGCCACGCGGCAGGAACACATACCCACTGCAGGCACGCCACCTCCTTCATCGACTCGGCGAACGCGACGGCGAATCTGGCAAAGGGGACAGAAGGGGTGGAGAGCATTAGGGCGGGACTCGGTGAACGTGACCGCGAACCGGCTCGCGAATGGGGAGAGGGGAGGCAAGACGCCCAGGTAACTGCAGTCCGTCTTTACTACTCGTCCTTGGCCATTAAGTTCAATCTCTGCTCACATCGAGAGAAAAAAAAAATAAGCGTATGCAAGAAATAAACACACAGCGCTGAAAACTCGCTACGTTTCCAGTTCCTGCCACATAAGGTCAGAGATAAAGCCAAAGCCAGGAGCCGGAGAAAGGCCCGGAGCTTGGCTAACCCACCCACCGCCCCGAGGGCAGGCCACCCCGGCCTCCACCCCGCCGGGGGCCGACCGCGGCCACACACGCATTTGGGATGTGCCGGGCGCATGCGGGTAGTGAGTGTCACGGTCTGCGTGTGCTCAGAAGTGGCCGGTGCCAGAGCTCGGGCCACACCCACAGGGGATGCACCAGGCCCACCTTACGGTGCCAGAAAGTAAGAACGTGCTAAAAAAAAAAAAAAAAAAGGCGAGGGCCCAGCGAGAGGACACGAGCGTCGCCTCGGAGTCTCTCCGGTGGCCGTGGCTGCCACGATCCGAGCCCAGATCGACAAGACGTGCCGGGTCACCCAGAGAGTAAGGTAGAATAAATGTCCACGAGTCCGTGTTGATACAGGTTAAGACGTTGGCCAGGTGGAGGGGGGCGGAGGGACGGCTCTTCCTCTCACTGGAATCCAGGAAGTGCCGAAGCCCAGTGGAAACAGCACCACGGCGAGGCCAGCACCGCGGGTCCCATCGCGGAGGAAAAGGACCGTTAACCACGACTCCGCCCAACGGCGTGGCGGGAACGGGCGGCTTCTTCCCTCAGGGGTCCCCCGCCTCCCCGTCTGCTCCAAGCCTTCCCTCTCTCCTCCCCGCTTACCGCGCTGTCGCCAAGCCCAGACGCCCCCATTTCAGGGAGAAACGGGAAAGCTCCCCTGGGGGGCCACAGGGCCGAGAGAGGAGGCTCGGGTGCCGGGTCGCAGTGCACCGTGCCTCTGAGCCCGCGCGCGCCAGCCACGCCCACCGGGGGCCGCCGTGCGGGCCTCGGCAATGACTCAGGCTCCCTGCAGCCCGCGTGCGGACAGGGGGTGCCGATCGGCTGCGTCCGGCGGAATCGGCTTGGCCCGGAGCGAGGAGGGCTAAGGGCGGAGCGAGCAACGGGCGTCACGAGGGCAGCGCAGAGACCGACCTTCGTGGGAATCTGCAAAACCGAGAAACCGAAGCGCCGAACGACTGAATGACGCCCGCGCGTGGGCCGCTGGCCGCAGCTCCTGCTCCCTCGGCAACTGGACGCCCGATAAATATTTCCTATCGCAATTTTCTGCGGCGCTGGCGCCGCTGCCCGGCGCTCTCATCAGAGACCCACACGGCGGCGAACGGCCTGGAGCTTTCGGACGAGAGCGGGACGCCGGAAGCGGAGAGGAGCCGCGGAGCCGGGCGCGCAGCCAGGGCCACGAAGACCGTGCTCCATGCCCCCCCCCACCCACCCCCCGACACACACAGACACACACGGCGTTGACAGGCCAGTGCGCAGGCGCGAACGCCAGGACAACCTCCGGGGGCAGCGAGGCCCACGCATCTGGCAGGCGTGGCCATTATCCGCTCGGCCGTGAGGACGTCAGCTCTGTGCCCGCGGGGCAGCGCCCTCTGCCACCTGCCAGCCCCGGGCGCGCAGAAACACCGGACCGGACAAACGAGCAAACACGCGAAGGGGCAGGGCATCGGGCGATCAGGGTCGGGAAGAAGGACGGGCGGCGGGCGGGGCGGGGGGGTCAGGAAAACGTCCCAGGCGCCCGGAGAGGGCGCTGCGGGGGCGGGAGGACCAGCGTCCCAGCCCGGCGGGGGGGGGGGGGCTGTCACCGTCCCCACCCGGGCAACCGTCCCTACCATTCCCTGTTCACTCAGGGACCCGAGTGCCCCCCCCCGGGAGCCAGGGCACGGCAGGGAAGGGGGGCGTTGGGTGGGCCACCGGCACAAAGGGTGAATGTGTCAGGAGCCAGCGCGGCCCAGTGGGGCTGCCCCGTCGTTTCCCGCCAGACGCGGCCTCTCTTGTGGCTCCTCCCTACAGCTCCTCCCGGCACTGGCTTTACACCCACCTAACAGACGACCTTCACAGAGAGTTTCTAGCCCAAAGTCCCCGGGGAAATAAAGAGACTGAAAAAGAACACATTTCTTATGAAAAACACAGAACCGCCCGTGGCACCCGGGTTGAACACTGCCATTTCAGAACACACCTACTGACCATGACATGGGACTCTGTTTGCCACAAGCATCTCTAGAAATGCTGTTGCTCAAAAAGCAAGTGACATTGCTGATATTCGACCAGTTCTGACCTACAAAACAGCAGTCCCACAGTGGACCCGGCCACGTGCGGTATACTCCCCGTCTGCGGAACTGTTTCTGGGGCATTTCCTGTCATAGAAACTCTCTCTGGCCGATGAGATTGGCAATAGGAAGTTTTTCTAATATGACCTTTTCCCACCAGTTTTTACAAATTCCAAATACTCCCTATCTCATTTTGGTATTTCTAATATAATTACCAAGTACTTAATATAATACTTACAAGCCAAAAACCTGATTCTAAACCAAGTTTGAATATTCTACTATATAGAAAAAGAGTTTAAAATACAAAAAACAAATGTTCTAAAATATTCCTTATAGGGGAAACATAACCGCTTACGAGTATCTGATTAAAAACAAAACTCTCATTATAAAGCTGGACAAGTTCAATCCTCCGTTTTGCTGTGTTATGTCAGACCAGGGATGTACGATCCATGCGGCTCTCCTGCCCACCAACCTGAATCAATATGCCCCTAATAAAAATCGACGTGTATTTTAATAACAATGCAATGAATAATGCTAATGATAATACGATAAGACAAATTCATTCAATATTGTTTCTACCGAGCAGAATGATTTGCCTTCCACGAGACAGCGCCTTACAAACCGCATGGGTCCAAAGGTGATAAATTTCGAGACTATAGGAACAGCAGCAAGAAAACCTATAATGACAGGTCACCTTTCGACGGCAGCCCAGCTGTGGTGATGCTTTTGCTTACTGTCACACCCCACACGCACACAATGTACTCTGTTTTAAAAAGGTTCCATTGGCACATCTGTGTTCACGGCAATATCCACACCCACCCGGGGGCTAGAAGCGTGTACAGGTGTGTCAGAGTATGACAGCAGCTGCCAGGCACTGCCAACACGTGCTCTCCAGGCTCAGGAATGTGGGGTGGTCCCCCCTGACGAACAACTGTTCCGCCCCAAGTGCCCACAATGACCTCACTGAGAAATGCAGCCCGCAGCCCCTCTCACGAGGCGTTTTGATCCAGTTCAGAAATCTGCAGAGTCAGAGCCACGTCCCAAAGATTCTCCTTGAGAAAACCTGACGCAGCCTAGGTCCCGGTCTGTGTGCTAACGAAGCTAGGGTCTATCCGTATGGCGTCTCTTGGGAGACAGAATGACCCGTGTCAACTACCGTGTAGAACACCCCAAGAATGTCCGTGTAATGTTAACCGCAGTGGGAGAATCATTCGACTGCAATAACTCGGTTACAAGGACTATCCGCGGCAAAACAAAAATCTGCCGAGCGAAATAAAAACAAAACGAACGGAGAGGAGGAAGTGGGCTTCTGTGGTAAGGTGTGAGCCCCCCGCATGCCTGGCCTCCTCCGTCTCTGTTCCCATGGACTTGCATCCAAAAGGGTCGGGCGTCCAACGCCTGGGAAGCCCTCGGGTCGTAGTACCTGGCTTCTTGAAGGACTCTGCCCATCGCTTGATGTTTCTCCCCGTCGTTCACGTCTTCATTTAAATCGGTCCCACCGAAGATGATTCCAAAAGGGACGCCGTGGCCTGCGAAACAGAAGACGTCAGCAGAGTAGACTTCGGCCTCGGCAGCCGCCACCCGGCCGGCATCGGAAGCCGGGGCGTGCTGATGGCGCGGTCTCCCCCAGCCCCCCGGAGTGGCAGGCGAGGGGGCACAGGGAAAAGCGGGACACGGGATCGAGCGAGTGAGACCCCGACCACCGTCGCCAGGACTATGAAATCAACTCGCTTTGCATTTAAACAATGAATCGTGTTGTCGGCCACCACCTCTCAAAGCCAGGCTTATCGTCCTGGGGGACGGGCACATCTGGGCCTGTCAGGGTTCGGGACAGAAAAGGGGCTCTGCAAACACCAGGGCCTCCCATGGATCACCATGACAGGCACAGCGCTTCGCGAGGCAGACGCCATGACTGCACCTCCAGGGGACGGGCCGTGCCACCGGAATGGCAGAGCGTGGAGGGCAGGACAGTGGGGACCCAAACTATCTCAGGTGCTGCCTGTGCAGAGTGAGCGAGGACCGCGATGAGCGAGTTTACTCTAAGTGAAGAGCCCTGTATGGACGGAGGGCGTGGGCGGAGACGGGGGCGTGGTCAGTGACAGGGCGGAGCGCAGACAGGGCGTGGTCACTGTGGGGGGCGTGGTCACTGACTGACGTTAGCGCTAAGGGGGGCGTGTGATCACTGACGCGTGGCGGGGGCGGGGGACATGGACGCAGATGGCAGGTGTGGGCATGTACCTGTCCTGGCTTGGGCACAGGACATCCCACGGGCAAGAATGGGCGAGGCACCCTTGAGCCACAGTGCGTGGTATGGGGACAGTCGGGGGCCGGATTCGCCCCCGGAACCTTCCCAGAGAGACGCAGCCCTGCCCACACCTGACTCTAGGCCAGCGAGGGCCAGTTTCCTGACCGGCGTCCAGCAGCGATGGATAAGGGACGCGGGTTCTCTCAGGCCCCGCGATGTGGGGACTTGTCGCAGCGGCGGTAGGGTACCACTCCAACCCCCACTGCCACCAGGGCCCCCCTCCCTGATAACAGACGGCCACTGGAGGGGCTGAGGAACCAGCAGGAGTCTCTTTCCGGTGACGCTGCACAGGGGAGTGTTAATCTTCTAGGAGCAGGTACCGCGTTCGCGCTCACTACTGTTCACGAACGGCTCGCACGCTGCGGATACGTTAGACACTGCGCAGCTGGTGTCCGATGGGGTAGTTATGACGGCCGGTGTCAGCTGTCAACCTGACCGGGCTCGGTGACGCCCAGGGAGCAGGCCACACGTAAACGGTGCGCGTCCCTGCGAAGGCGTCTGGGCGAGGCCAGCGTTGGCACTTGCCGGGGAGTGAAGAAGGCCACCCCCGCCTACAAGGCGGGCCCTGCGGGGGGACGGACCAATGGCAGAGCGGGGGCCAACTCCGTCCATGTGAGCTGGGTGGGTCAGCACCTCCCGGACCGCAGGATCGGTGCCCCGGGCCTCACCAGGCCTGCACCGTCACCGGTCACCTCGGCCTGGACTCGCACTGAGTCGCTCCCCCTGGCTCTTCTGGGTTCCGCTTGCTTATGGCCGACCACGGACATCGTGGCCTCCACAGCCCGCGAGACTGTCCCTTAGAAATCTCCTCCTCTATGTCTGTCTGTCCCCTCGGCTCTGTTTCCCAGGAGGCCCTTCGCTCAGCGCCCACAGAAAGAGAGCCCCACGCAGAGAAACCAAGTCAGCTCTGCGGGGAACTTGGCGACCGGACCCAATCTCCTTTGTTCAGTCTCTGCGCTCTTTAAACCGGCTTTCGCCGCCTAGCGCTCCCCCCATTCACGAATCGGGGGAGCAAAACCCCTCATAGCTGCCCGTCCTCGACTTTAGGAAAAGTCCCATTTCTACCTCCTGAAAGCGGTGGTCTGAGCTAGGAAACGCACACCCGAAACCTTCAGACCACGCTCCCCCGCAAGGCGTCACAACAGTTCCCACGCTGACCCGCACGCTGGCCCGTGCTGACCTGCATGTTGACCCTCACGCTGACCCTCACGCTGACCCACACGTTGACCCTCACGCTGACACCAGCTTGGAAAAGGACCGGGAAGCCAAACTAGCGCCAAAGACAGCTGCAACGCCCCCACCCGGGATGGGAGAAACGGGGGGAGCTGTTCCGGGGTCGGTGCTGGCAGCGCCCCGCTGTCGCCCCCGGGGCCCGCCCGGGCTACCTGGCAGAAGCCGGCCTGCTCGGTGGAGGTGGAGGGCCAGCGCCGCCTCCACGCCGGCCGCCTGGATGAAGTCGGCGACGTCCGGCTGGCTGTCGAAGTCAGAGGCGTCTCTCAGGACACACGCGTGGCCCGCGGCTTCCAGATGGTCCCTTCATCGAAACAGAAATGGAGAGAGAAAGAGATGGGGGTGGGGATGCTGAGCGCGGCTTCAGGTCGCAAGACGATTCACGACGGGTACCCTGCATCGTCCCGCAGACGCGACTGGCCTGAAACACAGGGCAGGGCCCGTGGTCGGGGACCACGGCCACCTATCCGCCGGTCGCAGACACCTGGTGCCGTGCCGGGCCCGAGGCCAGCAGGAGCGAGGGCTGGGGCAGGAAGTGCTGGCGACCGGGGGGCTCGGGGCGCGCGCTGCACCGGCTCAAGCAGACGGCCGTGTCTCTGCTGCCGCGATCCCACGTTTCCCTCCCGTCCCCCGACGACGGACGACGCCCAGAGCTGGTTCGTAAGCGCCCGTCATGCAGCCCCCGGGGGCCTGAGGCGGGAAACGATGGTCCGGTAAGCCCGCGGGCCTCTGGGGACGCGCGCCTCAGGATACGGGCAGGCGGGCGATTTCACCCGCGTCCCTGCGGGGGGCCGGCGGCCGCGGCGCGGTTTTGACGTGAGCCGTGCCGGGCGATGGTTGAAGAGCTGCCGACGCGTAGAAGAACGAAGGCGGGGCTCGGAGTCCGGCAGGTCACGCTCCCGCGAAGCCTGGGGCGAGCCCGGAGGGGTCGGCTGGACACAGCGCCATGCCCCGGCCCCGTCTGTGGACTGGACGAGGGGGACGGCGCCCGACGGCAGCCTGGAGAGGAAGCGCCGCCGCCAGCCAGCCCCGCGCTGCCCCGTCAGGAAAACGGAGTCACCGGGCCCTGGACACACGGCCGAAGAGGCACGTGCCGCGTGTGAACTCCACACACGGCACGTTGATCGCTTCCATGGCGATCACGCGTCAAAGCATTGGGGCAGAGCAAATTAAAGAGACGGCACCGTCAAAAGTAGAGTCATCTGTTGCTCTTTGCTTTGTTTGACGGGACGGACGGCTAGAAAATTCTTAGCAGCACGTGGGCTCATGGGCCGTTCGCAGGGGACAGGCTTGCCCAGTCCCCGCTCGGCTCTGGGCGGTCGGCGCCGGGCACGTGTGCTCCTTGGCGCCTGCTCTGCCGATCCTGGGATTTATTTCTAGGGAAAGCTTCCCGTCGGAATTCCCCCAGCAGGACTCCCGCAATGCCCACCGGTCACGCCACGGACCTTCGAAAGCTCCCGGCGGTCTGCTCTTCGCCTTGCCTTTGTTTACGAGACTTCCTGGCACCACTGTCAGCGACGGTCGCCGCTGCTAATCCCGTTCTCGTATTCCTGTGTTCTCCCTGCCTGAAGCCCTACATGTCCCCACCGGAGCGCCATGCGCACACCCCAGAGCCAGGGCTGTTCCCGCCGGCCGCTGCCACCCCGAACACCCGAGCCGTCACACTGCCACCTCCCCGCCCCGCCCCCCGCCCCCCGCTCCCCCATGTGCAGTTCTGGGACTTGGGGTTGCTTCTTCAGAGGCTCGGATCAGCCCTTCCTTCCTGGGCCTGAACGGGGCTGCATGCGGGGTTGGGAGGGGCTGGGGAGAAATGCCCAGCATGGGACGCGGACCAAGAGCCAGCAGGAGACCGAGTCCCGCACGCCCACGCCGCCTCAGCTGCACACGAAGCCTGCGGCCTGCCCGCCGCCGGACGCTCGCCGGGATGAGCTGCCGACTTCCCTCCCTGGGCCAGCTTGGTTCGGGTTGGGTTTTCAGCCTGAGAAGTTGTGATACCAACAGACGAGCGGCTTAGAGCTTCTGCCGTTAGTATATGTAAACTCTGCCTGTTGCGACGAGCTCTTTGTAAAGCCAGCACAGTCTCTGGCCCCCACCCGGACTGCCCCCCCAGGCTCGCTCGATCTCTTCCAAGTGACCTGTGTGGCTGTGCATCCCTGTCTGCCTCCCGGCATGGAGCGCCAGCACCTTCTCCCCTGGGGATACTGTCGTAAGTGTCTGCTAAATGACAACTTCAGGGGCGAAAAATGGAACAGCCTCCTCCCGTCCACGTAACATGCAGCCGCAGTTTCCCTGGGACCCTCTGAGGAAAGACAGAAACGGGCGCAGGCTCCTGCGGGCTGTTTTCCTCCGCGGCGGTGGCCGCGGGCAGCAGGAAGTCGCCAGAGGGCTGCGTGTCCTCCCCTCCCCCCTCCCGCTGCGGTTTGCTCCTGTCATCTGAAGCTGAAGCGCCTCCGTCCAGACACAGACACGGTCACAGGCTGCGTCCTAGGCGGAGAAAACACCCGGCTGTCCCCCCCGGAACACAGCCCGGCCCCGGCGCTCACCACGGGTCAGTCTGGAGCTGACGCGCTCACCCGCGCGTCGAAGGATGCTGGGGGCTCTGATGCGGAAGCCCAGCCCCCCACCCAGGCCCCCCACCCTTTTCTCATCTGCTCCCCTCCCGGGCATCTGCCCCTGTGCTCTCGGGAGCTCTGCAGACAAAACTCCCGGCACCCAGGGGCCCAGCGAGGACCCGACAGTTTGGTTTAAGAACGGGACGCAAAACCTTTCCTGGAAATGGCCAGAGAGTAAGCGTCTCTCTCCGGGTCTGTGGGCGGCGGCCCCTGTCGCATCGGCTCTGCACTGCGGTCAGGAAGGGGCCCCCTCACCGCCCGCGGACCTCACAGCCTCTGAGGACCACGGGCTGAAGTTTGTCCGGTCTCCTTTAGAAGACTCTTTCACGGTGTCTGAGGATGGGCCCTATTTTAGCATAACAGGAGGCGCCCCTTGCAGTGAGGGGCGTCCCCAGAGCTTCCTCCCTGCGGCAACTGTCAGAGCATGTACATGTTTTTTGCATCCATGACTTGTGCAACGTATTTCTCTGCCACACGTAAAAGGAACTTTGATCTCCGGGCCTCTGGCCCTATTTTGTAACTCACCAGAGCTGCAAGTGTTGACTTTTATATTGCGAATGACCCAAACCCACTTCCTTCAGGGAGGGTCAGGCCAGGATGTTAGGTCCTTCTGAAAACAGCCTCAGGGGAGGAGAGGTGGGTGGGGCCAGAGGGTCACCCCCCACCCTGATGGACCCCCGTCTGACAGCCAGGCTGGCGGCCTTCTAGTTGAGCCAGGCGGCACAGTGGGGCCCCTGGTGACTTTGTGTGTGAGCGAGGGCCCAGGGAGCCGTCCTGGCAAACCACACGCCATTCGGGCTGGTGAACAGGTCCTGCTGTCGATGAGAACGGTTACAGCGCTTAGCGGAAAACTCCAGATGGGGGGCGCCTGACAAGATGTTTAGAACGCTCCCTGACGGCCCCGGGCAGAACTCGAAGTCCACGTAACACCCCCACACATGCTGCCCCCCTGCCCGGCTCCTCCCCCAGGCTGCAAACCTCTTCCAGGAGAACCCGCAGTCCTGGCCCGAGGACAGAGGGCCACACAGACAGCAGGACACTCGCTCTCCAGCTGCCGACGCCCAGTTATTTCCCCCCAAACACTGTCTACTCTATGGCCTGCACCTTCTGAAAGCCCTCAGGACAGCAGAGGCCCAGGCCAACTCCAAAGACCCCTAGATACCCAGGATTTCCGCATTCTTCTCTCAAAAGTTTCTCTCTGTGACGCACAAAGCCATGGGTCTTCTCCCTCACTGCCGACCAAGGTAACGTGCACCCCGGAACCCACAGACGGGGGGCCACCCCTGGCACGGGTCAAGACTCGGCCTGAGCCGGGGCACTTCGGGAGGCGTCAGTCCAGGAAAGCCGACTGCCCGGGTCACAGCCCTCCCGCGGGGCCCACGGCTGGCCTGGCCCTGGAGAAGGGGTGAAGGGGACCCGTTGCCTTAGCGAGAAATCCGGGAACCCCAGGCAAACGGGCAGTTTGCACATCTCCCCGAAGCTCCCCAGATGCGCTCTTCCCCGAATCCACCCCTGCTGGGGCGGCCCTGCGCCCCTCAGTCCAGGCATCGTTTTCCCATCAGGAATGGACTTCAGAGACCTCGCTGACCTGCGTTCCCTGCGGCGCCTGGCACCGCCCACATTCACCCCTGAGCCTGTCAATCTCACCCTTGACGTGTGGCGCCCAGAGGCCACATCCTCTGCCTCCATCCTCTGCCTCCCACCCGAGCCAGCCTCCACGCCGCGGCCAGAACGGCCTTTGAGTACAGAAATCGGGTGGCGTTTCGCAGTTTGATCCTGTTCCCGATGCAAACAGAAAGTCCTGGGCGACGCGGGCCCTGCCTGCCTCGCCCGACGCGGGGTTGACTCCCCCGCAACCCTCTGCGACCCCCCATGAGCTGGTCCATGGCCAGGCACTGCTGGCGCTCGAGCTGGGTCAGTCCTCGTCATGGGGGTGTCCTGGGCCCTGGCGGGCGCTCAGCAGCACCCCTGGCCTCTACCCTCTAGGGCCACTCCCAGCATGACAACCAACAATGTCTCCGGACATCAGCCAATGTCCCCTGCGGGGCAAACTCGCTCCTTACTCCTCTGGACCGCCTCTCGGCCTCTGCTGCCAGGGAGAATCACTGACCTCGAGGATGCTGCACGGCCAGGGCCACACGAGGCGGCTCCAGAAGGCGCACCCTCCGCCCACCACCCCGTCATCTGCCTCAGGTGCCTGAGAACCCTCCCCCCCACGCTGAGCCCTCCCCGGCTCGCCAATGAAGGTCCACAGCGCTAAGGACAGCTCTGGCTTCAGGGCGGACATGCCGTGCACCAGGCCGTCTCAAACCCGAAATGCACCGACTCACATCGGAGCCGAGTCGCACGCCTCCGAGGCAGGTGCAGGCAGCCCTGCAAAGCCGTTATGGGGCCTGGCCTCCATCTTAGGGTTCCTGAGCAGAGACGGCAAGGAAGCCCTGCTCATCAGCTCGGGAGGCCTGAAAGGCCCTCCCCGCCCCTGGCCTGGGCAGCACCGCCTGCCCGTCCGCTCCCCAGCACCCTGCACGCCCCAGGTGGAGGCAGTTGTCATGACTTAGCATCACAACTTATGAATCAGGTGCCACTACAGCCACAAACTCGAGAGTCCGAGAATGGACCTGTTTCTTCTTCTTCTTTTTTTTTTTTTTTTTTAAATAAATCCAATCCTGTGTAACTCAGACCCCCTCCTCTGCTAGGCTGATGGGGACCGCAAACTTGTCCATTTGGGGGGCTGTCTCCCAGGCTCACTAACGGGGGGCAGGGGTCTCCAGCAGAGACAGTTTGAGAAGATCCCCCAATTCTTGCTGCTGGCGGGTGATTGGCTCCAGGGTCTCTGTCGCCATAGGCGCCTTCCTCCCCCTCAGGACGCCCAGAGTCGCTGCTTCCAGGAACTTTGCTCCTGGGTGAAGGGCAGTCCACAGCTGGCTCTGAAGAGCGATCAAAGCGCAGAGAGCAATCTCTGTTCCGCTCATGCACAGCGGGAGCTCAGTGCCCCCGCGCCCCCGCTTGCTCTCCCCTTCTCCATGGACGCACCTGCCCGGTTCCTGCCGGGCCCCCAGGGCCTCCCAGGACACACAGCGCCCGAGGGCAGGGAGGGGGCACGGACGGGCTAAGGAGAGCAGCTAACGCCACAGTCGTTTTTCTAGTTTCCCTCTGAATCCGGCCAGCGGGAGCCGAGGGGCACAAGGGACCGCCCTCCGGTGGGCTTTGGAAGGAGCGGGCTCACAGGCACAGTTCGCGGCAGGGGTGGCTGTTAAGCAACGCCCACGATCTCCAGGGTCCTGAGCACACACTGTCCCCACCGTGGGCACAGGCTCGGCCACACCTGCCGTCTCTCCCTCCCACCTCATTCCAGCCCTGGTCCCCAAACTCACTGCACGCGGCCCTCCCAGACCTCCGAATGTGGCCACCTCGGAGAGCCCTCCGCGGGCCCGCAGCACCGGTCACCGTGGGACTCGGCCTCCTTTCTCTCGGTCAGGCCCGCAGTGTCGCCCCCACGGGGAGGGCTGGATGATGGCAGAGAGCACAGCGCTGGCCCTCCCCGAGGACGGCCTCCGCTCGAGACTTAAAACGACCCGCACCCCGAAAAACCGCCCATAAAATCCCCGTCAACCTCAGAAAACGATGTATCCTCACTGGTCATTTTCACGTAGGATTTCAAAAGAACTGATATTTTTGAGCAGAAAGGGGCATTACAGAGTTGGGGTGACCCCAAGCTCATTTCAGATCCACAGGGGAAATTGAGGCATTTCCCAGAGCATAAGCTTCAGGCACTAGACAGCTCCCCCCCCTCCCGTCTCCCTGTGGGGGGGGGGGAACCTTACATTCCAGAGAGGGGAAGGGAAGGAGTAAGGGAGTCAGCGCCTGAAATAGGACCGGGGAGGGGGGGGGAGGGGGGGCAGGCAGAGCGAGGTAAGAAGATGATCTCTCAGAGGATGGGGGCGACAGGAACAGGGGAGCGCACCCCGGAGGTGCGGGGCGGAAGGCTCCTTTGACTACCAGGACCCAGGGCACATGTACTAAGCAGACCCAAGGGACAGGCGACGACCCCCCTCCCCCGCCCGGAGAGCCTCTTCTCGCATCCAGGATTCCGTGCCGAGGCCCCTCCGAGCGGCCTGCCGCGGGCGCACATGCGCACGAGCGCCCCTCAGCCCCGCGACATATGGACAGATCCACAGACGCTCGCGTTTCCATTGTCTCTCCTGTCCCCGCCGAAAGGTAAGGGTCAGGACGTCCCTGACTCTTTGTCGCTGTGTCCCAAACCCAGGGCGCTCACGATCAACACAGAGCGACAGTGAGGACAGCCACGCGCATCCCGGCCGCCTGCCCGAGCCGACCCCCGAGGGGGGTCGGGGGCCGGGCCGGGCGGGGCAGGTCCCCGCGCCCCTCCCCGCGCCGCGCCCGCGCCGGCCCCGCGCCCCTCCCCGCGCCCCTCCCCGCGCGCTCCCCGCGCCCCGCACCCCGCCGGCCCGTCCGTTTGGGCGCGCGGTTCGGGAGGCCCGGCGCGGCGGGGAGGCCAGGCCGAGAGCCCGCGCCCACCGCCCCAGCCCGGCCCCGGGCCCGGCCCCGCCGCGACGCCGGGCGCCGCGCACCTACCGGACGCGCTGGGCCGTGACCGCGTTGCCCGTGTGCGGCCGCAGCACCGCCAGGAGCAGGAGCCGCATCCCGCCGCCGCCGCCGCCGCCGCCGCCCGGCCATCGACCGCCCCGCCGCGGCCGGGCCGGGGACGGGGCGGGACGCAGACGGGGCGGCGGGCGGCGGGGCCGGGTCAGTCCCGCCCGCCGCCCCCGCGGCCGCGCCCGCGCCCGCAGGTTCCGGCGCCGGGGGTCCTGGCGCGAGCGGGGACCCCTCCCACGGGACCGAGACCGGGGTGCCTCGGGTCCCTGCCTTGGGAAGCAGAGGAGACCGCGCGCAGACTCCCGTGGGGCCCGGGGCTGCCCGCGGGTTCGCGCCCGGCGTGGCTGTGGGTCAGCTCCCATGGGGACAAGCAGCAGCAGTGACTTCGGGACCCTGTCCCCAGGGACACGGTGGCCACAGGCCGCTCGCGCGCGCGCGTGCCCTGGGGCCAGCGGTGGCTGCCGGTCGTTCCCATGGGTTCCAGGGGGCAGCGGGTGCCCAACCTCCGGGGTCAGCACCGGGGGTGAGTGCCGATTCCGCCCACAGAAACCGGGGGGCCGGTGTCACTCCCACGGGCAGCAGCAGCAGGGGCCGTTAGTGCTTGACAGGTGAGCGCTCCGGCAGGGTCCGGCCGCCCTAACCGCCGAGGACCTGCGCTAGGCAGCAGCCGCTCCCCATACATGTTACAAGGTAAACTGAGGCACCCTAAAAATGTCGTTTGAGGAAAACCCATCCCGATGGTGTAGCACCCCTCCCCCCCTCCCCCGGGGAGTTGTTGTTGGGGGGCGAGGGCGGGGGGAGGGAGAGGGGGCGGGACGGGAGCCCGGGAGGGACTTTGCTGCGGAAAGCGCGCCGGGGCAAAGACGGTCCTGGCTGGCCAGCCGCGGCTGAGCGCCCACCTGCCTGTAGGGCGTCCACGTTTATTTCCCGGCTCGGGCCGGTAGGGACCCAGGCTTTGCTCCTTCTACTCCAGGCCCCTCGGGTTGGGCCTCGAGTCCCAAGATGGCCTCGAGGCGCAGCGTGACTGCTGGCGCCCCATCCCTCAGCTCATGTTCCAGGCAGCAGGAAGTGGGGGCAAAACCCGCGCCCAAAGGGGCGCGCTTCTTTTGAAGGGCTCCTCCTGATGTCCCGCAGCCCTTCGCCCGTGTTTTGGCCGCGTGACCATCTCGTCCAGCAAGGAAGGCAGCTGAGATGCGCAGTAGGTTAGCTGGGCACTCTGCTGCCCTAAATAGATGGGGGCCCCAGGGACTAGGATGCAGACTTATCTTTCTCGGGCGCACCAACCCACTACGGAGGCCTATTTCAAAATGGCTGCGCGTATGAGGGCAAGGCCTCCGCGCCCCAACTGCCTACTCAGCCCTCGCCTCCTTCTGCCTGGGACAAAGCCCTGATTCCGGAAGGCACTCGACAGGTGTGCTTGTGGGGGTTAAAACCATTGAATTTGCACTGTCGTGAGATTTCATTCTGAAAAGACCGCGTTCCCGATCCTCAGTGGGAGCCAGTGTGACATGGGATTTGCCAGGCTGAAACGTACTGCTATTTGATTTTTCTGGAATACACCTGTTCCATCAGCTAAGAGACATAGGGACATGTGCTCTGCGGCCCGACACTTTATCCACTCACTGCTTTCGTTTACCCACTCGAACCGCGAGTAAAACCACAAACAGTATCATAGTTAATTCGTTCATTTTTGAGGAAGTCTTTTCTGATCCTCCCAAGTAGGTAAGATGAAAGGGGACAAAGGCAAAATATGTTAATATGGAAAAATGCAGAAATAATTCCAGGGGCAGGGGGCAGTCGCCCAGCACAGGTTGCAGGCTTCTGTGATTTCTCCAGATACCTGTAGCGTAAGGGTCTTAAACTATATGTAAAGCAAAATGTGTTCTCCTTTGACCGTAGCGTTTGTTCGGACTGCCTCTCTGGTTTCTAGCATCAGGGAGGATGAGACTTTATTGGCTTTCTCACGGGAGGGCACTGTGGGCACAATGCTGTTAGAAGTGGCTCCGCGACCGAGATCGACACGGGACGTCCTTTCCTGCCCTCATGGCGCTGAGCGAGGCACTCACCTCCTGCACTTCTGTCGCTTCCAACTCTGCACCATCCTTCCTCCCCGGGGTGCTGACGGCTGCCACTGCTGTGTGCGCGCGTGCGTGTGCACGTGTGTGAGCGAGCGAGCCCCGCCTCCTCGTCAACGTGCAGAGCGGTGCTTACATGCCCTGCTTATGTTTCCTTTTCCTGGCTTTTATTGACAGCACTTGAAAATGACCAAAAACTTAAAAAAAAAAAAAAAAAAGGGCAGTTGGCCTGAAAGTAACTAGTTCCTTCTGGTGTTGGTTAATGAACAGAGGAAGTTTCCCAGACTGTGGTTCTCCCTGGGAGCTTCTGGAGAAAGCAGGCCTGCCTGGGCGGGTGGGCGAGCGGCTCGTCACGGCCCGAGGCCACGCAGCTGACAGCTGCCAAAGCTGCCACCTTGACAGAGGGCTCCATGTCCTACCGACGCAGCGGATGCGGTCCGGCCCTGTGCATGTGGCGGCTTCGCCCCGGGGAGGGTGTCTGACGCTCCCAGCGACGCCTGGTCCTTTACAGACGCCCGCATTTGTCCTTTCAAACTTTACCACGCGACCCGTCTGTTTAATGCGTGCAGGTACCTGGGCACTGCACGGAACCCCGGCACCCTGGGACGCCATCGTGAATGCTTTGGCTTCACGTGTTTCCAGACTTTATGACAAGCGGTCACGCTGAGTGGGTGCTCGCCGCGTGCCTGGCAGCGTCCCAAGTGCTCTAGGGGTCCCTCCCCGCCCCCCCGTCCCGGGCGGGGCTCGCTGCTGTCCTCACTGCTCCGCGGACGAGGCGACACCAGGGTGGCGCGGATCCGACTCGTCATGCTCTTTGGCTCTGCTACATGGACACGGTATTTTTTGTTTTGGTTTCTGTTTGTCACTGTTACAAAAAAAAAAAGAAGAAGAAGAAAACAGGAATCCTCTGTTCATATTTTCTTGTAATTTGCCCTTTTTCACTTAATGATTGTGGCAGGCAAAACTCTAACCTGGGCCCCAAGATTTCCGGTCCCCTGTAGGCCGCATTCCGCTACGCAGCGAGACGCCCCTCCGGGCGCCGCCGCGAAGAGGATCTGCAGCTGCGATTCCATTCCCAGAGGTTGCCCGTAAGAAGGGCAGCCCACGCGGGACACCTTCTGATGTTGCAAAGAGCCGACATGAGACGGGGACTTGATGTCGGGGTGATTTCCCATTGCTGGCTTTGGGGATGATGGAGGCTACGTGGCAAGGGACACCGGCGAGATCCAGGGGCTGCGAGAGCCCCCAGCCGACGGCCACTGGGAAATGGCACCTCAATCCCCCTCCTCGAAGAACTAGAGTCTGCCACAGCCACAGAGCTGGAGGGGGCTTCAGGTGAGACCCCGGCCCGCGCACACCTTGACTCCAGCTTTGTGGGCCCCTGAACTGAGAACCGGGTCAGCCACACGGACTGCGACCTGTGAGCTAACGTCCAGGTGTTGTGTAGTTGTGGTGACTGGTTACACAGCAACGGAAAACTAACACAGTAATTTATCAGACCAGGATGCCGCCTCGGAATGCTGCTCCTGAACGGCATCTGAGTAACTACACAGCGGTCTAGTCCCGGCAAGCACTAGCCCGCTAGCTTGCAGTTCATCAACTCCTTCTGACTGTGCGTCTTTGCCATTTGCAGTACTGTTGCTATTGTAATCGACACTGTAACGAACATTCTATAGCTAAGTCCCCGGCCCGTTCTCGGAGTCCTGGAGGTGGAGCTGCACGAAGCCCAGGCGAAAATGGCTTTCACACAAATGACTAATCGGCCTCTAGAAAAGTTGCATGTTTGCTTTTCTTTCTATTGACCATTTACGAGTCCACTCATTTCCCAAAACATCGTTGACACTGGGTATTTTTTGTTCAAGTGACAAAACATGTCTTTTGTGTTCTTAAATTTGTGATTTTTTCTTTCTTTTTTTTTTATGAAGGACATTGTCCTTTTTCTGTGTGTGTGCATGCATGTACGCGTACTGCTTGTATGAGCTGGAGCTTGTTCGGTCGCAAGTGACAGAACACCACACTTGCCTAATCAGAATGAGAACTTAGGGGCTCCCCAATGTCTAGGAAAAAAGCTCTGTTAAGCCGTGGGCAGATGCGAGACCTAGAAAATGTCATTTTGAAAGGTCTTTCTCTTTTCATCGCTTCCTTCTTCTGGGTTAATTCTTGGGTTTCACAGGACAGGCCCTGGGGACTCCAGAATAAGTCATGAGATCAGCTGTGATTAGACCAGTTTGGGTCACATGTCCATCTTTGAGCCAATCGTTGTAGCTCAACAGATGGACTAGTGCTGATTGGATAGGCTGAGGTCACGTGAGCACTCCTAGCCTTGGGGACCAGCCCTCCCACCTGGACCGAAGGGAGCACTGATTGACCAACAACAAATTAAAGGTGCAGTCGTCACGACACCGGCGGAGGAATGACGCTGGGACGCTGGGAAGGGCCAGGGGCGGCTCCGTCTGCTCACCCCCTTGGGCCGTTTCTTTTACTGGATGTTTATCCAGTCCATTTCATGGGTTTAAGAACTCTACGGCACGAGGACATTAACTTAGTCCTCTGGATCGCGAATGCATTTTTCAGTTTGCCGTTAACCGAAATTACTGGTTTTGATACAAATTAGCCTTAAGTCTTTATGGGGTCCAATCAATTAACTTTTCCTTTATGGCTTTCACGTTGGGCTCAGAAAAGCATGCCCCTCCCTGAGATTTTGTTTGCCACTCTTTTCCATTAATGCTTTTGCATTTTTGATTTCTCCATGATGAATATTTTATCCATCTAGGATTTATTTAAAATGTAAACTCCATTTTCCCCATGTTTAGTTGCATATTCCAACATAATTTATTGAACAACCCAGTCTTTTCCCCACGGATTGGAAAGGGCTTTGTCTTCACCTGCTGAATTATTTCATGCATGGGCTCCACCTCCACTGATCATTCCTGTAAGGCGTAATCTACGAAACAAATTCACGCGTCCTTTTATGATTGCAATACAGACGTCGGGAATTGCAGAAGCTGCAGCTAAAACAGGAGGTGAGGTGTGGTCCTGAGGAGTTTGCTAACCGGCTCTCGCACGCCCTCCAGGCGCAGAAAGCAGAAGTTCATGTCTTTCGCTCACTCCTCCCTCTACCTCCCCTTTGCATTGGTGACACGCGACTCTCACAGACGGCTTGTGGGGTTTTTTAATCGCAGGAGGGAACGAACCCAAGAAGCAGAGGTTGCTACTCGCAAGGGTCAAACAAAATGACAGCGTGAAAAATGTCAAGGCCAGAGCCGTCTTCCCGGCCGCATGTTCTCGCACCCTCTGCAGGGCTGAAGCGCGAGTCATCCCGAGAGCTGACCTACCTCGGGCAGAGGTGGGTTCGTGCGGCTTTGTTTTGGGCTCGAGGAGGCAAGGCCCGGTTCCATTCCCTTGGCTGGCTCTGCTCTTGGTTCTCGTATTTTCTGCTTCTTCCCAGGTTACCTGCAGCTGGACTGAACTGTCGCAACAGGGACCCTTTGAAATAAATGCACCTGACGACAGCTCCCCATACCCACACAGAGTCAAAAGCTCGCTGACACGGCCCGTAGCTCCAGCACAGCTGATGACCGATGCCACAGCCTGGCACACGAGGATGTGCTGGGCCGACACAGTGCCTCGGTGCAGGCCTGGGACGCTGGGGGGCAGCGGCACGGGCTGGGAGGGCCGACGCTGAGCCGTCCATGTGGGGGTGTCCGAGGCCAAGTGCTGGCTGCACGGGTGACTCGCAGGTGGCGCAGAGCCCGCGATGGCCGCCGTGGACCAGCATTCTGAGGAAGCTGAAACCAAGTGAGCAGAGGGGACGGCAAGCAGTGAGCGACGCAAACGAGAAACGAGAAGCAGAAGTGTCAAGGAGAGAGAGGTCTGGCAGACCTGAAACGTCCTGGGTCTGTGCCGGGTCCCGAACCCATGCCATTAGGTGGCGTTGTCTCTGGGCGCTGCACCGAACAAGGCACAGGGGACCGACGAGAGGTGACGGAAGAGGCGGGCCCGTGCGCCTCAGAGCAAACGCTGCATTTTCGAGTGCAGCTCACAGCAAGGGCGTCCGGCCAGGCCCTCCACCCGTGGCCGCTCGCAAACTACCTGTGAGGCCTCGGCTGGGCCCTGCCGTGTGAGCGGGTCACTTACAGCGTCAGTCACACCGTCACTCTTAGGAGAGGCACGCCCAACCAAGCGGCAGAGGCGACCTGCGGCACCGGCCAGCCGTGCAGTCGCGGGGCGTGGTGCAGGGGCTGCGTCATCGCTGGCTGCAGGCCGGGCAGGGAGCTCGAAGGCCGGACTGGGCCACGGCGGGAGGAATCACGCTGCCCCTGCTTCTGTTCGCCCTTCCGTTCCGCACGCCTTGACGTGGCTTTGGCTGCACACACCAGAGGACCCAACGCAGTGGCTCCAACAACATGAGATGTGTTGTCTTTTATCACCGAATGGCTCCCTGGTTCTTTCCTGAGCCCTCCACAAGCGTGGCTTCATGCTGACCTCATCCGTCTCGTGGTTATGACGTGGCTGCCAGCAGTGGCCAGGGCTACGGGCCTGCGACTTCGTGCCCGGTCTGGAGCGTGCCCCTGGCCCTAAGCCTCACCGGACCGGCTGTCACTCGTCTCCTCCTGGGCTCCGGGAGGGTTTCCCGTCCCCAACGGCTACCCCCGGTTCCTAAACTAGTCAGTGAAGGGGCAGGGGCGACCGGCGCCGGTTCCGACAAGTCAGATCCAGAGACGACAACGGTGGTTCCTTCCAAGACACGTGGGTGACTGCTGGGGCCGGGGAGGGTGCGGACGCAGATACACACCTGAGTGCGATCAGGATTCTGTCTGGAAGGAGAAAGAGGGCGCGGACGCAGGACGAGTGACCAGTGGTGCCCGCTGCACGCCAGCACGGGCAGCATTGTCCACTAGAAGCTTCTGCAGGGGAGGAGCGAGGGCCAACGTGGGAGCCACCAGGTGCGGCTACCGATCACTTGAAATGTGGCTGGCCTGAGTGAGGGACAGAACTGTTCACTTTACTGAATCTGACCTAATTTAAGTTCACATAGCCACAGGCGGCTGGTGGCTGCTGCGCTGGACAGTGCAGAGAGAAGACGACGCCTCCACCTCGAGAATGAGAGAGGGGAGGCCTCGGCACAGCGAGGAAGCGCGAGCGTCATCTATCTAAGGGCTCTGGCTGCGGCCGGGCGTCAGCGGCCGGTGGCTGTGGGGAGCGGCGGCGTGGCCGTCACCCGGCGCTGGGTAACGAGCCTCCCCAGCACTGCTCGATTACAGCCACTGCTTCGTCCACACTTCTGCTATCTGGGCCGAGGCCCGGCGGGCTTTCTGTTTATCTGGCCAGTGGTCACTTGTGCCGGCAGGCTGGCTGGGATGCTCATGCGATGAGACCCTCTCCATCAGCTGACTGTCCATCGGCACGTGACCCCTCTGGCAAGGTAATTAGACTTCTTACATGGTGGCGCAGGGCTCTCAAGGGCACAGAAGTGGAAGCTGCCTGACCTTAAGGTTTCAGCCCAGAGATACTTCCGCCACATTCTCTTCACCAAGCAGGGCGCGTGCCCAGCCCTGGGGGACTGTGACCCATGTGGAATAAAGGCTCACACATCAGGAGTGAGGTTCAAGCAGGAGTGAGGAGCCGCTCAGTAGTGTAACAGGCGGCCACAAGTCCCTAAGTTGCCAGAGTTCTCATTCATGTTTTAAATAGCGGCAGAGCATCCAAATCTATACGTGACAACTTCCAGTCCTTCACTGTTAGCTCACCTTTTTGGGCAGCAGCTTAACTGAAACATAATTCACACACCATGCAGTTCGTCCGTTTCGTGTTCGATCTGATTTGTGGGACATTCACAGAGCTGTGCAATCGGTTTTCGCGTCTTTCCCCCACTGCACGGAGAAAGCCCAGCGCCCTCGGCAGTCGCGGCCTGTGCTCCCTCCCCCAGCGCCCAGCAAACGACCACCGGTCTGCGTTCTGCCTCTGTGGATCCGCAATTTCCAAAACTTCGTAGACGTGGAGTCCGTGATGCGTGGTCTGGGTTTTTTTTTTTTTTTTTTTTTTTTTAAAAACATTGAAGCCAAACCAAAACATTTTGCCTCCTGGGTTTGTTTTGCAACCTCAGGTGATCAGAGCCTGCAGTGCACAAGGGACCCCCGTGGGCCGGAACAGCCACTCAAAACTCATTAGAAGTCCTGAATTCCTTAGGTGTTTCCCTCCCCCGTTCTCGCTTAGCTTTCTGCTTCTTAACTAAGACACTTCAACTGGGGTCCTTAACGGGCAGAGCTTCAGCACTAAAGTGTCACACGAGGGACACCTCCATGTTCAAGGCTGATGTTATTCTGCACCTGGCCTGGGGGTCAACCCTGTCCATCTTAGGACACTCACAGGTCCTGTATTACCTACTGGCTGAAGCGTGGAAGAGCACTGGACGAGGGGTGAGTTTAAGCCTCCACTGAAGTCTGAGTCCCTGTGCCTGTGAGACCTGTGTGCTCCTGGACAGGAGTCTTACAGGGTTTGCTTTTTCCATCATCGATATTAGGGTACAAATATACACTGTGGAACATCATTAGCAGCTTAAAAAAAATTAAGTGAACACAAGATGTTATTTCAGCATCATTTACAATTCAACAAGTATTCATTCGTTCATTTGTTTATTCATTCATTAATTCCACACATTTATCATAGGCAGGTACTGTGCTAGATTCCAAAAATACGGCAGCGGACAAAATAAAGTCTAGGACCACCCAACTTAGAAGATAGACATTAGTTTCACAAAATAAATAATTTAAATTATGACGGGTACTGTATGAAAAAAGCAGCACAGGGTGCTCTAACGACACATGAAAAGGGGATCTGATCTAATCTGGATCAGGAAGGTGACGTGTGAGCTGACAGCTGAGATCCTGAGGGCGTTAGCACTGATGGCGGGGGAGGGGAAGGCCCCACTGCGGCTTCGCCTGTGCTTGCACTCAGCGCATGGAGGGTGCCAGCATCGTGCCAGGCATCGGTCTAGGTGTGAGCTAAATAAAAAAGTAGGTACGTGCTGCTTCCAGCCTTTCTGGAAGGGCTACTTACCCAGACGGCCTAGTGTCAAGCCCACTTCCCAGGTGATGGGTCCAGCCCTGTCTCAGCAGGAGGTAAGGATGAAGGAAGAGAGGGCCTCGCACTGAATGCTGCGGCCCTGCTGGGCGCCGGTTCTGGAGGACACTCTTCCACTCGGCCACGTGCCAGGCACTGTTGTAGGTCCCAGAGGGAAGGGTGAAGAACGAGAAACCAAAGAACCTGCCCCCGTGGAGCTTACACCTGTGGGGACCACAGACAGGCTGGGAGGATGAAGAAATAAAAAACAAAATGTGTCAGGTGCTACGGAGAGGCTAGGACGGTAACGGGATGGGGCGGGGCTTGATCTTAGACGGGATGGTCGAGCAAGGCTCCTACGGAACCGACTCCAGACTTTAGAGTCGGACTTGAGAGTCGGAGGGAAACGGGCCCTGAGCCTGGTCTCTAGGACCGTGGATCTCACTGGGGCCCCTTGGGAATGTCTGGAGGCGGTTTTGGTTGTCACACCTGGGGAGCTGGGGTGGAACCGGGACCTGGAGGCGAGCAGAGGCCAGGGACGAGGCTGACCAGCCCGCGACGCAGAGGGTGGCCCACACACCACAGGAGCATGTGCCCACGTGGGGCGGTGCGCAGGCAGGAGCCCCGGTCTGGGGCGGGAAGGCCGCGAGGCTGGAGCCAAGCGCGGGGCCCGGCCTTACTGGGGCGCAGGCCCGCAGCGCAGGCGGAGCCCCAGGGCCCTGTGGGCAGTCCGGGTGTCGCTGGCGCGGCCTGGAACCTCGGGGTGCCGGATGAAAGCTCGCCCCGTCCGTGGGCACGCCTCCGCCCAGCCGCCCCGCCGACGACGGAAGCGGGGCCGCCGCCGCGGCAGGCTTCCGGGAGACGACGGAAGTTCCCGGCGGGCTGTGCGGCGGCGAGCTCGCCCAATGGGGACGCCCGAGGGGCGGGCCGAGGCGGGAAGGGCGGGGCCGGCATCGCGAGACGCGCGGCGGCGGGGCGGGCAGAGCCGCGGATCGGGCGGGCGGATGGAGGCCGCGGGCGGGCGCGCGGAGGAGCGGGCGCCGCTGCTGGGCGCGCGGCGTGCGGCGTTCGCGGGCCGGCGCGCGGCGTGCGCCGCGGTGCTGCTGACGGAGCTGCTGGAGCGCGCCGCCTTCTACGGCGTCACCGCCAACCTGGTGCTGTTCCTGAACGGCGCGCCGTTCAACTGGGAGGGCGCGCAGGCCAGCCAGGCGCTGCTGCTCTTCATGGGCCTCACGTACCTGGTGTCGCCGTTCGGCGGCTGGCTGGCCGACGCGCGGCTCGGCCGGGCGCGCGCCATCCTGCTCAGCCTGGCGCTCTACCTGCTCGGCATGCTGGCCCTCCCGCTGCTGGCCGCGCCCGCCACGCGCGCCGCGCTCTGCGGGGCCCCGCGCCCCACGCGCGTCCGCAACTGCTCAGCGCCGCCGTGCCCCGACGCGCCCGCCCGCTACTGCGCGCCCGCCGCGCTCGGCGCGCTCGTGGTCGTCGGCCTGGGCGTGGGCGCGCTCAAGGCCAACATCACGCCCTTCGGCGCCGACCAGGTGAGCGCACGGGGCGGGGCCGGGGGTCGCAGGTGGCCGAAGGCAGTGAGGACAGGTTGTAGTAGGCCCCGGGGAGGGGTCCACGGGGCGTGGACACAGATGAATGCCGGGGTGCGGGGCGGGCGACGGGCGGCACAGCAAATAGAGGGGCCTCCTTTCCCTAGAGGGGCCGTCGGAGTGGAGGCCCCCAGCTTCCCCACGGTGCCTTAGCGAGTGCAAAGGCCCTGGGGCCGCAGAAAGAGACCTTGCTCTTGTGGCTACAGTAGCAATCATGTTGCAGTTCGTAAATGTGTCAAATCACCGCTTGTACCCCGTACACTCACACAAGGTTATGTGTCCAGTATGTGTATTTTTTAAAGCGAGAAGAAAGATGATAGGTAGGCAGGCCTAGGTCCTGTGTGGGGTTGGTAAAGAGTTTGAGGTCCGTTTGAGCATAGTAGGAAGCCTTTATGGATTTTCAGCTGCGAGTCATATGATCTGATTTATGCTTGTGAAAGATGCAACCTCCCGTGGCCCACGGGCTTGGCAGCTGCAGCCTGCCAGCCAAATCTGGGCTACTTCCTGTTTTTGGAGCTAAGAATATGAATGGGACTTTGCTTTTTTAAATGGTGGGGGCGGGGAGGGGGATGACTATTTTGCAACAAGTAGAAGTACATGAAATTCACATTTCAGTTTCCATAAATGACGCTTTATTGGGACATGGCCCTGCCATCCCCCGTCTACATGGGGGCTACGCTATGGCTCCTTCCGCAGCACAGTAGCAGGACTGAGGGCTGAGGACCGAGGACCGAGTGGGCTCTCAGAATGTAAACTGTTTACACCCTCTTTAGATCTGGTAAGGGACTAGGTTGTATGGGAAATAAAGGAGCCTGTGACCCCAGGTGAGAGAGAGAGGGTTGGGGGGGAGTGGAGGCAGACGTGGCGTGAAGCAGGTGGATTTGGGGTAAGTTACCCAGGTAGCCTGGGTAGGAGTTGCTGGTGGTCACAGGGAGGATGACGCCTCGGTTTTCACGCTAGGTAACCTCGCGGTTGTGGGCTCGTGCTGGGGGCCGACAACGCGAGGCCCTCTGCTGAGCACTTTGCCCGCCCGCCCTCTGCCGGGACCACCCCCGTCTCACAGACGAGGAGGTGGAGGCTTGAGAAAGCACATCGTTTGCTCACAGTGACACAACCAGTGCGTGACCCTGCCCTTCGAGCTGAGGCTTAACCGCAGCTGTGCGACACCCCCATTGCAGTAAGGCGACCCCTTGTGATGGCGTTGAAAGAACAACTGCCCGGTGTACCGACGTCTTCATTCTCCGCACCACGGACTGTGCGTTTCACACTTGACCTCATTTGAACCTCGCAGGAACCTTGTCACACCCATTCTCGAGATCGGGAAACAGGCACAGAGACCAGCCGCTGTCCCGTCGGTAGCGAGCGGTCCAGCCAGAGGCTGGTTCCGGCTCCGATTTAATCCGTACCTCACCTGGGGCACCAGGGTGAGCTGGATGCGTGTGCTCTGCGAGAATGCAGCCAGCACAGAGCTGCGGCTCAAGGCTGGCCTCGGGGTGCCATCACTCCCGGGCGCAGCAGGGATGTGGCTGGGGGCACAGCAGGAGGCACAGCTGGTCTGCGTCTCCAAAGGCCAGCCACATGACAGGCGGGAACAGTGTTGGTCTCCTGCCCCCTGCGGTGCTGAATGCTCTTACAGTGCCCCTAAGCCTCCCAACAATGGATACTCTGTATGCAATGTCTGCACTGTAACTGTCCCTGTTTTATGAGAAACGGGCTTAGAGGATTCGACCCTCCCAGGGCCACACAGCAAGCCAGTGGGGTGCCGGGTTTGGACCCAGGCGTCTGCCTTCAACATTTGTGCCTTCCAGTAGACGACATATGAGAAACTCGTGGAATTTCTCAAAAGAACAAATGGTCGGTAGAGGTTATCTAGAACATGTGACCGTATGCTCTGTTTTGATGCGTAATTAAGTGTAGGCGTTAAAAAGTGATGTGTTCTCTTCTGCAAGACAGCTGGCCTCATCTCTTCCAGTGTGACGCTGGCATGAGAAATGGGACCACCCCTCATTCCAGAAGGTTCAGCTTGACAGCCAGATGCAGGGTGCGCCCTGTGATCAGATCCCAGATTTTTTAAGGCTCTTTTTGGGGGGACAGTTGGGATAATTTGATTGTCAACTTATACGATACAGTTGTGTTGATGTTAGGTTTTTCCAGCGTGACAATGGTGTCATAGCCATGTAGAAAATGGCCTTAATTTTAGGAGATTCATGATGAAATCTTTGGAGCAAAATATGATGCTGCTGCAACTTATTTTTAAATAGGGCAGCCTAAGGGAGCGTTTCTTCTTACAGAAAAGTGCTAAGGACCTAAGAGGACGGTATAGAAGTGTTCATCTTATTAGTCTTCCAACTTCTGTCGGTTCAAAGTGTTTTTTTGTTTGTTGTTTTTTTTTTTTAAGGCAAGGCAACCCTTGGTTGACCTCACAGATTGCAAGGACCTTGTCAGCTCACAATCCCTTATTTTTTTATTTTTTACGCCTACAGCAGCACCTGGTCTTCCTAGGTGGTCTCCCATCCAAGTACTCGCCAGGCCCGACCCTGCTTAGCTTCCGAGGTCAGACGGGATCGGACTTGTTCAGGGTAGCATGCCGTAGACTCAAAGTGTTTTTAAGTTGACATGTGGATAAGGCAAAGTGGTGGACCTGTGTCATGACGGGCACCCGGCCGTGGGAAGGCAGGGTGCGGGGCACATGGCGGTGTGGAGGAGCGAGACACAGGGCGCTAAAGGCCACAGGGTGCGGTCTCCAGAACAGGCAAACCACATGGGTGCTCCGTGGGCCAGCCTCGGGAAAACGGGGAGTCGCCGCACAGAGCCCCTGGTGTCTCGGTGTGGGTGGCGGTGATGCTTACGTGACTGAATAGCCAGAGAAGCGCCAGGCGGCACTGCAGGGGGTGGCTTTCTAGGGTGCGAATGGCGTCTCGTTAACAGACGAGTGGAAGGCAAAAGTCAGTGCTGCGTGCCGGGTGCTGGCCGCGTGGGGAGGGGCATGAAGCCCGTCTGGCTGTTGTTCTTCAGGCCAGACCCTTTGTCATCTCTTGGCCCTTCTTATCTGTCCCCACTGCCCTTGTCCCCACTGTTGGGCCTCCAGGAAGCAGTCCGAGGGGGAGGCGACCGGGTCGGCCTGTGCGGGGGCCTGGGCCCGCCTGTGGGAGCTGCGCCCAGGGTTCCGGGCGGGGGCGGGGGTCTGGGTGTCAGTTCTGCCGGCCCGTGTGTCCCCAGGGCGACGCTTTCTCAAAGGTCACACTCCTTCACGGATGGATTGAGGACTCGAAATACTGGCCTGATGGAAGAAAATCTTATGTTACCCATAAAGAGGAAATGATACTGTTGTTTTCTAGAGGAGAAACACTGTACTCTCGTGGTCTTAAGGAACTTTCCAGAGAAGCTGCTGTTGGCCCCGCTGCCTGCGATTCTGGCCTCTCTGCTGACTTCTCTGAACTGGTTGCAGCCGCCTCTCTGGAGCAGTCACGTGGAGAGCGGTGTTTAGCCCCGGCCTGGGGCGGGGGCGGTGACGCACTGGGACCAGCTCGAAGGGACAGCGCTGGCTTGCCAGCCCCTGGCGCCCAGGCACGCGATTCGCAGTTCCCAGGAGCCGCGTCCCATGTGTTACCGCGGAGTTTCTGGCGTGTGGTTATTTAGGGCCTTGAGTAGCAGGCTCGGGCTCCGAAGTGACTTCTGGTGAATGACGCTTGGAGGCTGAGTAGGTTGGTGGGCAGGTCGCCCAGGGGGCGAGGCCGAGTGCAGCCCTGAGCCAGGACTGGGCCACACGCACGGGGGTGACTTTTCCGTGCTTCGTTTTGAGAAAGTGCGTCTGAGACTGTCGGGCGGCATGCGTGGTCCCCGAGTCCACGGAGAGGCCCCGCGCCACGTCATTCAGCCAGTGCATAAACTAAGTCAGCATTACGTTTAGGTTCGTGTTTCCCGGGCCCCTCCCCCCCCCCCCCCCCCCGCGCCCGTGACTTGTCTTTGTAACTTCGGTTTTATTTCCTCTGTGGTCGTTGTCCTCACAGCTTTTCTGTCCTCCGGCCCGTCTCCAGGACAGCACAGCTGCTGGACTCCGGCTGAGTGACACTTAAATGCGTTGCGCCCCGTGAAGAGCTGTCTGTCCGAGAAGAGACGCGGCGCCCCGTGCAGCCCAGGGCCCAGCCAGCCCTCGGTCCGGGGCCTCTGCTCGGTCCTCTGCGGGCGGGGGGCGAGTGTGGCTCCCCCGACAGCGCGTAGTCACGTAAAACTCAGGTTTGGAGCGTGGGTGGCAGCTGTCACACAGTTACTTTGCGCACATCATTTCCAACACCATGAGACAGAGGTTTAAGCCTCGCGTTGGGTCACACGGCCGCTCACAAGGTGCTTTGCTGTGTCGTCATTGGCGGTGTGGCCCCTGAGAGCCCTCGCTCGCTGCTTGGCAGAGACGTCAGCTCCGTGCCCTGGAGGTCAGGGCTGACCCTGGAGCAGCAGTTGTCCTGCTTTTCAGAAGCAGCTGTGTGGGGACAGGCAGCACGAGGTCCCGGGACAGCAGACCCGGCGGCGTGGGGGCCAGCACCAGCCTGGGTTTATGAAATGGGACTGGCCGAGTGGAGCTCGTCGCACGGTGTCTGCGCAGGTGTGGCCACCCGGGGGAGGGGGCCGCAGGGCGCCTGCACACTGTGGGCTGTCGCCCGCAGGGCTCCGTGTGAGCAGGCCGCCTTGCGGAGGGCCTGCACCCAGACGCACCTGACCCCTGGGAGCTGTGCGTGTCTAGGTTCAGGGAGTGGGGCTTTCTGAGTGTCCCAGGAGCCCTGTCCTGGCACAGCGTGACTCGAACCCGCTGATGGCCTTCCAATGCCAAAACGCACATGGCCTTGGCTTCGGTCTGTCATTCCCTCTGTGCCCTGCGGGGCTGTAACACTCAGGGGTTGATTAGAATGCAGACTCCTGGGCCCGGCCCCCATGGGGCTGAGGCGGTAGGTCCGGGGTGTGGGCCCGTGGCCCTGCCTTTTTAAGGGACGTCCAGGCATCTCCCAAGCAGGTGGCACAGACCCTCGCCAGAACCCGTAGGACCCAAGCCTGAGAGAAACGGCTCCCAGCTGGGTAGGAACTGGGCGCGTAGGGCGCTTCCTGGCCTGGGGCCCCCGGGAGGGGCCTGACGTTCACATCGTGCCGCGCCCCCTGAGAGCGGCAATGGCAGCCGTGGTGACGTGCGCCTGGGCCGTCCGCTGTGTGAACACGTCCCGCCTCCGCCCTCAAGGGTCATCGGCCTTTGCCACCTTTGCAGGTGAGGGACCGGGGCGCAGAGGCCACGCGGTGGTTCTTCAACTGGTTCTACTGGAGCATCAACCTGGGGGCGATCGTCTCGCTGGGCGGCGTGGCCTACGTGCAGCAGAACGTGAGCTTCGTGCCCGGCTACGCCATCCCCACGGTGTGCATCGGCCTCGCCTTCCTCATCTTCCTCTGCGGCCAGCGCGTCTTCATCACCAAGCCCCCCGACGGCAGCGCCTTCACCGACGTGTTCAAGATCCTGGCGTATTCGTGCCGCCCGCAGAAGCGCAGCGGGTGAGTACGGAGCCCCGGCCGTGCCGCTCGGCACGGGGCCCGCTCCCTCCCTGTCGCCGCACAGCTGCTTCCGTCCTGTGTGCTTGCTGCGTGCAGGGCGCCGGGCCGAGTGGCCGAGGCGGCTTGGGCCGGCACGGGGCGGCGGGTGGCGCCTGGCTCGCTCACACTCAGCACGCGGCTCCACGTGGCTGTCCCCTGCGCTCCGGCGTAGTGGTAGAGACGGGAGGCAGAGGGCAGGCCCCGTACGCCCCGCTCCTCTTCCTGTCTCAGAGAGCGCTGACATCTATTTGAGCCGGAAACCGGCAGCTGCGCGCCGTGGCCTCTGCGCCGTGGACAGCGAGCTGCCTCCTCGCACTCCGGGCCCCGCCGCCCGGGGAGGGGACGGCCCAGGCCCCGCCGCCCCACGGTGCCGTCAGCCGCTCTGCCAGAGGCTCGCGAGGCAGGGTGTCGAGGTGCGGGCAGCGCCATCACCCCATTTGCGTGGACTTCTCGGCTTTAGCAGTGACGGTCCCGTGAACTGGGGTTTCAAAGCTGAAAGTCCCGCACCCGGGGAAGTCCCACGGCCCCAGGCTGAGCATCCCGGACGGTGAGACCGGGCAACTCTGCGAGGTCCCTAACCCGCCCAAGGTCACAGAGGCCGGACCTCGTCACGGGACGTCATGAGGCCCAGGGAAGCGGACGTGTGCGGAGCCCCCAGCCGGACGCCCAGCCCCCGATCACAGCCTGGGTGGCTGACTGTGGCAGGGTCGCTGCTCCCCACCCGCCGTCTCCGGGGCCGAGGGACGGATGGCAGCGCCCGCCTTCCCACGCTCTGGCCCCGCACGCATTTCCCCCTGATGCGGGCTCCCCCACGTTTCACGATGAATCAGTGCTGACTTTAAACATGCGACCCAGTCAGTGCCGACCGGAGCGGAAGTGGCTCTGACCCTTTCTGAGGGGCCGAGCGTGGGCGACCCGCCCCCCGGGCCGCGCAGGGCACGCGGGGAGGGGGCCGGGGGCAGCCGCGGCCCCTCGTCTTCGTGCCGCTTGTCTGTGTCCTGCGTCGCGTGTGACGGTGGCTCCGCGTCGGACCCCTGTGTGTTGCAGAGTGATACACTGACAACGTGTGTGAGCCAGGCAGAGTTTCAGATGCTCGTCGGCCTAGCGGTTTTCAGATATTTTAGTGAAACAGAGCAAAAGTCATGCCACCAAGAGCGTGCGTGAATGATTGCTTGTGAGTGAACGGGTTTGTCATCTGACGGTTAAAAGCGTTCACAGGAGCAGACGTGCAGCGCGATGTAGCCGCCGCTGCTGCCATTTGTGTGAGATGTACGAGGACTTTAAATTCACTCTTGGCACCCCAAAACTCGAAACATGAATGTTTTCAAGTGAAAGTGTTAATAAGACCTTCGGAATTCAGAGTTTCGCTTCGAGTGTATTTTTCTGATCGTTTTCCCCTAATCAGTGAAGCTGCGTTAGGGTACGGATGGTATTTTCTAACTTTTCGAGTATTCCCAGCATCCAGTTAAAGTGGGACTGGTGCTCAGTGAATACTCGTTGAATTGAATGTAGTTTTTCTGTCCAAGATCTGGCTGAATTGTCAAGTTTTCAGTTTTCCGGTTTTCGCTACTCCGTAGGTTCGGACTACAAATGTCAACATTATAAGACAAAAGTGACTTAAAATGGTGGTGACTCAGCCAGAGGCGGCAGTAGCTTACAGAGCGGACCACTCTGCTGGCCGCCCCGGCGTCGGCCATGCCCGGGGGTGGCCGGGTCGCTCCGGTGTGTGCGGTTAGCGGGCGCCAGGGACGTGTGAGCAGAGTCAGGACAGCACGCTGCTTTCCCGCGTCCAGACTTAATGTGTGACCAAATAATGGATCTCCGGGGGCGGAAGAAAACTAATTCCTTCATTTTATTTCCCAAAGTGAAGGCAGCGGAGTCTCTCGGCAGCCTTCTAAACACAGTCTGTTTGGTTCATGTAAGATGTCTCACGGAGGGCCGTTCGCGGAAGACACGGTGGAAGACGTGTGCGCGCTCGTCAAGACCCTCCCCGTGTTCTTGGCTTTGATCCCTTACTGGACAGTGTATTTCCAGGTGAGTGGCGCCAGGCGGCCCCGCTTCCTGGCCGCCTCTGGCCGTCCCTCGGGTTCAGCGGGCTCCGCGGGCTCTTTCCACAAATCCCTCGGGTCTTGGAGTCTCGTTTTTAGTCATGGATTCGTTTTTGTTGACTTAAGTGTTGTGAAATTTTTTTCAACACAGCCGGGAGTGGGCGTGCCGCCGTTTGTCCGGGCCCCACGTTTGTTGGTTTCTCGTTCGGATAAATCTCACTTTTTCAAAGTTGCTTTCAGACGCGTTTGTGATGGTCAGATGGCGGGCTCGTCCGTTCTCACACCGGGCGGCGAGGGGCGCTGCGCGTTCGAAGGGCGGGCCGTTCACGGCTGACAACGCTGCTTCTTACTCCTAGATGCAGACCACGTATGTTCTACAGAGTCTTCATTTGAGAATTCCAGAAATTTCCAGCATTACAACCACAGCTCATACGGTGAGTGGCAGGTGGGTCCCGCGTGCCCATCGCGGACAGCTCGTCAGAGGCGGTGCCTGGCGCGAGCTGAAAGCCTTGTGCGAGGAGGGATTCACGTTGGGGACCGGTGCCCGTCGGCTGGGTCCTGGGTCGTTACTAGATTGACTAACGGCAATGGAGCCGTAGTAAACATTCCCATCCGATCCTCCCTGCAAAGCACAGGAAAAGAGGAACGGTCTGGGCTCAGTTCCGCCCCTGGAGGCAGGCGCGGCTCCCAGGCGGGTCTGCCCTGCAGGCATGAGCTCCGAGGAGGGGCGTCCCGTCCGGACGGCGGGCGTCACCCCGGCCGTGCTGTGGGGAGTAAGCGGGGGTGTGCGTCTGCCTTCCAGTTCCCGGCCGCCTGGCTGACCATGTTCAACGCGGTGCTCATCCTGCTGCTGATCCCGCTGAAGGACAAGCTGGTGGACCCCGTGCTGCGGCGGCACGGGCTGCTGCCGTCCTCCCTGAAGCGGATCGCCGTGGGCATGTTCTTCGTCATGTGCTCTGCCTTTGCCGCCGGTAGGGGCCCCCCCCCCGCCCTCTCCCGGTCCCCCCACCCCGGGGACTCACGGCCGGCCCGGGCGCGGCACGTCCTCAGGAGCAGGACTGTGACAGGGCCCAGGGCGGACGGTTTTACCCCTGGGGGCCGATCGGGGCCTTGTGGGGGTCGGCCGTCGCCCTGGAGCCGTCACTGGGCGAATGCTCTGGGAGTGACCTGGTTGTGTCAGAGGTGGCCCGTCCTCGCTGGCGGAGGTGGTGCAGCTGCTGGTGGCCGTGCAGACGGGGTTCCGTGAACCACAGGTGCGGAAGTCTGAGACGCCTCCACCGCGAGGGTCTGAGTGGCGGGTCCGTCCCGTGGCCGCCGTGTGCCCCGAGCCGTTTACACACGTAGTGTAATTCTGCGAGCGTGTCCTGGGAGGGAGGCTTCAGCAGCCCCGTCCCCTAGGAAAGGCCACGAACTCCCGCCTCAGTGTGGCGTCACCGAGGGGAGGTGCCGGATGGGCGAGGGGCAGCCGGCCTCTCGGCACTGAGACTGCAGTGCTCGCGAGTCAGCGGACGTGGAGGGGCTTCACTTTGCAGCAAGAAGGGAGAAGCTGGAGGTCCTCACTGGACCTGGCTCAGGAGCCGGGGTCAGGCTCTGCGGCGAGGGGTGCGACGCCCCCCAGCCCCCCCCCACCAGCCTGCGCCCCGCCCGCCCCGCAGGCACCGATAGGGTGCTTAATAGGGTAGAAGAAACGCGTCCCCAGGCATAAGACACCTGTGTCCGAGACCAGAAAGGTTTCGAGGACAGCCGGGTTTCCTGTTGATGGGCGGATGAAGACGCGAGGTCGTGCTGGGGGGATTGGCCTGCGCTCCGCCCCGCCTCCCTCCCGCCCCGTGGCCCCCGGCTGGGGCCTCGGACCCTGGCTGCAGGCATGTCGGGGGTGGCGTCGAGACGGCTCCTCCCCGAGCTGTCCCAGGCTCTCCTGCGGCCTGGCAGCCCCCCTCCTGGACCGGGGGGCCCTCCACACCACGGTGGTGCCGGCCACGTCCGACACCTGCTGGAGGGACAGGTGCCCTGCCGGGGTTCCCGGGTGTTCCCAGGGGCTCCGGGCTCCGGCTGCTTGGACCTGCCTTCGTCTCGGCTTCCTGGGGGCCGGGCCGTCTCTGGCACTGCGAAGCGTGAGGGCGTCCGGCGGCGTCTGCGCTGCGTGCAGGCGGGGGCCAGCCGCATGCCTGTGCCTGGCGAAGGCCCGCGGTCCCGCCCTGCAGAGTGCAGGCAGACGCCTGGCAGTGACTCTGCCATGCGGGACGCGGCGATCGGAGCTGGTGGCCGCACAGCTCGGCCAGTGACTCAGGAACGGAAAATCCACCGGCTACTCGTTGTGTTCAAAGCCTCCTTTGCTCAGCGGCCGACGTTAGGAAGTCGCTTACTGTCTCTGATTCGAGGAGTTTAAGTGTCTCATGACTTGACTCAGCAGCTTACGTGGGCAACTCGCGTCCACCTCGCGTGTTGCCTGATTGGAACATGAACGACCTTTGAACGAAGACCTGGACCCATTACAGCAAACCAGGATTCTAATAGCAAAGAAACCAATTCGCCTTGTAACTTGTGACATTCACTAATGCTAAATTCGCCTGTCGACGCACCACATTCACCCTGATAAATCCATATACTCACGTGGTACCATACCTGCCGGCAATAATTCTTCCTTTAAAGTGTCTCAGATGAGACTCGAGCAGGTCTAAAGGGTGTCTCAAGCCTGCTTAAGAAAAAAGAAGGAATGGGCGAGGGGCAACTTGTTAGATTTCGTGTTTCCGTTAAAAACACCGCGCGTGTCCTTTGGTTCCCGACGTAGCGACAGGCAGCGGGAAGCCCGGGACTCCCGGGGGCGCGCGCCGTGGGGGTGGCCTGCGCCGGCTGATCTCGTCAGTGTGTCTGTGCGCACGCGTACCTTTTGTCTTTTTGCACAAGTCCCGGAAGGTAAGGCGATTGGAGCCTGGTGAAGAAGACACAAGTGTGAGGCGAGTGTGAGGCGACCGGGAAGCACGACCAGACCCATCGCGAGGAGGACAGCCCCGGGGGCGGGCACTGGGCGAGCCCACGCCGCCGCCTGCTGCGGACGGGGCTCCTCGTCGCCCGCCTGACGGAAGCGCCGCCGCGTGTCACGCGTGCCCCTCCGTGCCACACGCCCTCCGGACAGAGCGACCGTCCCGGGGAGGTGCCCGCGCGGGCCCGGGTCTCCTGGCAGCTGTCGGCCCGCGGTCCCGGGCGGGGGGCGTCCTGCGTACAGCCCTCATCAGAACAGTGGGAACCCTGGTCTGCAGCGGCTCGCGAGGGCGACTGTCACGCAGTCCAGGGTCTCCGAAAACAGACGGGGGGCTGGATGCACCCCGACTCCCCGCGACGCCGACACGTGTCCCTGGAACGTTTGCTGCTGCAGCCAAGTGAGCACGTCACGAAGAAACGGAGCCGTTCACGCGCGCCTCCCCCGCGACAGCTGTGAACGCCGTGTTTGGCGGTTACGGGACGCCGCGCTTCCGAGCGAGCGTGCTCTCGCTGCCGCCGGCCGCCTGCCCGCGCGCGCTCGGCGCCCCATGTCTCTCGCGGGGCACCCCGTGACAGGACGGTGGCCTCCCCGCGCCCAGGAAGTCGCCGTCTCTGCCCTGAGAACCCGTGAGCCTGTGACCGCCCTCCGCCGAGGTTGGCCGACGTCACCAGCTCCTCAGTTTCGTGCAGAGTTTTTCTCCTGCATCACGTGAGCCCTTGGTGAGAACTCGGCCCAGTCACCCGCTTGACCGAGTTTGAAAACACTGGTGGAGATAAAAATAGTCACGTAAATAAATCTTGTTTCCTTCCTTATTTCTAGTTTCCCGTGTGTGCACTCTTTTTCGTTAGACTTGCCAAAATTGTGTGTCTTTTTATGACCGTTCCAGCTCTCAAATTTATCGATTTGACTTTGTGTTTTCTGAGTGAAGAATTAAGACAGTAAGGTTTTCCTATTAACCTTGGGTTTTCGTGATTTTCTCTCTCGTTTCCCGAGTTCCTCGCTCCTTCCCGCTCAGTGGTGAGAGCCCTGAGCGGGTGGCCTGTGCCGGTCCCGGCGCCTTGCCCAGGGCTCAGGGGCTTCAGCCGGTGGGTTCCCTAGTTGTTTCTGAGACCGTGTAACGGGTTTGATTCCTCTGACCCCGGCGTGACCTCAGGTGGCGTGTACACTTGCTGGCGCCGTGTGGGGCCTCGGCCGTGGCTCTGAGTCACGGGCCATGGCACGCGGTCCCCGCGTGGGGGACTCCGAGGCGTCGTGTGCCGTGCCACGGTCACTGAACCGTCCTCGTGGTGGTCCCGAGCTCCGGAGCCTGCGGGTCCAGGCCTGGCGGTCTGGCGGGTGGGGTCCCTGGAGCCCAGGGCCCAGGCCGGCCTCAGGGCCCCGTTTGCAGCCCCCGCCCCCGACAGCCGAGTTTTGTCTGCAGCGGGGTCCTCCCAGCTCCTCCCTGCTTCTAGCAAGCGGTGTCTCACTTACGAAAGCCCGTGGCTCGTGCCGCCTCTGGGGACCACATGGGTCGTCCTGGGGACACGGCCGTCTGGCTGGAGCCCGGACACCATCGGCTTCTCCGGCTTGGTGTCCTCGTCCCTGCGGCTGGGCGTCCCTTCCTTGGGGGCTCATGGTGGACGGCAGACGAGCCGGTGTGTCCGGGAGGAGGGGCTGCTGGTGAGGACGCGCGCTGAGCCCCTCGGGCCCGGGGCCCCGGCGGCGCCCTGAGCTCGGATGCCGCACTCGTCGCGGTTCCTCTCCTACTCCGCCGGCCACGCCCCGCCCGCCTCGCGCCCGGGGCTTCACGGGGGTGCTTCCCGCACCCCTCGTCCTCGCACAGAGCTGGGTCCTCGCGCCCCCGTGTGTACGTCACACACCGGGGTGCGTTGTTGCACCCGACTCTGTGACTGGAACGCTTTACAAGCAAAACTCGTTGGCACCCTCAACCTAAGAAGCTCATCTTACAATCGTCATTTTTAAACTCGATCGCGACGGTCCACGTTTGGTGGTGTGACGAGTCCCGATTCTGCGCCAGCCCAGTCCCCCACGTCCTCCTGTGGGCCTGGCAGGGGCGCCGTAAGCCCGTGATCCCGGTGCCCCCGGGGGCAGAGGGTCCGGCCCTGTCCATACAGCCAGGGCCACCTGTGGGATAAAGCAGCACCGTTCTTTGCCGTGGTTACCGTGGCTGTGGCGATGCGCCGGCGGGAACAGTCGCGCCCCTCACCCGATGGCCTCACGCGCCACCCGTGACCAGCCCTTCCATCCTGGGCCTGGTCGCCTCCCCTCGCCGCCCCTTTGAACAACACGGAGGGGTGGGGGGGGGGGGCGGTCGCCACAGCCGAGGATTCAACACGAGCGTCTGTTCCGTCGACGCCAGATGAGTCGTGCGTGACAGGCCCCTGCGCTCCAGCCGCCCAGTCGGGGCTGGACCCTGGGGGAGCCCTGCGCGCGGGGTGCAGGCGGGCCTCGTCCGGGACGCGTGTCGGGGTAACCCGTGCAGCACACGCCTAGTTTCAGTGTGGCTATGAGCGTGATTGGAAACGTCCGCTAACTGCTGTGTGTCCTAGGGATCTTGGAAAGCAAACGGCTGGACCTCGTCAAGGTGAAGACCATCAACCAGACCATCGGCGGCGTGGTGTACGTCGCCGCCGACCTGCCCGTGTGGTGGCAGGTCCCGCAGTACGTGCTGATCGGCATCAGCGAGATATTCGCCAGCATCGCAGGTGAGGGGCCGGGCCCGGGCGCCCGGGGCGCGTCTCGTCACTGGCGTGGCCACGATGTTTTCTTACGCATCAGGGTGTGGGAGACAGAAAGGGCTTTTGTGCTCCTTGGTGGCAGTCGTGGTTCAGAATCCGAAGAGGCCAGGAAACGGCGCCCCTGGCTGAGGCCCTCCTCTGTGGTCGCGAACAGCTGCCCAGAACGCTTCCCCGGTTTCCCCCAGCGCCTGCAGGGGGCCGCAGCTGGGAGGAGAAGGGAGAAGGGAGCACCCGCCGGCGGTCCCTCCCGGCCTGGCGCTTCCCGTGCAGCCCGGGGCGTTGGCTCAGACTCAGACGAGGAGGCAGCCGCGTCAGCACGGGCCGCCCCTCCCCGTGGCGAGGGCCCGGGCTGCCGGACCAGTGGGTTCTGCGTGACCCGGTCCTGGCTCCTGGGAGGGGACAGAGGAGGCGGGTGACAGGCGGGAACTGCCAGGCGGCGAGGGGCGCGGCCGGCGGTGTTCTCCGCCCCGTGACACGCAGGCACAGGGCGGGGGGGGGGGGCGGGCAGAGGGCCTGTGAGGGCGGGAGTCACGCGGGCCGCCCTTCCTGCCACCCGCTGCGACCCCCGCCTCGCTGTTAGGGAGCCTGAGTTCACAGGCGCCCCGCGGCCATTGTTCTAAAGTGCGTTGCCTTCACGGTGGCACCTTAGGTCGGGCCTTCGTTTCGTGCCCCCGGTAGTTGACAGCGTAGAACAGTGCTCCTTGGCCTCTGAGGACCAGCAAGCGCTGTGAGCTGACGAGGCCCTCGTCCCCTTGCAGTCGGAGAGCAGGGAGCCGCCTCCGCCCCCAGAGTGCGTAGGCTCTGTCGTGGTGGCGGGGGGCACAGGCCCCCGGCTCACGCGCCTCCCGCCGCCACCCCGCAGGGCTGGAGTTCGCCTACGCGGCCGCGCCCAAGTCCATGCAGAGCGCCATCATGGGCCTGTTCTTCTTCTTCTCCGGCGTCGGCTCGTTCGTGGGCTCGGGGCTGCTGGAACTGGTGTCCCTCAAGGCCATCGGGTGGATGAGCAGCCACACGGATTTCGGTAAGGCCGGCGCCCGCCCGCGACGGTGACCATGCTGCGGGCTGGGCGCAGTGGGCTGCGCGGGGCGGCGGGCTGTCCCGAGGGCCACCCTGCACTCCGCTGTGTGGGTCCCCTCCTGACACCTGCCCCCACGTGGTCACCGCGGCCACAGCCTCCGGCTGTCTGCCCGCAGCTGACGGCGATCGCCGTGGGTCCCCCCGCCTCCCCTCGGCTCTGCAGTTTCCCTCCCTGGGACCTTTTACTGTTTTGCAATTTAAAAGCACGAGTTCCCCTTTTTAAATGTTACTCTGGAGCCACCGTAGTGGGGTCTCACGGCTGACACCAGCAGGTGGCGTCTTGGGCGTGGTCAGAATCACACGCAAAAGATGCGCTCGCCGCGCCCTGGTCCGGTGGCCTCGGCCGTCGGCCGCTGACGCTCCTCCCGCCTTCTCGTCTGGCCGCGTCCTGCCCCGCGTGGCGTTGGCAAAGCCGAGGACGGCCAGTCAGGACGTGCTGTGGGGACGTGAGCCCTGCCCTCGGCCCAGCCGTAGACGCACGACACCCTGAAAGTATCTGGGGGGCCCCCGTGCTGTCTGCTGCCGAGAACACAGAGGGAGATTTTTTTTACTTTCCCCGAATTTTCTGCACCAAAAAAACCCTTAAAAGATTGACAGCCGCCTCTTCCTGTGGCAGCTCGTGCGAGGCCGATGCGCCCACGCTCTGCGCTGACCCTCGCCCCTCAGCTGGTCCCCGCGCTGCCTGCGTGCCCCGGGGCGTGGGCGGGAGTGGGTGCTGCGCCCCCTCGCCTTACGGGACAGGCGGCGGCGTCCGTGGGGCGGCAGGGTTGGGGTGGGGGCCGCGGCCCGCAGGCGGGTGGCCGTGCGCAGCTGCCACGCCCTCTCTCTTCCAGGCAACATCAACGGCTGCCACCTGAACTACTACTTCTTCCTGCTGGCGGCGGTGCAGGGCGCCACCCTGCTGCTCTTCCTCGTCGTGTCCGTGAAGTACGAGCGGCAGCGCTGCCCGCCCCGCGGGGCGCCCGCCGGCCGGAGGGCCTGACGCGGGCTGGCCGCGCCCTCTCGCCAGCCCCAGGGACGAGGCAGCGCCTCTCGGTGGCCGTCTCCGGCGGTGAGCACGCCGGGCCCTCCTGGAGCGGCGGGGGTCACTGTCCGCCCGCAGCTGGCTCCCCGGGCGGCCGGATCTCGCCAGGCGCGCGGCCGGCGGCGCCTTCGCGCCCGAGCAGCTGTCGCCGTGTCTTTCCCACGCGCCGCACCCGGCCTTCCTTGCTCTCGGGCTGAGGCGCATGGGCGCGCGTGGCCAGGTGCTGCAGAGGTCCACGCTGGTCCCTGAGTCGGCCGCGGAGCTGGCGGCTGCCGGGTCCCCTGGTGCCGGGGAGGGGAGGGCGTTTGCCTGCCGTGGGAGCGTCTCCTGAGCAGAGCAAGCGCAGTCGGAACGGCTGGAAAGTGCCCAACAGGAGCTGCCGCTGTCTGGCTCGCCGCCAACGCTCGTGTTACTGTACATGTACGTGGGGTTCTGACTTTGTTAAATAAACCGTTCGTTACTTGTCGCTGTACGCCGGTGACTGTCATGAAGGGCGGCTCAGCCGGAGGCCGCGGGCTCGCGGCGTCCGAGGGGCAGTCCCAGGCCGTACGAGCTGGTGGCCTGCAGCGCTCCCGGGCTGTCCCAGTGCAGAACGGCCCCGCCACTGACGAGCCGTGCCCCCCGAGGTGGCCCGAGCCGCCACGTGACCCGCAGCCGTCGGAACAGGCTGCATGTCTGACGTCCCCCTGCACGGCAGGCGTTTGAGTCGAACTTTAAAATATTCGTTGTAATACTTCGTTTTTTGGAAGAAATGACACATAAAAAGTGCCTCGTTGACCTAGGACGTTAAGTAAATGGAAAGTAACAAACAGGGAGGACGTGACGGTGGCCCGCGCCAGGCTGCCCGCCAGTGTGGACGCCGGCACCCACCGCCGCCCAGGCCCCTGGCCCCCCGCCAGTGCGCGGGAGACGGGGGCCCTCGCTCCCCCGCAGGCCTCGCCCAGGCGGTGCAGCAGGCCGGGCCGCCTGCCCGCCTCCCCACGCTCCTGGTCGCCAGTGGCTTCGGGACGCGGTGAACAGGCTCGCACAGAAGAGGCAGCGGAGGCGGCTGCAGGGCCGTCCCGGGCAGCGCCTGGGCAGCGCCTGGCCAGCCCCTCGGCCCCTGGGGCAGAGGAGGGCGGGCCTCCCACCTGCGTGACCTCGAGGGTGGGGACCCCACGGTGGCATTTAATGCCCTTATAAGAGCTCGCTGCCCCCCTGGCACCCCCTGCCTCTCCCCACCACGTGGAGACAGTGCAGAGGCAGCCACAGGTTTCGGGGCACCTTGGGGGGAGTGAAGGGGTCACCTCAGTGCTGCTCTGAATTGTGACCCGTGACAGACTGTGGAGAAGGAGCTCATGACCTGGGGCCCGCTCAGCGTCCAGCAGCAAGGGCCACATGCCACCACTCCAGGGCAGGGCCGACCCCACACTCCGCCCCAGCTGCTGGCCAGCGGCTCTGCATACGGGGGGCCTTGTTCCCTTAAATGAGGGGCGCCCCGGGGTGACACATCCTTCCAGACTGATTGCCGTGACGTCATCGGGCAGCCAGGGGGCGGGGGAGGCGAGCCCGCGGGCCGAGCAGTCCCGTCCGGCTCGGACATGAGCAGCAAGCCTCCGGGGTACGGCGAGAGGGGCGCCTGGGACAGGGGCGGCGCCCTCTCTGTGCAGGCTCTGCGGGGCACGAGAGTCTCCAAAGGGGGACGGGGGCGCAGGGGTCGGCCCCTCCCTGCGAGACTTCCTTCCTCCTGAAGACCCATCTCCAAATACTGACCGCCACGTGGGGCATTGGGGCTTCGTGAACTCGGGGGACACACATTCAGTGGGTCACACCCTTTCTCGCCCTGGCCTCCAGAACTGTAGTAAGTGTGTGTGGTTCTAAGACCCCCTGATCGTGGCAATCTGCTGCCGCGGCAGTAGCAAGCCAGTTTCTTAAACGTCTTAAGATTTCTGTGTTTCGAAGATACAGCAGTAAGTGACTGTCCCTAACACTGATGCAGCTTCGTGCTCGCCCAGCCCCTGAAGTCCCTCCGTTGGCAGCAGGTGGAGCCGCCCTCCCCACCACGGCTGAGTAGGTGCAAAATGCAAGGGGGGGGGTGCCCCAAACCTCAGCAGTCGCGATACTTTAACACACTATCTTACAAGTCAGAATGCATGTGAAAAACCCATGATGAACAAAATATCATTTTAAACAAAGGCGGGTCCATTGCGGCCGTTGGGAGACGGATCATGCCCCACCCCCGCCCCGCGCCCCGTCGGCCTCGGGCTCGTCCCCCCTGGGCTGTGGCATTCACGGTGCCCATCGCAGCCCAGCTGATGTGTGGCGCGGAAGGCGCAGAGCCGTGGTTTCTCTCCAGCGACACGGCGCCCTGGCGCTCCGCGGGCATCGCCCCCCGAGCCTCGTTCCCGGAGCCGAAGGGCCCGGGCTTGCTTCGGGGACGTCAGAGGGGCTCCGAGTGGACTTAACTGCCACTTCAAAAGGAAGCTCGACTCAGGCTGGGGAGCCCCTTGCGACCCCTTGCTTCCTGCCCCCCGGGACTCAGGTGTTCCAGAGACACAAACCAAAGCACGGGGCTTGGCAGTTCACGCGCGGCCAGGACCCCGCCCCCCCCACCCCCCCCACCCCCCGTGAAGTGCCAACCACAGGACAGGTCGTGACACCACAGGAGGAGGGGAGGAGTCAGGTCACAGGTCAGAGGTCACGCCCTCCCGTCCCTTGTGTGATTCATTCACTCAGCAAATACCCTCATCCACCTACTGTGTGTAAACTGCTTTAACCTGGGGGACCCTGGGGAGCCAGACAATCAGCGAACACACGTTTCGGAGCGCGGGGTGGTCCAAGGCCCTGGCTGGCACGGCCCCTCCCCGCGGGGGGCTGGGGCGTGCAGAACCGCTGCCCGGGCCGCCCCGCCGCGTCCCCCCGGGGAGCCCCCCAGCTGGCCGCACTTCTTCCCCCTGCCGCCTGGGGGCGGCGAAGTCGGGCCTGCGGGCTCGTTTCAGGAACGTTTGCGGCCGCCTCTGGCAGGACACTTCGGGGGCTTCCGGGCGCACGTCAGACACTGAGACACACTCGCCCCGCGCCCGCACGTGTGGCCCCACTGCGCAACGGCGTCTTCGCGGACGGAAGGAGCGGGCGAGAGGGACCGTCCGCTCGGCGGGCTGGGGTTTGGGGTCCGCTGCAGCGCCGGGGGCCTGCGAGGGACTGCGGGTGGCCTTCTCTAGGAAGGCGCCGGGGCTGCGTGGCCAGGAGCTCGTTGACGTTACCGGTAAACCCTGAAGGTCGTCAGGGGGGGTTCGGGTCGGGTGTCACCCTCTCCCTCTCAGCTGTGCTCCTGGGGCCACGTGAAACCACTTAGCACACGTGTCTGTGTGCATGTGTGCAAGGGTGTGCGTGCACATAGTACACTTAGCACATAGTAGGCTGTTTTCTACAAATCCCCGAAGTGTCTAAGTCCGGCCCCCACCCTCGGTCCAGGCCCGGCCCAGCGGCCCTGCAGGGAGCAAATGCCCGCCTGAGCGAAGGAGGCCACGTCCCTCCTGTAACAATCACGCCTCCTTCCGACATCCGTTCCCCCATCCGGAACGTTCTCCCCCCACACAGAGGAATCAGCACGTCTCTGTTTGCTGACAGGTCGCCCGGCAGGCCACCACGGCTGGGACGTGCGGCCGGCACCTCCCCCCCCCCCCCATAATCATGTCCCCGACGCGTACTCACCCCTCCATGGCTCCCCCGAGCCGGCGGCTGCTGGGGCCAAGCTCCAGGCCGACGGGACACTCAGTCCGAGGCGCACGTCCCCGGCCCCGCGAGGACGCTGACACTGAGGACGTGTCGCCGTTCGCGCACTTAGGCTAAACGGCCACGAGGCCTGCGGACACCCGGCCCCGGCTGTGGGACCCGAGCGCGGACAAACGCCTTAACCAGCCGGCGCGAAACGCGGCGAGAGCACGCGCACCCGGGGGAAGGTTTAGGGGGTTTGGCCTGAAAAACGCCAGCGGGGCCCACCTGGCAGGCTGCCGCCGGGCGCCTCCTCCGTGCGCGGCAGCCGGAGCCAGCCCCACGCGGCACAGGGGGCCCCGGGCCGGGCCTGGGGCCCGGCGCCGCCTCCAGGGCCTGGAGCTTCCGGTCGGAGCCCCGCCCCGCGCGCGGCGTGAGAATGTGCTGGGCTCCGGAGAACGGGGAGCGGCCGCCCACAGACGCCGGGAGCCCCGGAGAGACGTGTTCTGTCTCACAGGAGGCAGCGTCGCCGGCCGCGCCCAGGGCCGGCCGTCTGCAACCCCCGTGGGAACTCTCCGAGGGAAGGTGCACCACGGGGCCATGACCGTGAGGGGCGTGTGTGCGTGTGCACGCGCACCCACGTGTCTGTGTGCATGTGTGCAAGGGTGTGCGTGTGCACATGTGCATGCGTGTGCGCAAATCACCTGAGTTTCAACCCTGGGGACGCGACCTGGGGACTTATTCCCGGGACGACTAAGCTCACGGAGGTTCTCCCTGGAAGAGTCAGTCACGCCAAAGTCTCAGCTGCAGGTGGGCAGACGGCCCCAGAGACCCGACCGGCCTGTCCTTGTCCTTGAGCAAAGGAGGAGAACCGGCCTCCAAAACACGCCATCCTTCTGTCCCTCGAAGCAAACCGCTTTGCAATAAAAAATAAAATGACTTTGCTGCATGCAGCCCTGAAGGTATTCACTTGCACTGCTCATTTTTATACGCCCCTAACCTGCGGGAAGCGGGCATCCCCGGCCCATGAGGCCACGAAACGGGAAGCCGCATATTTTCTGTCCTACAACGAAGAGGCCCCGCCCTGCGGGGCGTGGGGAGGATGCCGGCGGCGTGGGCACCGTGAAGGACCTGCTGTCCTGCGGGACGTGGGCTCCGCCTGGCAGAGGGCGGGCTCTGCGGCCAGGCGGGACGTGAGGACTCAGGGCCCCAGCCTGTCCCCGGAGGCCCGTGCGCTGTCCTCGCTTGCCTGGCCCGGCCTGCGTCCCTCCGACCCCGGCCTCTCCCCCCCCCCCCACGGGCTCCCAGTTCTTTCCCTGCGGTTTGTGGTAAGGAAATGAAGTGTTTTGAAAAATACTGAACAACGTAGGGGATTCGGCTCCCGGGGCCACCACGAGGAGGCGCCGGAGCAGAGCAGCGTGGACCGCAGACAGCCTCACAGCCCCGGGGAGAGGCGTCCGGACCAGGGGCGGCGGGGCGGGCTGGGCGGCGGGCGGCTTTCGGACGGCGGACACGTCACCCTCACCGCGTGCACTCCCGGTGTCGCGCGGCCTCCTCCCGAGCCTCCGCGTCCGGGTCTCCCCGTGGAGAGGCCCTCGGCCACGGGCTTAGGGCTCACCCCCTCCGGGAGGGCCTAGTCGTCCTGTGACGACGCCCGCAAAGGCCCCGCTCCAAGCGAGGCCGCGTCCCGAGGTTCCGGGGCACCGGGAGGAGGGGGCGGCGCAGCGTCCGGCCCGGGACACGTGGGGAGGGCTGCAGAGGTGGTGACTCATGTTCACACCCGAGGCCGCGCTGTCAAGGGCAAAGTCGTTGTTCTGCTCTCTCAGTCTGCGGTGCTTATGAACCGGATTACCTGCATCTGATTCTGAAGCCCGCACCGACGCGTCCGCGGGGGTCGAGGGGCCGTCCAGGGCCGCGCGAGCGTGAACCCCGCTGTTCGCTGGCGGCCGGCGGCTCACCTGCACCGGGTCCCATTTTATCCGCGCGGTCGTCCAGTGAGGTCCCCGAGGCGTGTGTGCAGGGCGTGCGGGCCACGAGGCGCCCGCGACCCCGATCGTGTTGCCCCGGGCCAGCCTCCTGGAGGGCTGAGGGCCTCACGCTCTGCTCCGCACGGCGCTTCTGGAGCGTCCTCCGTGCAGAAGCTCGTCGAGGGAGGCGACTAGTCAATACCACGCCGACGAGAACGCAGATTCCAATATGGACGCACGGGTCTGGGGGATGCGCCTCCTTCCGAGAGGCGTGAGGCCGAATCCCGCGGCCGAGGGCCCCCTCCCCAGAGCGGGTCGGTCCCAGCAGCTTCTGATGCATGTGGGGGTCTCGCGGGAGCCAGCGGGCGTGGGCGTCCGGAGCGGCGCGTGAGCCTCAGCGCAGCGGAGGGGTGAGTGGGTGGCCAGCCGGAGCTGGCAGGGGTGCAGGACCACCCGGGATGGCCCCACAGGGCCCTCTCCCCTCCGGGCCCTGAAGGTCACGGGCTGTGGGCTGCTCGCCCAGACGGGAGCTGGTAGCCAGCCAAGCTTCCCGGTACGGTTCAGGCGACACAGCGCCCCTGTGCAGACAGCTCCGGAGCCCCTGCCCCGCCCCGGTCCCCCTCCTCAGCCCCCCCCCCGCCCCACCCCACCCCCACCCCTCCCCCCCCACTCAGGCTCACGCTCCGCCACCTCCTTCCGGCCCCTCGGGCATCCTCCGGGGTCCCAAGCACAGCAGCCAGCGCCCTGCCGTCCGCTTCGTCTGGAAGCCGAGTGCCTGGGTGCGGCGGGGCCGGTGCTCCCCCCCCCCCCCGCCCCCGAGCCCGGCGCCGACCCCAGGCCGCCCCGGGCCGCAGAGCAGTCCCTTCTGTGCCTGGCGCCCGCGGTTCCTTACCGCGTCTGTTCGCTTCCTTCCTGGGGCTGTTTGTTCCACAATCTGCTGTCATTTGCTGATTCAGTTCGTGTTTGTTTTATCTGTTTCCTCCCCAAAGAATAGGCGTCCCATCTGGACAGAGACCCCGAGCCGTCGTCGGCCGCCGTGCTCAGGTAGCAGACCGCCTGTTCTCCACAGCGGCGTCTCGGGATTCGCCGAGGACCAGACGGTCGGGTTCCGCCCTCCTCTGCGCCCGGCGCTCCTGCCCCTCTGCCCTCCGACTCCGCGCTGCCGCGTTTAATGCAGTGACCCTCTCTCTCCATGGCTAAAGAAACCCTCCAGCGGCCACGGCACTCGGAGTGACCCCACAGGTCCACCCCGCGTTCCCGGGACAGCGCGGATGAGCGGGAACCTCGCTCTCGACCCGTCCCCTAACCTGGACTTTTCAAACCCACGACAGTTCAGAGTCTGGTGATTTCCTTCCGCCCAAGCGCCCCCTTTGACAGGAAGAAGAAAGACTTTTCGCACCGAACGTTTTGGCCAGTGGAAGATAAGTTGGAAAAAAAGTCTCGTAATCCGCTTCGCCCTTTGAAACCTTACCTAGTGTTTTCCCTACGGGGTTCGGGGCATCTCGGCTCTTTCACGAAGCGCTTGGCGATCCGCGTTTGTGAACGAGCCCCCGCCTCAGAGCCCGCCTGGAGCAGGACGCGGCCGTCGGTCCGCGGCTCCTCTCTCTCTGCCGTGTTGGGCGTCTGGGAGCCGCTCACGGGCCTCTCCGAGGGGACCCAGGCTCAGGACACCCACTCTGCGCCGCGTGGCCCAGCCGGAGACGTGGCGATGCTCAGACCAGTTCAGGACACGCGTCTGGTCGAGGGCGCGATGAAGAACGGGATGGGGGGGGGGGTGACGCCCGTCTAACAGCCACGTGTCATCCGGGCGTCTGGCCCGCGTCCCCGCGGCTGGGCGGGGGGAGGAGGAGCCGTGTCCACGTGCGCGAGTGCGTCCTCAGCGCCGGTACCTCGTCCTCGCCGTGAACCCCGTCTCCGTGCGGGGTCTCCAGACCGCGCCCCCGCCCGCCGATCCATCCAGGTCGCCCACAAACTCTGCTGCACGCCGTGCCCCGGACCACCCCGGTCTCCTGAGTGGGCTTCACGACCTCTGGGGCCACCTCGCGCCCCGTCAGCGGTCACCCCGGCACCGCCCGCCTCTCCGTAACATTTGTCACGGCAGGAGCTCACACAGTGGTCGCGTGGAGGTGTGACGGGTGTGTGTCTGTGAGGGGGACCGTGCCCCGCCCGACCCGGGCCCCTGGGGGCCGCTCTGTGCGCCTCCCTGCCCCGGCCGCCCCTGCCGGGGTCTGGCGCCTGCGGCCCTTCGCGGAGCCCCCGCCGTGCCCGCCTGTGCGAGGCCGGGAGTGGGCTCAGGGGAACGTGTCGCCCCTCCGTCCCGTAGCGATTGCTCCCTTCAAACCACGTCCTTCCTGCCTCCCCAGTCCTGGGTGCGACCCCGTCCTGCCCAGCCCAGTGAGCCTGCCGCAAAGCGCTGGCTGCCACTGTGCTCAGTCTCTGTGACGCGACCGATAATGCCCCAGGGGAGGCATGGTGGCCAACGTGGGGCTCGCCTCCGCACGCCCCACGCCTGGTCTGGGCCCTTCCGCCTGGCTGCCACGGCCGCTCCCCAAAGCCCAGCTCGGCTGTTTTCCACAGGTCCCTCGCCCTGTGCCGCCGGCGTCGGTGCAGGAGTTGGTCTGACAGGAGCAGCTCCCGCATCACCGGTCATAGCAGGTGAGGCCGACCGCGGGCACAGGCCGTCCCTGGGCACCTGCCAGGGCTCCCGGGCCTTTGGGAGGCTGTGGCAGGCGCAGCCCAGGGCACCTCGCTGGGCGAGCTGACGGCGCTCATGCAGGTCGGTGTGAGGTGCGAGTCCCCAGGTGGGCGCTGGACTGAGCTGGACGTTAACCCCCCACACACACCACGGGGCCCCAAACACGCCTCGCGGTCGGCGCCAGCCCTCGAGGTCACCCCGGCACCTGTCGGGGCATCAGACCTTTCCCCTAATGACGCTTACAAATCAATAAGTGCACTCTGATCTCGACCACAGAAGAAGAGGAAATTCGAGGGCGAAAACCAGTAAGGACACCGTTGCCCAGAGCCCCAACGGAGGTGAATCCGGCCACTTTCATAAACTTTTTACAATGCTCGTGGGCTACTTTCAAAATTGGAAAGATTATTTAAAAGTCCTATTTATAATGGCTTCCTTTCGAAATATGAACACAACCATGAAAAAATTATGTGCACCATTAAAAAAAAAAAGCGACCGTAGGGCGTACGAGACGAGTTCTGCATTTTTATTTCCGGGAAGAGGGCGAGAGGGCCGTTTTCCTCATTTATTTCTTCGTCTTTTCTCCATTTTCCAGATTTTGTGCAATAAACCTGAATTGCTTTTTTCAGTCAGTTTCATTACTTTTTTTTTTTAACACAGGAAAATATATAAAAAGCTTGTTTTAGTGTAATAACAGACCATCGTCTTTGGAGAGATGAGCGTGGGTTTGAGTCCCAGGTCTGCCCCCTCCCGGCCGTGACCTTGAGCAGGGCGCCCTGAGCCCGGCCGGCCCCGTCTGTAACGCCGGGTGGCGCACCTCCGTCAGACGGTGGTGAGTGAATAACCGGAGGGTGTTCTCTGCGGACAGCAATGCCCGAGGGAGGCAGACCCCGACTGCCGTCAGGGCTCAGACCTGACGTAGCTCAGCTGGTCACAGTGGACCACTGACTCATTTGCTCAAGGCCAGCAGGCAGCGATTTCAGAGTTGAGCTCAGCATGGATTTTAAGCCTCCAGCATCACCCCATTTCCCCGTGTCTGGAGCCTTAATTTTGTAAAGAAATAGATGAGCTCGCTGGGTAAGTAGCTACATTGATGAGGGGCGGGCCTGGCCTAACAGCAGCAAGGTCCTGAAGGCGGCCTTGCTCACTGCACGCTTGGGCCTCCTAGGGCTGTGAGAAAATGGCCACAGTACACGAACCCCAACAGCCTCTCACAGGAGCGCCTGCGACCCAATGACGCCATAGGGGTTACGTCATGTGGGGAGTTTTCCAGAGAATCTCTCGTAATGTAATACACGCACCAGCACCTCTAGGCGAAGCCGGCGAGTCGGAGAGCGGGGTGGGGGGTGGTTGCCTGGGTCTGGGGACTTGGGGGCCGATGGGAAGTGAGCCGAATGGGTATGGCGTTTCTTCGGGGGACGATGGAAATTTTCTAAACTCGATGTGATGATGGACACACAAGTCTGAGCCCTCGGCACACACCAGTGAACGGTCCACGTCACGGGGCTCGGCGTTCATGCGCGTGGATTGTGCCTCGGCAAAGCCGTCCAAGTGCCCTCACCCCATCTCCTCCAGAACACCCTCCTTCCCACCCCAGCCAAGAGCGACCCTTGCCACTGAACCCTCAGACAGCAGCCGCGAACCCAAAGCAGCAGCAGCAGCAGCAACGAGAGGAAGCCTCGTCCGGGGGACAGGCCCATGCGGGTCCCCACGTCACGGCGCCTCGTCCGGGGGACAGGCCCACGCGGGTCCCCACGTCACGGCGCCTCGTCCGGGGGACAGGCCCATGCGGAGGAGAGCTGTGCGTCTGGAGGGGAGAGGAGAGAGGAATTCGATGAGATAAGAAACACCCCACATGGTACAGACGTGTCGAGCCATGGAGAGCATTTTAATGATCACGGGCACCGCAGGTATAAATAAATAAGTCTTTCTTTCCTTCCAGGATACAAGCTAGAAATATCTTTGTCCAAAGGTCTGGCTAAGGTTCCGAGGCTTCGAGGACCCTGTCTTAGCTACTGATTTTCGTAATTAAAAAAATAAACGCGAGGCGCGTCCTCGGGATCTGCGAGCCAGGCGCCTCACTCCATGTGCGGTGGCCGCAGAGGGCCGGGCTGGGCACCGCCGAGCAGCCCCCCCGTCTTGGTGGCGTGGTCCCCACCCCCCCCCGTCCCCAAAGCTTCGCTTCGGGCCACCGCGCTTCGCCGTGTGCTGCTGCCGTGCGGCCGAACAACGCGGTGGCTGACGGTCTGGCACAGATCGTCACCCTCTCCGCGGGTGCTGGCGCGGCCCGCCCGGCCGTCAGGAGGAAACTCGAAGTTCTCCCACGGGTTTTATCTCTGTTCGTTTCTTGTTGCCACTACGTGTCCGACGGAGCCGCCCCACGAGGCCGGCGCCTAGTCCCCCTGGGAACACTGTCTCTCCTGGGGCTTCAACCCCCTGACACCGGTGATCAGAGGCCGAGAGGTCGGGGTTCCGCTGGGCTTGTGCTGCTGGCTGTGGCCCGTGCGAACAGCCTCTGACAACGTCCCACGAAGCGGCTCTGTCCCCAGTGCGTTGGTAGCGGCGGCGGCGGCGGTGGCGACAGGTCAAGGCAGCTCCCCCCGCCCCCCCACCCCCGGACTCCCACCTCCGAAAGGCCGAGTAATCGTAAAAGGTCAGCGAACACCGACAAAGCCGGAGGGATACAGAAAAGCATCCGACTTGCTACCTGAAGAAGGAATTAACTGACCCTGTGTCTAAAAGCTCATCTAATGAACAGGAATATAATTCATGTTTAATTTTGGGAAAATATACCATTTTATCCTTGGAAATAAACATTAAGTAGAAATCAAATGGAAGGCTAGGACAGAAAAGGAAAAAACACCGAGAAAAAAAGGAAACACAGACAAGGAGGGAAAAAAGATTATCGCGCGAGGGTTTAAAAACCCGCAGGCGTGTGCCAAGAGGCGACCCAAATTCAGGCGCGTCCCCTGCCGGCCCCGTGGGGACAGTCGAAGGCCATCCTCGGACGCGGGGACATCGCACTAAGCTGGAGATGTCTCCTCGTGGGCCCTTTATGCTCCTTTATTAGAAATATAAACAGCTGATTATTTCCGTCGCTTTTTATTTGTCTTTTTGCATTTTTTAACAAATAATTTTTGGTAGCTCGTCTGCATCATATCCTGACTCATAAAATAACCTCTGCGGCTCAGCCCGGCTCCGAGTCTGTCCACCCTCATCAGGCCGCTAAAAACCCGCTGATTACAAAAAACGTCTCTTCCCGGCTTCAAAGCTGCCACGTGGCCTCTGAGGGGCCCTGGAGCGCCCCTGCCCCCGCGGCCCCCGGGCGCACTCCCGGGGCCCGGGTCTGCTCTGGGGCTGCGGCGATGGCCAGGGGTCTACACGCCGTCCTTCAACTTCTCCAGGCAGGTTCTGAGTCCTTTGGGGGCGCCCGCGGCCGGGTCCCGGCACACCCACTTGAGGGCCTCGTCCTGGCCACCGAGGATGGAGTTCACGGTGGGGCGGCCACCGTCGGCGGCGGGGATGGTGGTGAAGGCCGCGAACTTCACCTTCTTCCTCCGCGAGGCGGCCGGGCACCTGGGCTCCCGCTTCCGGTCCTGGCCGGGCCGGGCCCCGGGGTCCGCCAGCTGGTGCCCCTGGCCCTGCGCGTCCTGCGGGCCGCCCTGCAGCAGGAGCTGGTGGCCCTCGCCGCAGGCGCCCGGCCTGTGGTCGACGGCCGTCGTGTGCTCGTCCGGCGGGCGCGAGCCCTCGCCCACGCTCTCCAGGAGTTCGGCCTCGGTGCCCAGCCACACCCAGTCGTGCGAGTGCGTCACGGAGGCCGGGCCCTCCGCGGGCAGCTGCTTGTGCCGGTACCTGAGGGCGAAGGCGGCGCAGTTGCCCAGGAAGACGAGGATGGCCAGGCAGAAGACGCCCAGCAGCGCGTACATGCCGATCTCCAGGTCGCCCAGGCCGCGGGCCGCCTGCACCGCGCCGCCGGCCCCGGCCCCGGCCCGCGGGAGGTCTGCCCGCCCCGGGAAGTTGGCGAGGTCCAGCGGGATGCCCCGCAGCTGCGCCTCCCCGGGCGGCCGGCCGCTGTGGGCCGCCTCGCTGCCCCGCAGAGACTCGGCCGTGGGGCCGGCCCTGCGCGGGGCGCCCTCCTCACGCTCTGCGGGCCGGCCGCCCGGGGCGAGCCCGGGCTGGCCCTGCCGCCGCCGGCCACTGGCATGGTTCCGGATCTCGCCCTCCTCGTAGACCCCACCGGGGCGCGGGGCCCTGTCGCTCCGGCCGAACTTGACCCTGACGCTGCCGACGCCCACGGCCAGGACGCTCCTGCGTGTGGACTTCTGGCAGACTTCTGAGATGGTCAGGTCCACTCGGACGAGCGGGCCTTGGCCCTCTCCTTCGGCCACCACGACGGGCCACCAGGGCGCGCGGGCCTGCGGGGTGGACACCACGGCCTCGTCCAGGGAGCTGGCCGTCAGGGCGAAGTCCTGGGCGTCGTAGATGTCCAGGGGCGCCGCCGAGCCGTCGCTGAACTGGAGCCACGTGCTGAGCACGGCTTCCTGCGGGGGGAGAGGCCGTCAGCAGCAGACCGGGGCGCGGGGCTCTCCTCCCAGGACCCCGGCCCTCCCCCTCACGGGACAGACCCCGAGGAAACGGGGTCCAGACGTGACGGCCGGTGAACCCGGGGAGACAACGTTCCGGTTTTCCATCGCGATCAGAGCATCGCCTTAATTCACACGAGAACACGTGTTGACGAGCAGAGACAGCGCACACGCGGCGCACACGCAGCGCACACACGGCGCACACGCGGCGCACACGCAGCCCTCCCCGGGGAGAAACCCGCCACCCCCCGGTCGGCTTCCGCTGGCCTCACGACCGAAGACGTCGCTGAGCGGCAGCCAGGCAGTCACGTGACGCCCCCTCCCGCTGGCTCCGACTGGTGCGGACCCTCCGACAGCACCGAGGTGGGCGCGCGACGCCCCCCGGGCCACCCAGGGGACCCTCCACCTCCGCCACGCCTGCAGCCTCCCTTGCCGCATGTGGTGACCTCTTCACATGCTGCAGAGGTCGAGCCGTGGCCACCCCGGCCAGGCTGTCGCCCCGCGGCTAAGCGCTCCCTGGGGACCAGCCACTGCTCTGTGTCCTTCACGCGTCTGCTCGTTCGACAGTCGCAATGGGCAAGGTAGACACCACGGTTCCCGACCTCCCATTCTGCAGGTGAGTGGCCCGCAGGCTGGCGAGGGCGGGCGGCTCCCCCAAGGCCGCGTGGCTGAGCGGTGGGGCTGGGGCTCGGGCCGGGGCAGGCCGTCTCCGGTCCTGACCGTCATGGCCGGTCCGCCCGCTGGCCGCCTTTGACTCGGAGGTCATGGCCCAGGCCAGGGACGGAAGGCGGCAATTCGGATGGGTCTGGAGTTCCTCCCTGGCCCCTGGAGACGGGCGTCCAGTGCTGCAGCTTTCGTTCACGAACCAACAGCCTCTTTCGTGCCAGGCCCTGTGCCCGACACCGAGTGTTCCGCGGAGAGAGACTGACTGAGACAGTGGAGGGGAGGGGGGGGATGGGGGAGGGAGGGGGATGGGGGGAGGGAACGAACAGCACGTGGCTGTTCGCAGCTGCCTGGGTCCCGGCCGGCAGACCTCCGGCCACGGTGGACAAGCCTGTTGACTCTGCGTGGGCTGGAGCGTGACTTTTACCTTTCAATGCGCAGAGACCTCTTTGCAAACGGGGAGGAGGGAACATGATGGGGGGCCCGAGGGGGAGGGTGGGCACTGGCCGCAACTCGCGCCAGGACAGGTCCCGCTGGACAGGCCAGGGACGGGCCGGAGGCGAAGCGAGGAGCAGGGCGCGGAGGGGCGTGGCCAGTGTTGGGGAGCGCGGACGGGGCTCCACGGCTCAGCACCGCGAGCCCAGTCACGGGCGCTGCCGGCAGGGGGCGCAGCGGGGTGGGGATCCACAGGCCTGGCCCCTGGCCGGGCAGGCGGGGCAGCCCCCCCTCCTCCCTGCGGGCCTGCTGGTCTTTCGTAGCCCAGGGGGAGGCTCTGGCCTGGGAGGGCCAAGCAGGTAACACCCTCCCGAGCTGCCCCTGCGAGGAGGAGCCGGCCTCTCCCCATCCAGCCCGGCTTCCTTGCCCTCAGGTAGAACCGCCTCGGCCTCCCTCTGCCGGCTGCAGCTCCCCCAGCGCACAGGGCTCGGGGCGCCCAGCGCGGGCCAAGCCGGGGGCGTGCCGGTCGGAGGCCCTCCTCGCGGCCCGCATCGTCCCCCCTTGCTTCGTCAGGCCCGGCCTCGCCTGCCCTTCACCTGCCCTTCTGGGGTTTCCCCTCGTCACCCAAATAAAGTATGTGCCCACGAATCCTCAGCTCAGGCTCGGCTTCCGGGGGAAGGAAGGCTCCAGAAGGAAGTGTGGCTGGGCGATTCGCTTCCCGCCCTGGCCGCCAGATCACACAGCGGCTCAGCCCCTCCCGATGCCATCATCGAATCCACTAATACAGGTTTTTTTTTCTTTCCTGTCCTAGCTTTCTTTAGAACAAATGAGATGGGAGCCCACCTCTTGCTCGGGCTCACACACAGTTCGGATTTTGCATTTCAAAGTCGGAGCCAAGGAGAGCAAGGTGCCTGCCTTCCTGGCCCTCCGGCTGAGATAAAAGGCTGTTAACACAGCCCGCACCTTCATCTCGGCTGACTTTTCATCTTAAATTAACTTTTCTTCACCATCTCCAGAGAGACGGAGAGACGGAGAGACGGAGAAAGCCCTTAGCATGGAGTGACCGGAGAGAAGCCTCCGGCACACGCAGGCTCTGCCGAGAGGCGTCTGTGGCCGCCATGCGGAGTGACCGACGCTCAGTCCCCCTCCGGGAGGCCTGGATGCAGCGCTTTCTCCGGAGGAGTCAATGCCCTTCCCCAGAGAGGGGCAGTTCTGAGCGACTGGACATCACACAGGCCCAGGAGCAGCCGGCGCTGCACCCTGCCCGGGGCCCCATCTGCCGCGGGCGAAGTCCACCCACACGCTCGTCTGCGTGGCTGCTGGGGCCTCCAGTGCCGGCGAGGAGGACAGGTGGGCTACGCCCGGCGGGGCTGGCGGCCTTGCCCCGGGCGGTCCCCTCATTAAGTACTCATGTCACCAATAGCTTTCTGCTTCCTGCTCTGTCTCCCCCACGGTCCCCTGCTCGTCATAAACTGGGACAGGCCTGCCACTCAGGCTGGATGTCGATGTGACGATGACCTGGGTCCCGCCTCCCCGTGCTCTGGGACGCAGTGGCTGCACGGGTTCTAAAACAGGCTGCCTACTCCCCGGCACCTGGGGCCTGAGACGTCGCCGCTGAGCTAAGCTGAATGTCACAGCCGACCCCAGGACAAGCGGGCCCTGCCCGCGGGAGCCCGATGCTGCCCCAGGGGCCTCTGAAAGCAGAAGGACCCCTCCGGCTGTGGCCGGCGCAGCCAGAGGTTTACGGCATCAGAAGGACCACCCACGCTGGTTCTGAAGGTGACGGTGCTGTGGCGAGTGAGAGGGGTCGCGGGTGGCCCTAGGATGCTGAGGGGGGTGCTGGCCAGCGGCCAGCACAGGGGCAGACATGGCAGACTAACGGAGGGAGACGGCTCTGCCCATGAAGTGCGCGGGTGTGGAGCGTCCGCATGAGGGCCCGGCCGGCCGGCTCCGTCTCTGCCTGCGAGAGTCACCCTGAGTGCGGAGCGCGGGAGTCCCCGGCCCGCCGGCCCGCAGAACCGGGAGCTGGCAGGCGGCTGCCCTGCCTCCCCCGCCTGTCCCCCTGTCCCGCCCCATCATCTGTCATCTGTCCCAAACCCCATCACCCCACCTGCCTCCCCGGCTGCTGCATCAGGCACAGCGACCGCCCCGCCCCCGCAGCCGGGCGCCCACCTGCTTGGGCGCCCGCAGCAGCTCCTCCGCTGTGGCCACGGCTGTGACGGCCTTGCTGTTCTCCACGCCGGGGTGCAGGGTGACAGACAGCCCGGCCACCAGCTGGACGGCCAAGTCCGTCACCGACACTTTGTCATCTAACACGGTTACCGTCTTCTCTGCCAGGATGGAGTCAGACAGTGGGGACAGTACCTGTGGGATTGGCAGGACACAAGGCGAATCCCTCGCACCCGTTTCCGTGGGCGGACGCTTCCCCAGCCTCCCTCCCTCCCTCCCAAAGATGCGTGAGGTCCAGACTGCAGGGCGACGGACCCGCGTGCCTCCTTCGCACGCACGCGGCCCCCACGGTGCCTTCCCGAGACTCGCACGAAGCCCTTGGTCCTGTCAGAAAAGCGAAATCAATGCTTAAGCCCATCCTGCTTGAAACGGGAAACGACCCTCCCCCCATGTGGCACCCACACCGCACGAGCCGGTGAGCGGTGCGCGTGGGGCCCGCTGCAGCCGGGACCGCCTTCCACGCGGACCCTGCGCTTCACCAGGAGGACCGGGTGACAGACGGCCCCCACGCGCCCTCCACACCCGGACCAGCGGACCCTCTGCTCGGCTCCTCAGCCGGCGCGGGACCCGCGATGCCCGGGTGAAGGGATCGAAACGCGCCAGGCATTCCACACGTGGTGGCCACGCAGGATCCGGAATGACATTCCGGAAGGGGGAGCCAGAAGGGTGGGGACAGGGTTTGTGGCAAAGGCCCTCCGTGCCTCTGTCATCTGTCCCAAACCCCATCGCCCTGTGCTTTTCCTTGATCAGAAAAGACAGTAGGGTCTTGGAGAGTTTGTTGAATGAATAAATGACAGAATGACGAGAGGAAGGGGGAAGGGACGCATCTTCCCTCGGCCACTGGAGGAGCGGGGCCCGCGGTGGGGGGCGCTGACACCCAGGAGCGTGAAGGGAAGTGGGTCCTGGGTGGGGGGGGGGTGCGGAGGCGGGGTGGGGGGACCTGGGGGGCAGTGGGAACGGGGGATGCAGCAGTCCAGAGAGGAGCCGTGCGGACGCCTCTGCGTTCTGTTCGGAAGGAGAGTCAGACTCAAGCGCTGGTCTGGCTCGCCTCCCCGCGTCCCAGGATGCCGCCGTGGGGACACGGAGTCGGCCGCCAGGGCCCGCCCATCGCGCAAGCCTCGCCCCTTCCCGCCGAGCCCGGGGCCCCGCGCTCCGCTCCCTACCTGGACGGTGGTCATTCCGACCTCCCGCCCGACCAGGACCCTGTCCTGCAGCGTGGCGACGTGCGGCTCCTCCAGCTTCATGAAGTCGGCCACCAGGTGGGTGACGTCCAGCTGCCAGTCGGGGCCGAGCAGGTGGCGCGGCTGCGCCCAGGGGCCGGCGCCCTCGGCCACGAACTGCGTGAGCACGCGCACGGCGGCGCGCTGGTACTGCAGGGCGCAGCCGCGGCCGCGCCGCCCCTCGCCGTCCTCGTCCTCGCTGTCCCGCGCGGGCCTGCGGGGAGGGGGAGGCCGCGCTCAGGCCCGGGGCCCGCGGCCGGGGTGGCCCCCGCGCCATGCGGCGGCCAGGCGGGCGCCCGCCCCGCCCCCCGCCCCCGGGCCCGCCCCCGGCCCCGCGGCACGGCGCTCCGGGCCGGAGCTGCAGGAGCCCGGCTCCCGACCGCCTGGAACACGCCGACCTGCAGGCGGAGACTGCGGAGCGCGCGTTCACGACGCCCACCCTGTCCCTGCGGCCGCACGCGGCGATTTACGATTCAAATGAATACACGTTCAATACGTTAAGAAATGAAGTTTCTTGGTCACACACTGTATTCTAAATGCTCCATGTGGCTGTTGCATTAGACGCCATGGTTCTAGAACATTCCACCACTGTAGAACGTTCTACTGGGCCGTTCTTTTGGATTAATGTGCCATTAAAAGCTCCTCATGAACGCGCTCGCTTCCACCCTATGACCCTGTGAGGCAGAACTGTGATTATTCCACGTTCCAGGCAAGGAGCCCGAAGCTCAGAGCGGGTGGGCGGCTCGCCCTCGCTCACCGCGCTGCAGAGCAGCGGAGCTCGGACCGACCTCAGCAGGGCTCAGCTGCACCCTGCTCAGGGGCATGGGACGAGCCCGAGCTCCTGGCCCCTGGTGGCCACAGAACGGTCCGCAGTGCTGGCCGGGCTCGCGCTGCCCTCTCTGAGCGAGGACAAGCTCCCCCTATAGAACCGGGCTCAACATCCCACGATCCCAGTTCTCCTTGAGATACAGCTTGACCCTTAAGAGGACGACCCCGGAGCCTGGGAGACTGTCAGGACAGCTGCCCGGGTGGCTGAGGACGGAGGACCCCAGGCAGGAACTCAGGGACTCAGCGACGACTCTTACATGGCTTCCGAGTGGCCTCAGAGCTGGGCGAATAAGACCCCACACTGCTACATGTGACAATCCAGAGTCACGAAAAATAAGTCAGAGTTACTTTCTGTTTAAGAGTAAACAGTAACCCATGTCCCAGTATAAATGCAATTAAACTCTATCTAATGATTTGCTGTGCACAGAGCTTTTCAAACGTATAGCTGTTCATAAAGCATGGGGCACCCACACTGTTTCGCTTAAAGAAAATGAACCAAAAGTCGAATCCCCTGGGGGCTCAAGGGTGAGAAAAATGTAAAGCTCCCGCCACCCCCCTCCAGGGGAGTCACATCCAGGAGACAGTCGGCCGGAACCCTGAGCGCAGGGCGCGAGCAGCCGGGGTCTGACGCTGCCCCTGCCGCCAGCAGCCTTCCTGCCCGGCTGGGCCGTCCTGGCCTCGCTGTCCTCCGAGGGTGGTTGCCTGGGTGTCGGAAATGCAACTGCTGCGGTAACAGCAGCACCTACTATGCGCCGGCCCCTGCACGCTCCTCTAGAGTGGCGATGGATGTTCTCGTGCTCTGGTGCCGATCCCCACCGGGCTCACCTCTTACCGGCCCCGATGGGGACCCTCCAGCCTTTGATCTGGCTCAGCTCTGTGTCGGAGACCTCTATCTGCAGAGGCAGCCGGGGCGCCCACACGGCGACGCGCAGTGGGGCGCGCAGGTGCTGGTACGTGAAGTTCACCACCGCATCCACCTGGCCCTTCGTCTCCTTGCCGTTGACGAAGACGTAGTCACAGTGGTCAGACACCTGCAACGACAGGGCCGGGGTGGTGAGGAGGTCGTGGGGTCAGGGCCGGGATGGTGAGGAGGTCGTGGGGTCGCAGAGACCACCCTCCCTCCACGCGGTTTTTCCTCTTGCACAGCACACGTGTTTAATTCAGGTTCCTCCCAATGCAGAGCCTGAGATAAGGGTTCAGTGCAGTTGGTTTACTTGGGAGGTGAGCGTGGAGAGCCAGGGCCAGGGAGCAGGGTGAGGGAGACAGACAAAGAGGAAAAGTCAAGAGAAAGGTGCATTTTCGCATTTGCTGCTGTGGCTATCGGGCTGTGTCCTCAAGGATTCATGAAAAACCTACAAAACCGTCCACGGGGGAGAGCTGCCCTGCAGGTGAACTCCCCTGCACCCCCAGGCTGAGACACAGACCCCAGGCATCTGAGAAGGCCCTGGGATGGAAAGCAGAAAGCAGCTCGAGGTGAGAATTGGCACAATCGCAAAGGGAACTTGAAGCCGCGCAGGCTGCAGCTGGGACTGAATGATGGGTCAGGCCAGGGGTTGTGACACGCACGTTCCCCAGGCTGACGTCTGCTCACGGAATGAGCCATGTCCACATCCCACCCCGCCCGGCCTCCCAGGGTCCGCAGGGCTGTCCTGCCTTCCTTGCCATCAGGACCCGCACTGGTCCTTCCCTCTCTCCTCTAATCACACGGCCCCGATGGTTCCGCGAGACGCCCATGCCTTCATGCGTGAAGTCCCCTCTGCCTGGGAACGCCCTAGCTGGCTGGCCTGGCCAGGCGCCTCACCTGACATCTAGAATTACTCGCATATTTGTGTTATAATTGTTCACCCGTGGGGGACAGCATCGAATCCGCCAGCAGCCTGCACCCCCTTCCTCCTGTCCCCATTTCTAGAGCTTTGCAGGCAGAGCACAAAGCAAGACACACACAGAGAGAAAGAAAATACAGTCTGCGCGCATTCAGAGTTTGGGTTCCGAAGGCTCGACCCTTAAGGACATGGATCCACGTGCAGCTCCAAGGACATCCCCACGTGGCGGAGAAGCAGAGGGAAGACGTCTGGGTTCTGTGCAGCGGGCCACGGGGCAACGTGGACAGGGTGGGACCACATCAGAGGTCGCCCCGTGGACTCTGACCGAAAACGGCGCCCCCGGGAACTACGAACGGAAGCCCCGAAGACTAGAAGCCCTTCCTCCCAACCTTGGCAATAGTTAAGTCTCCTGGAAATTAGACCGAGATTATGTTCTGCCCCCTTCGTGGATCGGAAACTGAAAACAGAAATCAAGTGGGGTCACAGAGAAACAACACGATCCGTCTTGCGCACCAAGCTTATGGGATGCGATGTGCACGGCTCACGTCCGCCGCTAAACCTGCAGTCCCGGAAGGGGAGAAGCACATCTCACTCATCTTCCATCTCTCGGTTCCTCACACCAGCTGCTCATGGAGCCGGAGCCCAGCAAAGTGGATACCAAATGGATGAATCAATGGATGGACGGATGGATGGATGGATGGGTGGATGGATGGGTGGGTGACGGACAGCTGGATGGATGGTACCCTTTCTTCACCAAACAAGAATCTTGGGGTGAGGGGAGATGAGGTGAGAGGCTGAGATAAGACAGAGCTAAGAGCAGTGGAAACACAACAAGTTAATTTGAAAACTTCTGGAAAGCGCTCGAGCAGTGTCGCAGTCTTTTTGGGGTCACTGACTCCTTGGAGCACATACGTAGAGCTGATTCTCACAATAGGAAAGCACGTAAAGGCTTATGGAACGCGTCAGAGGTAAAGTCACTCGCAGACTCTTCACACAGCGCTGTCCACAGCGAGAAGCGGCCGCCAGATCGCTGACCTGCCTCCCGCCCGAACGTCCTGTCTGCGGACCCGATAAAATCACGTCCGATGTGAGCAAGGAACTCCTCCAGTCACCCTCTTGGGCCCCAGCTTCTGGAAACGATGGAAAACTGGGCCCAGTTTTCAGCCTCAACTCGCATGCCTGTTTGGAGGTGCGGCTGGGAGGGCAGGGCTGAGAAAGTCGCTCCATCTGCTGGGGACAGGGGAGGGAGCGGCTGGGAGGGGAACATGTGGGGGGGACCTTCTCGCTCGCGGTCTAACGGAGTTTACATACTGATTGGGGGGGAAGCCATCGGAGCCGCCGTCCGGACTCGTCATTAGCATGTGAACGTCATCCTCGTCTGCGCGGCGCGAGTCTGGCAGCCAGGCAGGCGTTGTGATGGCTTCTTTAATCAGTGTTGTCATTTACAGGCCATTGACTCTCCTCATTTATTACCTTTCTGAGCCCGGGCGCGGGGGAAGCTGGCCGCTCCAGAACCCATACAGATTGAGAGGAGCACCACGGGTGCGGAGTCGCAGGCCGCGACGAGGCCATTGTCGCTGCTGCGGCCGAAGGCGCCGCGGGTGTCCGGGGGCGTCTCAGGACGCGTCGCTCGCCTCCTGAGCGGCTGCCACGGAAACTATGGTATCACAGAACGCGCTGGCTCGCGGGCAGGAAGGGAGTCCCGAAGCCACGGCAGCCCTTTCGGGGGCCGGGCTTGCTTCCTGGACGCCTTCTCACCTTCCGTCGTGGGCGGGGCCCCGACTCTGCTCACTCGGAGAGCGAAGCCACGCGGGCCGACGCACGGTGACTGCTGACCTCGCCGGTCTGCCTCAAAGAACCCGCAGGGCCGGGGCGGGTCACGTGGATTCCGGTTGAGCTGCTGCAGACACAGATGACGCTTCGCTCGCCTGCCCGCCGCTCGCCTCCTGCTGTGCGGCCCGGTTCCTAACAGGACTGGTACCAGTACCTGTCTGTGGCCTGGGGGGGCTGGGGACCCCGGCCCTAAAACACCGAATGCTCCAATCCGACAATGACGGGCCGGTGGCTTTCCTCAGCCTTCCCACCCGCAGGTCGTTCTAGAGTTCCCTCGAACGTGAACTTCTGCACTTTTTTCTTTGACACTTGCATTTGCGGCTGCAGGTCCTCGGAACCTCCCTACCCACCTCCGTGCTTCATCCCTATCACTCGAGTCCATCTCACACACTATCCATTTACCTGTTCGTTGGAGTCCTTACTCGTCCTCCCTCCCTAGAACATACACTCTAGGATGACAACGGTTTTGTCTGTTCAGGGTTGTATCCCTAGCACCTAAAAACCTGGTACCTAGTAGGTGCACAGGAAACGGATGCTGAAAAATGAATGAATGAATGAATGAATGAATGAATCAGAGCTTGCAAATGAGCAGCCCTGGGGTCACATTGGGCCTCCACGAGTTTTTAAAATATTCATTTAGTTGCCAGCATTGGAAAACGGTGACACTCAGTTTTGATTCCAGCCTGAACCTTAAACGCATTGGAGTCGCGTCCTGGCGTCTCGCTGGCCTCACGGACCAGGCGGAGGGTTTGGGGACACTGCCGGGAAGGGCAGGGCCAGCAGCTGGCCTTGGAGGGGTGAGAAGCCAGCCCCTCAGGTGTCCGCGCCCCGCAGCAGCCGGGCGCCTGTCTGCTTTCTCCCCTGCTTCCCACTTCCCGCCGCCCAGCACAGCGGAGCGCCAGCGTCTCCCTATTCATTTTGTTTCCAGTCTTGTAGTCTCCATTTTTGCACGCTGTCCCCAGCCGGCAGTGCGCACGGCGTAGACCCTGCCCCTTGCGTCAGCAGCCGGCCTGTTTCCTCCAGAGCCCGGGCTGCGAGGTCTCCGGGGCGCACCCCTGGGAGACCACTCCTCCGTGCACACAACCGGCAGACACCCGGGGGCTCCCCGGGGAGAACGAGATGGCCGAAACGGACTTACGGCCTGCAGGGTGGCGTGTTGCCACGGCAACCACCGTGCGCGCGGAGAGAAGATGTGCAGGTGTCGCTCTCTCAGCTGTCACACTTCCCGCCGCTGGGGACACTCATCTCCCAACATCCACCCAGCCAGCGCACGCATGGGGCGCATGCGCGCGCACACACGCAAAGCACGCAGAGCATGCGCAAAGCACGCACGCAAAGCACGCAAAGCATGCGCACACACGGAGTACGCGCGTGCGCAAAGCATGCACGCAGAGCACGCAAAGCACGCACGCAAAGCACGCACGCAAAGCACGCACGGAGCGCACTTCCCCGGAGATCCAACACCCACTTGTTTTCTGTAACGGTTTAAAAAATGCTCCCGGGAGTCCCTCCGCAGACGCCCCGCTAAGCCTATGCACCGCCATCGGCCTTGACCTTGACCCACAGCACCGCCCGGGCCATGGGCGCGGCCTGGGAAGGTCATGCGGCTCAGCCCAGCCCGGCGACAGGCGGTCCCGGGGTTCTTGACGGGGCGGAGGGAGCATCTCGTCTCCGCTGGACTCGAACCCAGGAGGCTGGGGACCTGGAGCCTCCGGGAGCCGCCATGCGAGAGGGAGAAAGCGGCGTCGACCCAGGCAACGCCGGCCCGGAGACCCCCGGACCCCCCGCGCCTGGGGCCGCACTGCCCGGCCCGATCCTGCACGCGACAGCGTCACCCCCACTCGCAGCCCACCCGAGAGGTGCACCCCCGACGACCGCACCATCCCTGGGAAAGATAAAGGGGCCGCCAGGGACCAAATCCTCGCTGGAGGGCCGAGTCCGACGGACATTTGGTGTCCGGCGGTGGAAGAGCCTGCGGGACTGTTTTCTGGGTCCAGCTCTCCCCTGAGGCAGAGCAGATGGAGCCTCAGCTGGCGCCGGAGCAACGTGACTCCCGAGCAAATGGTCCCGTCATCTGACGAAGGTTTTGTTAGGAGCAGCATCCTCTGTGGCTGCGGAGAGGGGGTCAGAACCACCTGCCCCGTCCCTGCGGGTCCGGGCACCTAGCCCGCCTGGCAGCCTCTCTCTCTCAGGGGCGAAGGTGTGCACGGGTCTCACCAGGCGAAGGCTCCGGTCCCCGCGGGACTTCCCGTGGCGCTCCAGGGTCCTACACGTGTGCCGTCCTGTGTGGTGGCCACGAGTGTAAACATTTGGCCGCACGCGGTAGGTGGCCGCCATGCCGGCCACACAGCGCTGGGCAGGTCTACACGTCCATCTGTGACCGGGGCGGCGTGCTTTCGAGTTCGTCTGAGCCTCCGGAGCCTGAGACCTGCGGGCTGGTGACCAGGCGGACCTGGGCTTGACTCCTGGCTCTGCCATTTATTGGCTGTGTGCCCTGGGGCAAGTCGCTCAGCCTCTCTGGACCTCGGCTTTCTGAGTCATAAAGTGAACTAGTAATAGTATCCACTCAGACTCGCCCAAGTGATCTCTTTAAAACCCAAATCAGAGTATCCAGCAGTGTCCCAGAGTAAAATGACATTCCGACCCGTGGCTCCGGGGCTGTGGACTGCCCAGCCTGGCCTGCGTGTGCCGACCTCGGCCCGCCTGACATTCGGGGCCGGGGACGCCCTTGTTATCAGGCGCTCTGGGCGTCTAGGGGGGTTAGCAGCCTCCCAGGACCCCACCCACTAGATGCCAGCAGCCACTCTCGCCCGGGCTGGGGCAACCAGAAGCGTCTCCAAACACGACCAGGCGTCCCCCGGGCAGCGAGACGAGCCGCGTGGACACCTCGCGCCATGTGCTTTGCAAGTGTAACCGTGGGGAACACCCTGCGTCGGCCGTCGACGTGTGAGCCCGCTCCCTGGATGAGAGCGTGAGGTGGAGGAAGAAGCCGTGTGTGCGGGGCGAGCGCTCAGACGCCCACCGAGGGGCGGGGGCCGTGCCGGCAGGGGAGCTCGCGCAGGGGCCTCCCTCGGGCATGGCGCGACCCCCGGCCCCGAGAGGGGCGTGCGGGGCAGTGCGGCCCAGCGGGCTGGCGCCCAGGACCGGCTTCGCTGTCCCCAGTGTTCCGTCGTCCTCAGAACGAAACGGCTCTTGAGGATAGAGACGTCCCAGCTGTTCTTCCAGAGCCCCAGGCCTGAGAAGCAGGAATGGGGGGGCTCCTCCAGCTTGGGGGGGTCGCCACCCACATGGTCCTCTCTCTCACTGGCACTTTAAAAGCCTGAGATCGTCATTTCTTTCTACTCTTTAAATGGTAGCTACCAGGGAATTTGAAGTCCCACACGCGCCTCGAGCTTTGGATGGCATGGCTTAGACCTTCGGCCCCCTGCTCCCTGTCCCTGTGGGCTTGGGGTCCTCTGTGGAGCACTGTGGGCTCGGGGCCACCATGAGCCCATGGACCGCTTCTGGGTGAGTGAGGAGTGTACCCTACTCGAGGACAGACCTGCGACAGTCCGAGAATGCAGGGACTCCTCAGAGCCACACGTTGGCAGGTGGGTGTGACAATGCAGACCGCAAGAGTGTCACTCGTGGCCACACCTGGTGCAGGGGACAGCGGCCCCGCTGGGCTGCCGCTGGCCCGCGCTGGGCATGGGACATGCAGACAGGGACTCTCCACCCAGTCCTCCCCCTCACGGTCTCTTCTACTCACTTGGGGGTTTAACACCCCAGAAAAGACAGATTGCTACTCGTCAGACTCCAGTTGAGGAAAAAGGCATCATCTGGATGCTTTCTGGTGCAAAGGTATGTGTTTCAGACTCACGAGCCAGATGGGCTTTGTCACAATGACTCTACTCTCCTGTCGTCACACAAATGCAGCCACATTCAGTACGGAAAGAGTCACGTCGTCGGCCTCCGATAACACTTTACATATCGCGCGGCAGGCTCAGTTTGTCCCCTGGTTCATCGTTTGCCTTAAAGAACTGGGGTCCGGCAGCTGCCCCATGGGCTCGACCCACACTGCGGGTGCATTTAAGTTTTTTAATTTCTTGCCCATTGAGAAAGCTTATGATTGGTCGCCGCCACCATGAACACGAGCTGACTTACATAAACCCCCCAGCAGTGCGGGGTACACAAGCCAAACGGTCGAGCCCCTCACTTCGCCGGGCTTAACTCTCTTCAACGGGATGCTTAGGTGACGGTCCCATCGGCCCCGCTCCAGGGGGCCGACAGAGTCACTCACTTGGAGGACGTTCTCGTCCAAGGACTTGCACTCCACGGCCTCCGAGATGTCGGCCACAGCGCCGGTCTCCTCCACCGAGACCACCTTGACGGGCAGGGCGACCGTCTTGCCCGTGAGGACGGCAGTGTTCAGGATCTCCGTGTCCTGTGGGAGAAGCAGACAGGCCTGGGTCAGGGGAGCTGGTCGGCGGGGTCGGGGGACCTTCCTGGCGCCAGCCCACCCGGCCTCGTTTGGATGAGACACCAGGGTGCTCACCTTAGGGACTTGGGCAAGAGGACCAGTTGTGGGAACAATTTCCCAAGAATGTCGAACAACTGACTTTCGGTTTGTTTATAATCATCCACCTAGATTCTAACAACGATCAAGATGTTCACCCTTCTTTTCCCTGTTGCAGAAACCACGCAGTAGCTACACCTCAGTTCAGTTGTGGTTGTGGCTGGTCTGAGCGTGAAGCTTCTGTGGTTGGTTGGGTCCTGCGCCTCCTCGAGACGCCCGCGTGCTAAGCTCCAGAACCCGTGCATTTATGTCCTCGCACTGTAAAGGGACTTAGAGGTTGCAAGTAAGTTAAGTGTCTTGGGGTAAGAGATTATGCCGGGTTATCTGGGGTGGGCGCAGCGTCACCGTGAGCACGCTCAGCAGCAGCAGCAGCAGGTGGGCCGGAGGGGAAGGAGGAGGTGACGCAGGCAGGGGTCCCGGTGAGGCCGCGCGAGCCGGAAGTGGCAGCCTCCGGAGCCCGGACAGGAACCAGCAGTGCAGGGTACACAAGCCAAACGGTCGAGCCCCAGAGTGCGAGGGAGGGTGGGCTGCTCCGAGTGACGCGTGTGCCGAGGCCGAGTCCCGCGGGAAGCGGGGAAGAGAGAGAACAGACAGATTCCCTCCAGGCGAAGAGCAGCGATGGCGGACGTCCGTCCGCTCGGGACCTGCGAGGCGGGACTCGTCCCCAGATGCCACGGCCATCGTGCCCCGCAGTGGACACCGAGGAAGGACGGGCTGCGTGTTCTATGCGGACGTCTCAGCAAACCGCGCCGCCTTCCCCTGTGCCCACGGGAGCCCCCACGGCAGGGGTGGGGACTCTGGCCGCCGGGGCTCCACGCCCAGGCATCGGCATGGCCCCTCGCCTGCACGTCCTGCTCGGAAAGCGAGGGCGAGGATACCTCTCAGTCCGTGAGCGCAACCTGCGTGCACCTCCGACATCGTGCTCTGTCCGGCCGGCTGAGGAGGAAAGCGTGTCCGCGGCTTCGGACGCCTCTGGGCACCGTTTACCCAAGTCCCTGTCCAGAAACTCTGCCTCGCTTCCAAGCGGGAGATGCAAGGAGGGAGGTCGTCAAAGTCCTTTCTGCAGAGGAAGCAGTTGGCCCAGAAACGACCTTTGTCATTAAATGACACACAGTGGGAAGGAGCGTCCGGTGTGAGCGGAGTCCAGCCCTCCGCGGCTGCCCGCCAGCCTGCACGCCGTGAGCCCCCGAGGAGCCCTCTCCCGCGTCCGCGGGGGTCCCGGAGCCGGGCGGCAGCTCGCGCACTGGCTATTACAGGGGCCGAGAACCCCACGGCCCCCTCTCAGGTTCATTACAGGTGGTGTGCTCAGAGCGCCGTCTCCCCATTTCCTCGCTCCGAACGGCCTTCGACTAATGGCTTCATTAAGGCCCCAAACTCCCCCGTGGATCAACTGTGATTAGCTTTCAAGTGCTTGCTGCGAGCTCTCCCTCCCTCCTTCCCCCCTCTCTCCCTCCCTCCTCCTCCTCCTCTCTCTCTCTCTCTCTCTCACACACACACACGCACACACACATACTCACTGTCCTCTGCCTAACACTTCCTACCCCTAAACTGAATTACTGTCATGATTAAAGCTGGTTAGACACGGGGTATTTTCCCTGACCCGCACCGGTTTTAGGAGCGGAAATGAGCCGTTTCAGGAAGAGCAGGTGGCCAGGGAGGCGCTGGGCTCCAGGACAGACTGGCTGAGGCACGTGTTGGGACAGCCCTGAGTCGGCTTCGGCGAGTGCTCGTCGCCCGTGGCCACAGATGTCCGGGGCCCGCGTGGCTTCTGCTCCGCGCTTCGCCGTCAACTCTGTGACCCATCGGCCTCTCACGGCCGGTGGTCTTCATCTCTGCATTTCACAGGCTCGGGGCTGGGTCACGCCTCCTCCCTGTGGCCGGATCCGAGCTGTCCACGAGGAGTCAGCAGCCGATTAGTGAATACTCAGTCTGCGCCCAGCACGTCCTTGCCACCCGGTCGCAAAGTCGTGACCCAGAGTGACGCGCCCTGCTCAGACAGGTGGACAGGATGGCGTGGGGACCCCATGAGCAGCGGCTACACTGCTGGTCCAGCGGGACGGTTTCAGGGGCTCGCGGCAACGGTCCAGCTCGAGTTGGCCTGAGCGAAGAGGGGACCGACTGCCTTGTCTGACCCGCACGTCTGGGGACAGAGGCCTCAGCAGCGGCCGCGCCTGCCACACCTGGCCTTGCACCATGGCATCCTGCGCCGGGAGGAGGTCCCGCACCCCCCGACCCGAGTCAGCACGGTCAGGGTGGATGCAGGTCCCGCTGTGCCCCAAGGCCGGGCGCAGCGGTGGGGTTACCACGGCCACAGCCCACACTGCGGGGCGGGGAGGGCAGGGGGGCCGTCACCCAGCTCTGACCGCACAGGTCCTCTGCCGTGTCCCCAGGACTCAGAGTGACGCGTCGGGTTGGGGGGAGCTTCCCTGGACAGTGACATGCGTGTGCGCGTGTGTGGGGGTGTGAGTGTGCACACATGTGTGCATGTGCGCATGTGGGGTTGACCCTGCAGACACAGCCAGCGGTGCCGGCCGCTGCTCCCGAATCCGTCAGTCGAGAACTGAGAGCCAAGCGCCCCGCACACAACATAAGTGCATCGCGCTGTGCCGTGTGTGGACCGCGAGCCCGCAGGCCGGAGGGAGCTCGTGCGGGCGCCGGTGCCGGGTGCCGCCGCTGCCCCCACGGAGCTGCCTCTGCAGGAGGCCGGCCGCACCCGCCCCTCCGGACCGCTGAGCCACGAGCGGCGGTGCCGGGTCCTGCCGCACAGGGCACAGGTGGAGGCGCGGGGTGTGCGGCCCCCGCTCAACGACCCTCCGCTCTGGCCACGCCCACCGCCTCCCAGACCACACGGGGCACCGTTGGTGCCGGTGCAGGCGCCGAGGCCTTTTTGGGGTCCTCGGCGTCTCTCTGCTTTTCCCGTCTGCTCCGCCTCCGCCCCGCCCAGCAGAGACCCGGGAAGGCCCCGTTTTGCCAAAGAGAATCAATAAAGCGGCACTGTCGACGCCGCTGTGCGCTAAGCCCCAGGCTTCTGAGAAAACACTGTCATTTGATTCGCCCTCATAAATGTAAATTGGTTTTGACATTTTTTTGTATGTTCTGCAAATCGTATTTTTAAATTTTTAAATAAAGAAAACGCAGAGTTCCTTCTGAAGCGTTAAAAAGGCTGAAGGGCGATGACACACTGAGAAGGCGTCAGAGCGAGGGGCCCGGCCGGCCGGCCGCCCCGCCGCCCCCCCCCCCCCCCCCCGCCCCCAGCAGCGACAGCGCCGCCCCGCGCGGCCCCGGCGGCGCTGCGGACGAGCCCGGGGCTCCGCGCGCTGCTCCTTCTGCCCGGCGTGCGCCCCGGATGCCCACGTGGCTCCGCCCGCGGGCTCTTTGCTCACGTGTCACCCCCCCACTGCCATGTCCCCCCCCCCCCGGACCCCATTCCCTGCCGCGCCCTCCAGAGCGCCGGTCACCCGCGGGACACTGTGTGTGTCCCCTGGGCTCCGGAGCGGGGCCTGTCTCCCTCCGGGACGGCAGCTCCGCGAGGAGGCACCATGCGCGGCCGTGTGTCTCGTTCACGCCGCCGCCCCCCATGCCCCGAGCAGCGCCCGCTCCCGGCGGAGGCTCCGAACGCACGGGGCGCAGGCGAGAGGACGAATCGGCGGCCCGAGGTTCCGATGCACTTAGGGGCCGGGGCGCCGCGGGCCTGCGGAAGGCAGCCCGGAACCGGGGCGGGGGCGGGCGGGTACGGCCCCGGGGGTCCTGGAAGGCGGGCTGCGGCCTTGGGCTGGCGGAGAGACACCGAGCGGAGTCCACGGTCCGGGATGGCGAAAGCTCAGGGCCTCAGACCCGGGTTGCCCCTGGCGGGGGCAGCAGCTGAGCCAGGGCCGCCGCAGACTGAGAAGAGGGCGGGGAGTCCCAGCAGGACGCGGGGGGACTTGTCGGTGCGGGGGCGGGGCCTGACCCCCGGGGGAATGTGCGCCCTGCGGGGGCGGGGCATAAATCCGGGCGGATGTGCGTCCTGCATCCGGTCGGACAGGTGGAGATGCCGCAGGTGCAGGTGGAGATGCGGCAGGTGCAGCCGGCGTGCTCCCCGACCGGTCAGCGGCACGCCTCTGGCCTGTTCTGATTGGCTGGAGCCTGTGCCACCCCCCACCGGCGCGACGTCTGACCGTCACTCCCGTCTGTGCTGACTGCGGATGGGACAGCGACGCTCACAAACGAGACTTTGTGCGCTCCGGGGCACCGCGTGTGCGAGGCCGCGATGGCACCCCGCCTCCCGTCGGCCGTGTCCAGCGATGGCTTTCCATGCGACTCTTCCACGGGGACGCCCGCGCGGTCGGCACACAGAGTGGCCCGGCCCAGGTCCCGCACGCGGGCGCGTGGCCGTGGGGCACCGCGCGCTCTGCGTCAGCCACACGGCGCTCAGAACAAGCCTCCCTCCCCCCCACTCCCCCGTGCAGCTCTGAGCGCGGCCGGCACTGAGCCCCCTGAAAACGCAGCGTCAGGGTGGCAAACCCGGGGGTGGGGGCGTGGGGTGGGGCGGGGTGGGGGGTGGAGAATGGGGGCGGGGGGCGGGGGCTGTAGCTCGCCCCCAACAGCTGCCGCGGAGGGCATGCTCCTCCCTCCCCGAGGACACAGGCGAGCCCCCCGAGGGCCCCCGGCAACAGGCCCATCACTCTGGCTCCGTGACGATGTGGGGCTCAGCGCCCTACTCATTTACTCCCAATCTGTGCGCAGTGCAGACCGGGTGCGGGAGCCACGCTTTACTTATCCATCAATTTACCCCTAGTACGAGGTGGAGACGCGACTCCGAAATGTTCATTTAAAACAAGAAAGCAATTCCATTTAAGAAGGCCCGCGCCAGCAGGAGGCCCGGTGCTGTGGCCGAGTCATTACACGGGACTGTCCTTTGGGCTGGCGCGAGGAAAACGTGGCATGACGTTCCCAGAAGTGTCACTTCTGGTTTTCTTTTGCAACCTCTTCGAGAAAGGAGGCAATTGAGAAATAAATATGCCTCGTTCCTCGACCGGCCTTTCTGTTTTCGATGCGTTTGCATCACTTAAGCTGAACAGAGGCTTTGGCGAAGCGTCGAGGGGGTTTCAAAGGCTGGTCCCAGGGCAGAGCCGGGCCCCAGCAGCTCGTGCGGGGGGCAGAGGCGGCAGAGGCGGCAGGGGCGCCAGGGTCCTGTCTCTCTCGCCAGCAGCGCACACCCCAGGGGCGAGGCGCTGCGGGTGTGCGGATCCCCGGGCCTCCCGTGGGCCCCTGGGGAGGACACGTGTGTCCTGACCCTTTGCGGCCAACAATGCACATGTGCAAATGGCGTGTGTCCCTTCCGGGTCGAGGCTGCCAAGAGCGAGGCGCCAGCTCTCTGCTCCCCCTCCGCCTGGAAGGACCGCCCGAGGCGGCAGGATGGCGTGGGCCACACCCCTGGGCCACCGCGTGGAGGAGAGGCCTCCATCGGGGGCACCCCAGCGAGCGCTTGAGCCAAGAGCATTGGGCCGTCGGGGGAGAGAACTTGGAGGTGGGCTTTCTGGTGCCCCTCAAATCCTGGAGAGAGTTTATCCAGGGGGGCCGTGAGTGCATGAAAGGACTCTGGGTAAGTCAAGCAGAAAGGGTGCCTGCGGAAGGATCGTGGGTGCGCAGGTTTGGCGTCCACTCTGATTCCGTGGGGACCCCACGTGCCTTTCAGCAAGGTTCCTACAGCTCAGTGCCCGGCGAGATCCAGGCTCGTTGTTGGCGCGGAGTGCTCACGATCCCTTCCACAACGCTGCCTGCCCAAGTCTACCCGGAGCCCCGCGAAGCCCACTCGGCCGTAATTTTAGCTGGAAAAGGGAGCGGCTGTCACAGAGTGATGGATGACGCGCCCCCTGGTGGCAGAGATGGGCAACACAGCGTCACCGGGAACGGCGATGTCCTGCTCCGGGTTTTTCTGAACTTGAGCCCCCTCCCGCCCCCCCCCCCCATAGGGCGGAGCAGAGGGGCCCCCCTCAGACCGTCGACTGCCCCCGGACGCCCCCGACGCCCCCGCGGGGAAGCACGCACACCGTGAGATTTAACGGCTTTCAGCACAGCTTGATGAGCGGAGGGGCCTGACGTCCACAGGGACGGCCGCGCTGCCGCCCTCCGTCCGGCGCTGGGCCGTTTCCCTCGCCCGCAGGCCCCGCCACACGCGGACCTTGTCTCCGCGCCTGCCTCGGGCCCAGGCGGCGGGATCCGACCGGCTCTCCGCGCCCGTAGTCCGCTGCTCTAGGTTCTCCACGCGGAGGCCCCTGCGCTGCGAGCCCCCCTTTCTGATTTTTGTTCCTGCCCCCTTTCACCCCGGGAGCTTGGTGCGCGGTCGCCTTTTTCCTTTTTCACCGCCAAATAGTGGTCCGATTTCCGGCTGTCCCTCCGTGGGTTTCCTCTTTTGCCAGTTGAGGGCTATCCGGATGATTCCGGTTTGGGGCGGGTATGAATAATGTGTCATCGCACTGGCTCACCTGTCTCCAGGTGGGCAGGTGTTCTCATTTCTCTGGGCTGCGTGCGGGTGTGCCGTCAGCGTGCTAACAAACTGTGGAATGTCTCCCGGCCCACACACACCGTTTCACGCCCCGCCTCCGACGGGGGGGGGGGAGGGGGCAGGTCCCAGCGCCCAGCGTCCACCTCGGCACGCGGTTCTGTCCCCTGGTCCTGACGGAAGTCCACTGTGCTTTGATTGGCATTTCCCAGTGACTCGGGACGCTGAGGATTTTAATTCCCCTAACATTTCAGACTTACACGAATTACCATGGTAAGTCTTGGCTCAAACTCATTGAACCATTGCTCTAATGTTGGATTTAATCTTTATGTCATGAGAATTTGAAAAGAACCAAATAATAGGATGGCAAGGCAGCGTTTTGGCCCGTCGCCACTAAAAAACAAAACAAAACAAAAGAAAGAAGAATCGGAAGAAAACGAGAAGGGTAATCGGAAGCGGCTTGATGTAGCAAACATAACAATAACATTTAAATTAGTTATCAACACACATATAATTAGGATTTCACATTCACCATTTACAATTTCCTTGTAAAATTGGGATTTAAAAAACCGCCTTGCGCGTACGCCAGCAGACACGCGTCTGGATGACGAGTGGAGGGCGCCTGAGATGGCTTGGGCTGCAGACGCCGGCCGCCGGGCGCGCAGTGTGGCCGTCGGCCGGGTGGCTTCCCTCTGTGCGGGTCGGCCTGGATCCTCAGGCAAAGTCACATGGCCTCCTCCTCCTCCACCGTTAACGCGTGTGTCTGCCCACGTGTCTGGGAGAATCCACGTCAAAAGGGCACCCCCAGACAGCGGGGCCCATGCCCGCCCGAGAGCCAGCCTCTGAGGCGAAGGCAAACCTTTCGCAAACGAGTGGGAGAACCTTCCAGGTTCCGCTGGCCCAGCCAGCTCGCAGATTTAATTCTGAGAAGCGTGAGCAGCGATCTGGTCGGCCAATCCCATGTCCTGTGCAGAGCTGACAAGTTGGACGAATATGAGTCTTTTGGAGAAAAGAGAGAACCTTGCCTCTTTCTTTCACATGATTAAGGGAAAGAGACCTGGTTTGTCACCTCCGTGGTTTTCCTGGCAAATTCAAGGGGGGAGGATCCTCCGAGGGTCAGCGAGAGGTGGTGACAGTGACGAGAGCAGGAGCGGCTTCTGCACGGGGGATGCTCCCAAGCCCTGCCGGGTCTCTGCCCGCCCGGCCCAGGCGGGGAAGGAGGCGAGGGGCGCGGACCACAGGGGGTCGACTCCACGGGCTGCTGCTTCTCAGCTGTGTGTCCTCGCAAATCGCGTGCGCTTCCTCTGCCCCAGCTCCCTCCTCTGTAAACAGGGGGAGGGACCCATCTGTCTCTGTGGCAAGTCATCACAAACCTGCTGGCTTAAAATAACAGATCCTTCTCCCTCCCAACTCTGGAGCCAGAGGTCTGAGGTCTGGGTGCGGGCAGGTCCGTGCGCCCCCCGAAGGCTCCAGGTGAGGGTCCCGCCTGCTCCTCCCAGCTCCCGGTGATGGCCACGTCCCTGGCTGCGTGATCGTGGGCGCGTGACCTCACGCCTCCGAGCCTCAGCTCCCTCGTCCATGAAGTGGGGGTTGGAATTCCTGCCTCATGCAGCGTTTGAAATGGCCGAATGCCAAATGCAGAGAGTGCGGGAAGCCCTCCGAAACGTTAGTCCCTGCATCGTGGGTTTGCTACGCCCCTCTGGGAAGATCTTCAAGACCCCGGGAGTGAGAGGACCTCAGAAAGTTCCAGACAGAGTTACCATGTGATCCAGCACTCCCACTGTGGGCGTAAGCCCCCCAAACGGGAGTCGGGCTCGCAAAGACACCCGTGCGCCCACGGCCACTGCAGCAGCATCCACAGTCACTGAGACACAGACACAGCCTGAGGGTCCCCGATGGATGAACGGGCAAAGGGATATGACTCGGCCGTCAACAAGAAGTTAGTGCCATCAGCGACAGCGTGGATGGACCCGGAGGACACGGGGCTCAGCCAGCAAGCCCGTCGCAGGAGGACGAATAGCGTGTGACCCTCGAGCAGGACACGGGACACCGTGACTCGCAAGCCCCTTTAGACTCTGGCCCTGCCCGAGCAGACGTCAGGGCGCCCGGTTTGGTGATGAATCCCCAGATGAGGGGGGATGGAAAGCTGACCCCGGATCGAGAGTCAGGCAGGGGGCGCGTCCCCACCTGTGACTGAGGAATGCGGGCTTCGCCGGGTCCTCTGCTGGGCGCAGGCGGCTTCGTGCTACACACGGGCCCACATCACGTTCCAGACACGGCGAGCGTCTCGTGGGAGGCCATCTCCTTGTTCTTCGCACGGAGACGCTGCCCGGGCGGGTGGCCAGGCCTCCTCCCGGGACACGGTGGATTTCTAAGAGCGCGGCCCGCTCTGCTCAGACAGAGAGCCCGGGTGAAGCCCGGCCCGGGCCCTCCCTCGGCTTCAGTAACGACGGCTCGTTGACTGATGTAGCAGGCAGGCGGGGACCCTGATTTATTTCGTTCGCTCTTTACACTCAAAGTGCGGGACATTCTCCTGCCACCGTGTGGACATTCAGTAAATACTTGCTCAAAGAGTGAGCGGAGAGTCAGTCTGTAAGGAAGAGACGATTGTGGCTGGCTTGACATTGTCCCGTTGTCTTGGGAACAGTCATCACGGATGGTGAATTTTTCGGGAGCGGGGGAAGGTCAGGGAAAGGAGCCAACGGTAAGTCCCTCCATAAAGAGGGGGCGTCACGGTGGAAAGGCCGACGAGCGAACGCAGCCCCCGCTCACAGCCAAGGCTCCCGTTTGCTCGGTGCCTCTCGGTTGGGGAGGCCGGTTTCCCGTACCCGGCTCCCCCAGGCCCCTCGCCAGGCCAGGGGCTCAGACGTCTGGGTCTCAGGACTCCCCACAGCCTCACAAACTACCCCAGACCCTAAAGAGCTTTTGCCCACACAGGTCAGACCGAGAGACATTACTGTATTAACGACTACGGCCGGAAGTCGGGGGGACTCGAGGAGACGGCGGCCCGCACTCTGTCAGCCGTGAGAGTGAGGACGCCATGCTGTACGCCGCGCACTCGCGACAGACAGCGAGGACGGCGAACCGCGTCACCGCGTCCCGGGCGGCCCGGCCTCGCGAAGTCCTCCCCCGCGGCGGGTCAGCATGGCCGACGTCACCCACGGAAGGCCCTGGTCCCTCCCTCTTGGTCCCCAGGGAGAGCCGGCCGCCGTGCTGTGAGGTCGCCCGCGCAGCCCCCTGGAGAGGCGCGGACTTGCCAGCCAGGAGAGCGCGTCCCCTGGGGCGGACCCCGTGAGCCCCGTCCAGCCGCCGGCGACGCAGCCGCACCAGCGTCTGCACCGCGGGCTCAGGAGGGACCCCGAGACGGAGGCCCCCGCGGAGCCGGCCCCATGGCCCTCGGGGCGACTGTTTCATCCATCCACGGATAACTGCTGCCTTCATCACCACCACGCTGGCGACCTAGCCGCCAGCCTCCGTTACCATGAACTAAAACGAGACGAAGTTAAAAATCCGGTTCCTCTGACGTTTGTGTGGGTGACCTGGGCAGCAGGGGGCTCCCGCACTGGACAGCCCTGCGGCTCCGTCACGGGGGGCCTCGCTGGATGGCCCCGCGGCTACCTCATGGAGGGCCTCGCCCTGCGGCTCCGTCGCGGGGGCCCTCGCCCTGCGGCTCCGTCACGGGGGGCCTCGCGGGACGGCCCCGCGGCTCCGTCACGGGGGGCCTCGCTGGACGGCCCCGCGGCTCTGTCACGGGGGGCCTCGCCGGACAGTGTGGCTTTACACGTTTCTGAATCGGAATCTGTGCCTTCCAAGGCTGTGACCGAAGTTACGTGACGTCTGGGAAGACACAAGTGTATACGTTGTTATAACGCATCAATTCAATGCAGGCATCTGTCGGCCACACACCCGCTGGATGCTGAGCACCGCTCTGGAAGTCGGGGACACAGCAGTGAACAAGTCCAGGAGCCTATAAACGCGAAGACGGCCAGCCAGGGGGGACGGGGACGGCCGATCGGTCAACCGATAGGCACAGGGCCACGTCTGGTGGGGACGGGGGCTGCAGGAGGAATCTGGCAGAAAAAGGGGCCGGTGGGGTGCGAGGTCTCTGTGTATCCTAACAGGGTAGGGAGGGAGGGCTTCCTGAAGGAGGTGGCATTTGAGCAGGACCTGGATGGAGCGAGGGGTGAGCATGGAGGTCATGAGATCCCCGAGGGCAGCAGTTCCTGACCCCCGATGTGCAGCTGACTCACCCAAGAAGGGTTTGAAGAGGCTGCGACTCCAAGGACGTTGCTTGATCGGCTCTGGGCGCGTGGCCGGAAAGCCGCGCCTCCCCCCGCACGCGCCTGGCGGGCTCCAGGGCGCCAGGGCCAAGCCGCTCCAGTGCCGCCTGCCAAACGCCGGGCCCGCTGCCGGCCCGCAGACCCAGGACCTCCGGGGCGGCAGAGCGGGCGATGTAACGGAGCGCGACACCTGAGAACACCCGCCTCTCCCGCAGCCTCCGCGGCCGCCGGGAAACGCACGCTCGGACTGCGACGGGTGTGACGTGGAGGGCGGCGGCGGTGAGCCCCCCGTTTTCTGAGTAGGCCACGCAGCAGGCCGGGGGCTGGGGGCCTGTGTGGATGATGGGTGGGGCGCCCCGACATCACGGGCACCGACCCGAAGCAGCTTCGCCTGGGTCATCGATTGGCTCTAGACAGACCTCGGTGCCAGTTCGCTGGGGGTGGCGGGGGGTGTTTTAAGATTGAATTCCCAAGCCCCTCCCCACCTATTTGCCTGAAGGGTTATTTTTCAACTGCGCAAACATTTGTCAACTGGCCTAGAGCGTTGAAACCGTCCTTGAAATGCTCCTGGAGAGCTACGAACGTGAATTTTGAGAGGGAGCAGAGAGATCAAGGGAGGACGGTTTAGAAAAACAAGAAAATGGCATTTTTCACTGTCTCCTCACAAACAACATCCTGCAGTCCACGTCAGAGGAGGCCGCCCCGAGCTCTCTGGAGTGCCCGGGTGTCTGCAGCCCTGAGAACGTTGCCCGCGCAGGCCCGCGGGCCCCAGGCAGGGTTCAGTCGACCGTCGCTGTAGCCCGACAGGCCCGCCAGCCTCTCTGGGAAGCCTCGGGCCTGCTGAGGCGTCCTCAGCCCCCACACCCGCATCTCTGAGTTCAGCAGTGTCGAAGGGCGCGGACATGCATGCACAGGACGCGGGGGGGAGAGGAACCCAGCTGTGGGGGCCAGACACCCCCACAGAGCCCCGGACACCCCCCTACGAAGCCGGGGGCCAGACACCCTCACAGAGCCCCGGACTGACCCCCGGGTGTGAGCGGCCACGAAGCCAGGAAGGAAGGCGGCCGGCTGAGACCCAGCATTGCTGATCACGTCTGTGTTTTGAGGATAATCATGGGGTTCCCCGGGCAGCAGAGCTGCAGGACACACAGCATGTCCTGTGGCGTCGCACGGGGCCCTGGCTGGAAACAGGGATTCCCCCCCGCAGGGGTGGAACTGGGGGGGCATGATGAAGGGTCACTGGCAGCGGCCGAGATGCTGCAGCCCGGACGCTCGTCCCGGCCGGGCCTCCGGGGCCAGGGAGGGCTGCCCGGTCACCGGAACCTGGGGGGGGGCACGGAAAGCAGACGCCCCAGCAGGACAGGAGCCGTGGGCAGAGAGGCGCCCGGAGCACAGCGCCACGCCTGGGTGGCGGGGGCCCCCGGCCTGGGCGTCAGCAGGGCCCCGGGGGGAAGGCCCTTCCCGCCTCGGCCCCGCCCCCGGGTGGCCTTCCTCCCCACATCCCATCCGCGTCCAAATGTCCCCCTCCGCCAGGACACCGGTCGTGGATTCAGGACTTCATCTCGACTTAAGCTCTTTGCAGAGCCCCGACTTGCGCGAGGCTACGCGCCTGGGCGAGGGTGGGGGCGGGGAGCTGGGGTGTCCGTGGCTATTTCTGGGGGGCGTAATTCAAGCCACCGCAGAGGACTCTCTCCCCGCTCTGGCCGTCACCGCCGGCTCGTCCACTGGCCAACCCCACCAGAAGCCGGGAGCCGAGCCTGGGGGTGGGGAGGTCCCAAGGGTCTCCCAAACCTTGGCGAATCTCCCTGACACCCCGGAGAGGTGAGGGTGAAGATCATTACTTTGAGAACAAGAGGTATTCTTTCCTTTGAACAGCCCACGATAGTCACTTTATTTGGAATTTGATTTTATGCAGAGAGATATGGATGCATTCTAGGAATTTTAAAAGCTTTATATAAGACAAAGACCCTAACTTCTCACCATGGTTCAGGCGGCGGGGAAAACGATTTCATCTTAAGTGTGCAAAGGAAAAAAAAATCGTAATCATGAAGCGCCTCAGAATTCCAGGTAAACCCCGCCACCTCCCGGGAAACGCGGCAGGTGCTCCGCCCGGGTCAGGGCTGGAGGTGTCGGCAGGAGCACTGGACGGAGAGCAAGGCCGGGAAGTAACCGGGTCCCAGCGACAGGATCTGAGTCCCGAGCCCCGCGAACGAAGCCAGCACGGATCTTCCAGGCTTTGGCCGACACACGCCACCGCGCTTAAGCCATTTGGGGTGAGGCTTTCTGCCCCACACCACCCCCGCGTCCCAGCCGACACGCTTCTCGGCACGGCGCAGCGAAGCCCGCTCGCCCCGCCACTGGACGGAAGTTAGTTTTGGAGTGTCCTCGGGGGGCTCCATCCCGTGAGGGGCGTCCTGGCACCGAGGGCTGAAGCCCCACTTCGCCCTCTCTGCCTGTCGGTGGGGGGTCTTTGTCTTCCGCACGTGTGGGGAGTATCGTCCTAGAGACTCGTGGCGGGTGTGGGGGACGAGGGTCGTGGCCCGGGCATAGCCGCTTAGCACCCCTCCCCCCCTTGCTTGTTGCCAGCTCCACGCGTCCGGCTACAAGTCACTCACGGGCCGGCCTGCGCTGCGTGTGCCTCGGGCACTAACTGTGTCAATGACGTGCCAGCGTTTCGTGTAGCGAGGCGGAGACCACAGTCTCCGCCCAGCTCTGCCCCACACCTGTCCCCGGGTTCCTTCTGAGCTATAGGCTGGGCACGGAACTGTCACAGGCCGTTTCTAGGCCGTTGCTTAGAGGACTTTGCGTGCGACCCTCCGACTGTCTGTTCCTCGGTCACGGAGACCGAGACGGCCAGGCGGCGCTGACGTCCGGCTGCGCGGCGCGACGTGGCCCTCAGGCTCGGTGCCCGGGCGACCCCGCGGAACGGCCTCCTGTCGTTTAAGCCGCGTTCGACAAGCAAGGACAGCTGCGCCGCACCAGGCGCGGGGGAACCGAGGGCTGCCCGTTGCCCCGGCAGAGCGCGCTTATCCTGATCCGCGTGGTGACCTAACGCTGCCTTAAAAAAAAATAAATAAACTGGGACAGACTTAGAGAAGAAAAAGCTGGCCGGTAACACTAACTGTGGCGTAGGGAACGGCGGCTCTCACGAGGCTGCCGTGGAAACGACCGCAGCTTCCGGCCCGGACAACGGCGGAGACGGTGCATGTCGCGGTCACGGCTCGTAACGAAACAATGCGGCGAGCATCCTGGGCGCAGCAGGAAGGGCGGGGGACACGCCCGGGCCGCCGGGCACGGGGCGGCCGCGGTCTCGCATGCCTTACCATGGCCAGCGGCGCGATGCCCGCCAAGGCCCGCCGGCTGACGAAGACCTCGGACACGGCCAGGCCCGTGGTCCCCCTCCGCGGGTACTCGACCTGCCAGGCGATGCGCTGGGTCCCTGAGAGGCTGCCGGAGCTGGCGATCTCGAAGTCCATCTGCGCCACCTCGTGGAACAAGCCGCTGCTCCTGGAAGGGAGCGAAGGGAGACAGCGTTTAGCCGGCCTCGTCCCGCGGGGGGGCCCTGCTCGCGCTCTGCCCCCGCCCCCCGCCATCGTAGCTAGGATACAAGGATGGGGACAGGGACAGCACGGCTCAGGGCCAGCGCCTCGGGCACAGCGCCAGCGACGGGTCGGGGGCCCGGGCAGCGTGGGGGGAGCAGCGCCCCCAGGGCAAGGACCTGGGCCAAGTGTCTTCTGCGCCGGGAGTCAACCGGTGTGTGCACTGACGCGTCTCTGGGCTTGACCTTCACTGGCTCTTCAGACGACGAGTTAACCCAGTTTGTCCCGCCCTTCAGGGGGACCCCGCATGACCTTGGCACTAAGTGGACCCCCTTTACATTCGATTCTGTAAGCATGGCCGACGCTGTAGGTGGCTCGCTCAACACCATCCAAGCCTTTCCAAGCATACTGCCCCGTCCCACAGAGGCCGAGAAGCCGGAAACGAGGGCTCCAGGCCCCCCTGCGGCTGGACGCCGCTCGAGCAGCCTCCACCGCTCAGAGACCCTCCTCCGCGGCCGAGATGCGCAGGCGGGTCCTACAGCAGGGGCTGGGGACGGAGTCAGGACTTTCCGGTTCCTCTGGGTCAGCTCCGGTGGCATTCCTGTGGCCACGCAAGCCCCCGGCAGTGGGGTTCACATCGCCACGGTCCCCTGCGGGGCTTGGCATTGTTCTCGTCTGTTTGACCCCTGGCCGCGTGGCGAATACGGTCTTCCAGCAGCTGTCTCAGAAATTCACGAAGCTGCCCAGAGCCCTTTAACGAAACCTCTTCTGCGCAGGGGGACCTGTCTGCTAAGGGGACCCTGTGGTCTGTAACGAGGAATTCTGAAAAATACCCTAAATTCGAGGAAACTCTATGTATATATATGTCTATACATGTTCATTTATATTTATATTTATATTTATATTTATATTTATATTTATATTTATATTTATATTTATATTTATATTTATATTTATATTTATATTATTTTTAGCAAGCTTTCCCCAGCGAGTCTGGTACTTTGGGAACTACTGACAGTCCAAACGTCTCCTTTTTCAGACGACGCTATTAAGGCCCAGGGAGGGGGCCGGCCTTCCGGGAGGGCGGCCACGCGGGGGGCCGGCCACCGCGCCGGGCTCCGGTTCGCCCGTCTGGCTTCGTGTGCATGCCACGAAGGCCGAGGGCACACGGCCCTGTGCGGACGGCTTCCTCAGACCCCCGGCGACCCAGGGGGCCGCGGAGAACTCTCCGTGGTGCTGAAGCCAAGCGGCTCGCCCCGCAGGCCGCAAGCCGCAGGGAGCCCCTTGCTCTGCCTGACAAAGGGGGTGTAACGAGCACCTCCGACTTGCTGGGAAGTGTAGGGGCGAAGAGACGGGGAGTCGGTGGGGCCAAAGGGCGGTTACAAGGCGAGAACCTTGGAGGAAGCCCGTTCTCGGCAGGACGCCGCCGCGGCCGACGCCGAAAACGGGTTTTCTGCCGCGCTCGGTCCTCTGCGCCACCAACCCCGCGTGGAAAGTGCTGGGCGGGGCTCCGTGGCTGTCCGAGATGAGCCGGCCCTCAGTGTGTCAGGGACGTGAGAGAAAGCCCTGGTCCGTCGCGGAGTCGCCTCTCGCCCTGCTCCGTAACTAGCATCCGGGGCGAATCCAGCACGTGGGGAGCCGGTGGCCGGCCGAGGGTGGGGAGGAACCTCCCACGCTGCCCCGTTCCCAGGCGCTTCTGTTATGTCATGAGCTGGGACTTTCAGAAATGCCCTCCTTCGAGCCCAGTCCCCAAAGCCGGAAGCCTTACGGGCAAACGTGAAGGGACGAGGAACGGGCTCACATCGATGGCCGCGGCTCCTCCAGAGGAGGGCGCCGTCCCTTTCCCCAAAGCCACCGCGCTTCGCCGCCCAGCGAGGCAGGGGCTCTCGGTCTCTGCTGAATGTCACGGTCACCTCGGGCGATGGAAAGAAAAACTCTCGACGCCCGGGTCTACCCCGGGCCAACGGCGCCGGAAGCTCCGATTTCAGCATCAGTAAAGCTCGGGTGATTTTAATGAGCGGCCGAGGTCGACAGGGACGGCTCTCCTCAGAAGGGCTCTCTCCGCGGTCACCCAGCGTTTCGCTCTGAAATTATTGCTCCTCTCCGCTTCCCAGTGTCCACGCGGCAGTTTTATTAGGTAGGTGCCATCGCCGCAAGCCCTGAAATCAGACACACTCGGTCTGAGTTCTGAGTTTCATACTTAGAGTGTGCGCGTGAAGGGGTGACCTTGGGCGAGTTACTTAACGCATCAGTTCTCACCCTTGGTGACATTCTGGAACTGCCCGGTGGAAGAGCTTCAAAGGATTCCGATGTCTCACGTCGAGGATCCTGCCTTCGTATGGGCAGGAGGACTCCGAAGGACTCCGGCGATTCTAATACGCAGCAAGGCTCAGAACCACAAACCTCGCCTCCGCGAGGGTCTCTTTCTGGATCTGCGGTAAGCCTCCCGCCGAGGCTGTGACGGGGCGAACGGCATGACACGTGTGGAATTCGGGAGCGACTGCCCGTCGGGCGTTAGCTCGTGTTACTGCTGCCGCTGCTCCCCCCGCTCGGGGCCCGGGCAGGACTCGCACACCTCTGTCCCCCTAAAGCCACCGTGCGGGGACGTGCTGGACGGCAGGTGGGGAAACGCGGGACCCCGGCGGCCTCCCCGGGGCCTGAGCCGCGCGTCCCGCCTGCGGCTCCCCGGCACCTAACACGCGGGAGCGTACGACGTGCCGTTGCTCGAGGCGCCGACACTTCAGCTACAGTAGGTCACGCTTCAGGGAGCACACGTGCTCGGCCCCGGGACTAGCGGTGCTTTCGTCGGCCAAACCCCGACGCTGCGGCCTCCCCCTCCCCCGCTGCTGCCCCACCGTCTCCGCCCCAGGTTAGTCCACTCCGGCCTCCTCGGGAAGACTCACGGACGCGCGCTCCCTGCCCCCCGGGGCCTCGGCGCCCTCTCCCACACCCCAGACACCCCGCCCCTCGCCACCCCTGCAAGCTCCGCGTGGTCCCTGGCTCACCGGCTGCTTCGTGCTTTATCTGAACCAGCAAATGCCACGCCGCACACCTCTACGCGACTGGTTCATCACCCGCCCCCTCCCCTGGCTCCACGCCAGCAGAGACATGGCTTCGTTCACCCTGCCGCACGTCAGGGCGCCGACCCGCAGGAGCTGCTCCGCACATGTTTGTTGAATGAATAATGAATGAGCGATTGCTCCCAGGAGCCGAGGCCCTCGATAGTCACGCTTTCCTTTCCTTCCCGAGTCGGAGTGAATTTCATCCCCACCCGGGGAGGGAGAAGGAGCCTCCGCCTGGGTGGGGAAGAGGCAGAGAAGCATCTTCTGCAGCTATCAGCCTCTCCAGAAGGCTCGAACGCCTTCCAAGAGAAGAGCGACAGGCGGAGCCCGTTGGAGGCCTTCCGGGGAAGACATGCTCCGAGGTCCACTACGAAAACGGCCCGTTTCCCGAAGATCGCCGCTGGCGGGCTTGGACCCGCTTCAGAGCTCGCTGTCGAATTTCACGCCCGCTGAGCTCCGCTAAATACGCAACAAAGAGGCTGACTTAACTATGCAAAAATATGATTTACAGGTAGCGGCTGTCATCGATGAGGGTCTCGCGGCAGCAGGAACTGCTAAGACCGCGATGAGGAGAGAAGGGCGGGAGGTTTCGCTTCTAAGACAGAAGGTGCGTGTTGCTTAGCGCGCGGCCCGCGCGCCCAGCCAGCCAGCGCTCACCGAGCGCCCGCCGCGGGCCAGGCGCTGCCCCCCGGTGCTGGAGATACGGACGTGGTCCGCAGCGGGTCGCGGCCCACCGTGAGGGGCCCCCACGATCCTGCGGTCGGTTCCCCGCTTACCTGGCTAAAGACGCAGCGAGGAGACAGACGGGAGTGAACGCGGAAGCCGCGCGTCCCGGGGCTGCCCGGGCCTGGTCCCTGGCTCCCTCCCGGGGCGTTTTCCAAGCGGGCTCCGTCGGAGTCGGGAGAACGGCCTCGTTCTCGGCCTCGTTCTCGGCTCTGGGAGAATCGACACGGGCAGCCCCGCCGTCCTGGTCCTGTGGAGCGTCCTCAGCGCTGGCCGCATGGTGAGGCGCCTCGCGAGGTGCACGACGCTGGTGCGTCTTAGAGAACGCGCCCCTCGTGTCCCCGAAGCTCCGCCGGTCTGCGGGGGGCCTGGCTGCCTTCCCTTTTTCTTCCTTTTTCCCTTTTCTCTTTTCCTAGGGTGTCTCTGTCTGTCTCCAGCGTCCCAGCGCCGGGCTGGGGGCCACGCCTCCTTGCCAGCCCCGCCCTGCCCCACGGGACAAGGTGCGCCCCCGCCCCCTGTGCCTGGCACCTCCGGTCGGGGAAAAGCCTGTGCTAAGTGCCTCGAAAGCATCGCTAATCGGAAACGGAGGAGCCGGGAAGGGCCCCCTCCATCCGCGGGCGGGAGCCTCACTTATCCGAGTGGCTCGAGTGGCTCGCACCACGGAGGTGACCGCACATCCTACGAAGCCGGCGTTAAGAAGTGGATTCCAGCAGGAAGGGCTTGCGAGCCGCCAAGCCGGGGCCGCGGGTCCTTCAAGCCCTGCTCCCTGTCACCTCGGGACCCGCGCAAGGCAGCCCCGTGTGACAGACGCCGCGTCAGCCGTGGAGACACGGAGCTCGTCCTGCGGAGGCGGGATTCCTCAGCGCCCGGTCAGTTGGATGCGTGTTGACCGCTTAGAGAGTCGCCCTCCATGCCGAGCCGCGGCGGGAGGTGAGTGCCCGGTGGCTCCCCCGCCCCCTGGCTGAAGCCTCCATTTTTCTGGGCGGCCAACGTGGCTTGACCAGGCGAGTGTGTCCTCTGAGGCCTTGCAGAGAAGGGGGACAGGAAGGAGGCTGTGTCCGGCTCTACATGGACGCTCGACCGATGCCGGCCTCTGCCGCGAGGCCCCGGCCCTGCCCTCCGCCCGTCCCTGGTTCTCGACCACGTCCACGTCCACCCTGCCCCCGCTCACGATCCCGTGGCCCCCTCCCCCGCGTCGTGCCCGGTCTTGGGCGCAAGTGACCCAGATGCGGCTTCTCTGGCTTTGCGACCAACAGTGCTGGCCGACGCGCCTCCCGGGGCCTCGGCCTCTGCTCTTATCAAAGGGGGGGTGGTGAGATGCCCACATCACCTCTGCACTGAGCTGTGACGGTCTGGACAAGGTGCTGTGGACCCCGCGTCCGACGTCGGCGGGAGCCGCCTGGAGAAGTGGGGCTTCGGAGGACGGCCCCCGCCCCCGCGAGTGACCTGTGAGGCGCAGCGAGCTCTCTCCTCTCCAAATGACGCCCCGCGCTCCGACGCCTCGGTGCTCGGCGCTCGGGAGGCCGGCGGACGCAAGCAAATGTCTCTCTGCGAGCCGCCGCCAGGCCCAGCAGAGACTTCGACACCAGGAAACGAACGTGGTGGGTGGAGAAATAAACAGATAGACAGAGGATGAAGACAATGCCCCCCGCTCTGTGCTCCGGGGGGCCGAGCGCTGCTCCCAGCCTCGCCCACCGCTCTGACCTGACTGCGGGGAGGACGCAGCCGCCCCCGGCCCCGGCCCCGGCCCCGGGCAGGTGGAGAGCGGGAGGGATTTGTCGCAGGACAGGCGCTGGAGCCATAACCGTTTAGCCGGTCCGATCCGAGGGGACCTCCAATTCAGGAAAAGCCATTTTTAGGTGTCTCGGAAGATGGAGTAAAGCTGCCGAGATGAACCGCGTCCTTTGAGAAATCAGTTTAAAGGCTGCGATTTCATCTCGGAGCAAACTCGTTTCGGCGGGCGGCGCGGCTCGGGGCCGCGGGGTGAATAACAATCGCTGTGCTGGCCGTGGAGTGGAGGCGGCGGCCCCGGGTGGGGGGGAAGCAGTCTCAGTCCAGGCGCCCGGCCCGCGGCGGGGCCGTGAAGCAGCCGTGCTGGCCTGCCCCGCGCATCCTCCTGCTCACCGCCCGGTCTGGGAAGGACAGGGGCCCTCGGGCCTCGGGGGTGACCGGCCTTGACGCCCCAAGTGCCTCGTTAGGGAAGAGCGGCCGAGCAACGTGCGAGGGGGCGGAGAGGAAATGGGGCGCAGAGGCCGCCCCGGACTGTCTCCCGTGGAGCTTCCGTGCGGCCCACGCGTCCTGGGTGCGGGGGGCACGGGGAGGTGCGGGGGATGTGGGGGGCGCGGGGGGGAGGCCGACAGGAGACGGGCTGGTGGGGCCTCGTGGGTGAGCCTTGCGGGTGCGCCTCGCGGGTGCGTCTCGCCTTGCGGGTGAGCCTCACTGCACCTGGCATCGCAGGCGGTGGGCGCCCTGCTGGGCGTCTTTGCAAAACTCTGCCCGTGGCTCGGTGGCTTGGAGCCAAGCCTGGCGGATGACGACGCTCAGACCCTGGAGAGGGACTGGGGGTCCTCGCGTAGCTCGTTCCCTCGAGTGGGCGCTCAGAGGGAGCCTCACCTTGGGGGGACGGACAGGAGCCCCCCACGCTTCTCTGGAAGCCCGGCTCCTACCCACCAGCCAGCACCGTGTCCACGTTTCTGCGGGCGGGCGCGGGCACCCTGCAGCCGGGAACTCGGGGACACGGGGCGGGGACGGGTGTCCCCTGCCCCCGGACCCGCCCGGGGACCGCACGGCGGTGGCCGTGTGGGGAGAGACAGGCGCCTGAGGTCACGGAGCCTGCTCGCCACGCGGGGCGATCACGGCAGCGGCTCACACGGCGACCTCGCGACCGTCCCACCCGGCTCACGCAGAGCCCGCAAGGACGGAGCCCAGAGACGGCGGCTCGAACCCGGACCCGCCCGCCCCGCGCCCCACGCAGGCTGCACATGGCCAGGGAGATGAAGCCGCTCGAAGGAGAGACGCCGGTGCGGGGGGCGGAGGCCTCCCCGAGGGTCACCGCAGAGAGGGAAGAAGGAGGGGGAGGGGCGATGGGGGGGTGACGGGGGGGGAGGGGCCTCGGGGTTTTCCTCTCGCAGGGAACGGGGCGACATGAGACCGACGGGGCGGCCGTGACCGTCACTTCCGCGCTGCCCGCGGCGACGCCGGGCTGTGACCCCCGGACGCTTGGCGCTCGATGGTGACGCCGGGCGGGGCCGGGCCCGCGCGTCCGAGGGGCTGAGGAGAGGGGCCGAGGGCGCCTCACAGACGCCGACATCGCGTGCTCTGCCGGGCGAGCGAGGGCGGCTGTCGCTGACGCCCACCCCCACCGCACGCGCCTCCACCGCGGGGGGGGGGGCCCCCCAGAAGTGCCGCCTCCCCTCTCCCCTCTCCGCCCGGGCCCCGCGTGTCCGTGACTCGTGCCCTGCGGGACGGCAGGAGCGGGACTCAGGCCCGGGGTCCCTGTGCCCATGGGGGACCAGCCCCGGCCCCGGCACGAGCTGCAGACAGGCCCCCGGGAGGCGGCCCGGGCGGCTGCAGAGACGCCGTCTGGGTGGACACACGTGTGTGTGTGTGTGTGTGTGTGTGTGTGTGCACGCGCGCGTGTGTGTGTCGGGGGCACAGCAGGACTGCCCCTGCCGCTCAGGGTCGTCCCCACCTGCCGCCCCGTGTGTCATCGTGGGGGGCAGGGGGCGCCTTCCTGCCTGCCTCAGTTCTGTTCCGGCCGTGATTCTCTTGCCACAAAAGGCAAGACTGTGTCTCTTAAATGGAGGAGGGGGTCGGGGAGAAAGGAAGGCACGGGGCAGAAGCCTCGCCCGGCATCGCGGGCCGTTCAAGCGAAGACGGCGGTTCGGTGGTTTCATCTGCTTATGTAACAGTGGAAAAATACAAGCCCAACCCCACTCCGCCCCGCGGCCAATAATCCCTTTAACCACACGCAGCAGAATTCCGGCCTCTCGAAGTAGGTCGGAGATGGCTAAGTGCACGCGGCTGAACGGGTCTCTGTGACACGAGCTTCTATTCACATAAACGACATGTCGACATAAATGTAACGGATTACACGAGAGCATGCACTATGTACTCATAACGCATGCTGTCAAAGTACGTGTGGCTATCGTAACCATGTGCCTTTTCCGACACTTAAGAAGATACTTTAGGATGCAGCCGGTGCACAGTAACAAAGGTCAAGCACCGTGAACAGGGGTGCGGCGGAATGAGGTGCCCCTTCCACCCCTGACCTTTAATTTCTCCAGCGCCCTCACCCCGTACGGCTTTCCCGAAGTCCGCTGTCCATTTACGGATGCATTCCTTTGCGTGTTTCTAACTGTGGCCAAATACTCATAGTGTGTGATGTACCATGTACGCCGTTGGTGAGTGTGCCCAGCTCGGCGGCACGAAGCCCAGCCACACTGTGCGGCTGTCACCGCCGTCACCTCCAGGCCTTTCCCATCTCCCCAACTGAAACTCTGTCCCCACACAACGCCAGCTCCCCAGCCCCCTCCCCGGCGCCCCCACACCGGCCCCCGGTGCCCCAGCCCCGTCCTCGGCCCCCGGCGCTCCGGCTGGGTCTCACGCGTGTGCCGTGCCCTGGCTGGCCCGTGACAACGGCGAACTTCACGTTTAAAAGATGGGGAAAGAGGTTTGGATTCACAGAGCCGGGGACGCTTCCCAACCGCTGTGATGGGAACGAGCCTCTTCCAGGGAACGTCAAAGCCAGCTATGGGATCTTGCTGAACCCACGGGTGCCACGCGCCCTCGGCGGATGCAGCGAGGGGTGTCCCCCCCATGAGCGAGGGGTGTCTGCTCCCCCCACCCCTGTATGGAAGCAGATGTCTGCAAGCGACTTGTCACCGACACGGGCCGCACCTCTGTCCAGGGACCGGCGGGGTTTGGGAGCTCACTGTGATTTGCAAATCAAACATTTCTTTAGTCATGTAGTTTAAAAAGAAAAAAGAAAAAATGTCCCCGGAAGGGGGACTCCAGCGGCGTGTCCGCGTGACCGTCCGCCATGGTTCGGCACCTGCCCTGATGGGGTGCAAACTCCTCCCCGAGACTCTGAAGCCCAGAGACCTCCCCACTCATCCGACTCCCCTTTACCTCTCCATTATGCCCTCGGCCTCTGGAGGGGACGTGGGTGTTTGGGGTAAACCGTGCTTCTCAAACGAGGGTCACTCCGCCGGCCAGGGGACAGTTTTGGTTGTCGCAGTCAGGGCGGGAAGGTGCTACGGGCGTCTAGCGGGCGGAGGCCAGGGTGCTGCTAAAATAAGCGACCTACAAGGAGCGGGGCCCACCCCGCAACACAGAATTACCAGCCCGAAGCGTCAGAAAGGCCCGAGCGACAATGCAAACACTGGGCGTGGGGAAGGTCACAGGACCGAGCGCAGCAGGGCGGGCGAGAGGGGGCGACGTCCCCCGATGTTGGCACGGTGACCGACACCCCCTTAAAGGGTGACGTTCGCGGGGACGTGAGCCGCCGCGCGGGCCCCGCCGCCCGGTGCGTGAGGGAAGCCGGGCCGCCCGGGGTGGGACCCGCGGGGGCCAGAGCCCCCTCCCGGGGCTGAGGAGCCCCGGCCGCACCCATCCCGGGGACGAGGTGGCGCTCACTGCACGTGGCGCTCGCTTCCCCTCGGCGGCGGTTGCGTGCTGGTCTGTTTGTCCGCAGGGCCACTGTTCTGATGGGACTCGGACAAGTGACTGCCCCGCGAGACGGCCCACGGAAGGCACGGACCAGCCCCCGAAAGTTAAAATCCCAAGTCCTTTCCATTTGGAGTAAGGCTTTTCCTGACACGTTCACTTTTTAAATGAAAACTGTCTGTCTTTATTATTAAAAAAAAAAAAAAAAGGCATTAAAATTTCCCAGCTGCGCATTGGGAAGAGAGAATGCCTTCGGACAGCCGTTCGCGTCCGGCAGTTCGCAATCATTTAAGAAGCGGACTTGGAGAGCAGGGATGAGTTCGGATGGATGAGGGGGGAGAAGGCCGTTACGCCGGGGTGTGGGGTCCCGAGAGAGAAAGGCCACGAGTGCGTACCCAGAAGCTAGGTCAGAGGGCAGGGGAGGCGGCAAGGGAGGGAGGAGGGTAAGAACTCTCGCTGGCGGCGACCTGGGAAGAGGCCCCGCCTTCCCACAGGGAGGTCTGCAGCAGCGGGGGCTCCCGGGGGGTTTCGGGGGGGCATCGGGGCTGGGGCAGGCGGCGGCAGCTTGCCTGGCTTCGAGGCATGACCCACATTCTAATTTCCGAGGCATCCTTCTGTTCCCGCGAGAGACAGGGATTAAGACGGAAGCTCTCCCGTGGCATTCGGGGAGGACGGGGGAGGCCTTTCGGGGGGCATTTATTTCTCCGGGCGCCTCTTGTTCGCGGCAGCTGATCCTGGGTTTTTCATACTTAGGAATGATACCAAGTTTCACCTTGCAATAAACACGTTTAAGGAGGGAAAAAAAAGACCAGCCGACTTTACCAGGAAGCCGGGACTGGATCATCAAACACGGCGACCTCCAGACCCGCAGAAGCTCCGCGGTGCCTGGACGGCTGCCCCGGGCCCCGGAGGCACTGCGGAGGCTCCGCGGTCAGCGGCGCTTCCGACTTCTTGGGGGGGCGGGCAGGACCCAAAGCTCAGGGACCAGAAGGGCCAGAAGTAAGGCGTCAGCCGGCCCTGGGGGCAGAGGAAGGCCACCGCCCCCTTCGTCACCTCGAGATGGGTTCACGTGACTTTTAGAAGCTCGATGGCCATTTCGGGAGAGCCGGGGCAGGGGGGGAGCAGAGCCGGGAAGAGCAGGGAGGGCCGCGGCGAGCCTCCATCCCCCAAGGGCAGATTAGCCCACGAAGGGGACGCGTCCAAGGCTGGGGACAGTGGCCATGCGAGGCCACAGCACGTCACTTCGCAGGAGCACGGCTTTGGTTTCCGGGAAGCCCAGGGGAGACGTTTTCCCGGTAACGAGCGCCTTTAGCGGCAAGCGAGGCACGTTTGGCAGGCACCTGCCCAACGCCGGACTCTGCGGGGCGCGCGCTTCCCGCCGGCTGCGCCCTGGCTCACGATTCCGCAGACGGTAGCACCGTGCGCCTCTTGTCAGGAGACAAGCAGACGAGCTGTGTCCAGCGGAGACGGATCCTTTCTCCGCCTCAGTGGAAAAAGCCCGTTTTCCACTATGTATAAATTTATCGCACGGCCTGTACACACCTCTGCTTTCTAAATGCTCTTTTGAATGATTATAACATTTTCCAGGTTCTCTCATTAATCGATTGTTTAAGTAAATTTTTCACACATGTTCATTTCACATTTGTAGGCGAGTCATGATTTTCCTGATTATTTTTTTTTGGGGGGGGCGGGGAATTATCCTATAACAATGCAAAAGCTGGTTGAAATTTTTACTCCATAAATAATAATAACAACGCTACCCGTAAAGCCAGAGAAGGCACAGGGCTACCCCAGTACTCGACTCGGCCGAGTGGCATCCAGAGTTTGCTCATGGCATCGGCGGAAGCGCCCACTAGGGCAGCAAAAGCCTGACAAAGAAGGAAAACCAGCCGGGTTCTGGCAGGAAGTCTCGTCCAGGCCTCCTCCGTCAGGGCGGCTTCTCCTGACACACACGTCAAAGCAAGATCTGTGGAGGCCCGAGACGTGCTCGCGCGTCGTCAGTCACCTGGGACACGGCCGCGCTCCGGGTGCGTGTGTCTTTCCTCAGTGCACGGCAGTGGTGTGTGCGTGTGTGTGCATGTGTATGCGTTTACACGCACATGCATGTGTGCATGTGCACGCACATGTGTGCATGCGTGTGCACGTGTGTGCGTGTGCACGTGTGCCTGTATGTTCATGTGCGTGCATGTGTGTGTGCATGTGCACGCTCATGTGCATGCATGTGTGCATACACGTGCACTGTGTGTATGTGTGTGCATGTGTGCACACGTGTGCGTGCATGTGTGCGTGTGTGTTCGTGTGTACACGTGCGTGCGTGTGCGTGTGCGCGTGTGCGTGTGTCCGTCCCTGTATTTCCTTCCTTCCTCCTTACCACTCCCCTCCGGCTCTAAGCGGCTTTACGCAGGGAAAGTAACCCCAGCTATATCCACTCTGGGTTTTATGCTTTTTCGTGTTTTTTTTTCCCCTGACATGGCCAGAGTTCATAGCAGCTGAGCGGCGACCTGGGTCACAAGGGAACGTGGCAAAGGAAGACCGAATCCGGGGCTCGGGGGCGGGGGCAGAAACGACTCCGAGGCATTCGAAGTCGGCCTTTGATTGTACTTAGCTCATTTGTTTTTTTTTTTGTTTTTCACGATTTTGGCACGAGATGTAGTGCGATCGAGGCTCCATGGCGGGCAGCTGCGTAAGCAGCCCTCGGTCAACGGGAGACAATGAAAACTTAATCCGAGCCCCGCGTAACTAAGTTTTCGCAGGGAAAACGAAACGGAACCTTTGCACGTTATCGTCCTCGGCGGATGGCCGCTGACGGTCTCCGTGCGCCCAACTCCTCGTCGGGCTTCATGACTCTCCACGCACGGCGTCAGGCGCGGGCTCTGGCTCGGCGCCCCCGGCTGATCAAAAGCCGCTGGGACAAACGGAAAATGCAAATCGCGCGTCTGTTTTTCCTTCCCACCCGTCCCCCGTGCTGCCCCGGCTCGGACGGAAACCTCTGCCCAGCGCTTTCGGTACGTCCTTCAGAGACAGGTGCGCACACACTTCGCTGAGGTCGGTGGGTCCTCTCCCGCCTCCCCCACCTAAAAGCTCGTGAGTGCCCTTAACATCCGTGTCAGTAAGAGAGGCAGAGTGAACACCACGATCGGACCTGGTTTCTGCTGCAGAAACGGGACAGCGAAGCGACCAGGCCCCGAGCCCGCTCTGACTCTGGTGCCGAGTAAGCCCCCGGACCCGTCTTGCTCACACCGCAGAGGGCAGCATTGCACGAGGGCCCGACCACGAGCAGGAGAAATCCTGGGGGTGGGGGGAGGCGGCCACGTCGGATGCTGTTGACCCAAAGCACAAGAACGGTCTTCCCCACGGCGCTGCCCCCGTCGCGGGCCAAGCACCGGACGCTCCGCAAACTCATTCGCTCTCGACGGCCCCCTCGGCAGGCGGGAAATACAACCTCGGTGTCACAGGCGAGAGAACCGAGGTTCAGAGAAGCTGAGCATCTTCCTCGGCGCTGCCCAGCATGCGAGGGCGGAGCCTGCTCTCCCCACCGCGCTGGTCTTCCGCGAGCGGGGCCGGCCACTCCCACGCCTCAGGGGTATCGTGCGCACCGGGGTCAGCAGAGCTGGACCGAGATGTGTGCACAGGAGCAATGGGGGGGCCACCACCGAGGGGTGGGCGTGGGGCGCTGCCGGCCACCCGGCCGGCCTCGGGGCCGCTCGGGCTCCGAGATACTGCTTCCTCCTGACTTTGACTGGCTTGGGCGTCTGCTGGAGCTGCGTGGGGACACCCGGAGCTCCTCCCCACCTGCCCCCGGGCAAGGCGGCGAGAACAGCCATTATCACGCAGGTAGTGTTTACTGAGCGTTTACCAAGGGCCCAGCACAGTGCTAGGACCGTCACGGTTAAATCGCCTTTCCTCCCCCCACAGTCCCATGACGTCCCCATTTGACAGACGAGAAAGCTGAGGCCTGAAGGGCGACTGGTCCAGGATCCGGGATTCTCGTCCAGGATCCGGGCACGCCACGCACCGCCTTGCTCCGCAGAGCACAGGGCTCGGTGCCGGGGACGCGGCAGCCTCTCTGCAAACAGGGACACCTGACTTCTCTGCCGTCACCGTCGCTGCCACAAGGAGCAAAGGAAAGTCCCTGCTGGAGGCGACGGTGGCCTTCCGTGGCCAGCCCTGGTGCGCCCTCCGCTCCTGCTTGTGAGCGAAGGGTCCGCCCTCTGCCTCTGAGCCCGCTCCTTCCCGCCAGACCGAGCGCCAGGGGCCACCAGGACTCTGGCCCCCGTGTCCGGTTACCGGACGACCTTCCCCTCCAGAGTACCCCCTCTTCCTGCCGTGCGGGCTCCATCTTGGTTTTCCTTTAATCCCCACACTCTAAATTTTTCAGGTTCCTGCCTCTGTCAGGGAATGCACGCCGTCCCCTCCTAGCTCGGCCCCACAACTCGCCAGGATAAAGGATGACGGCTCCCGGCTTCCCCTGCGGCTGGGGGTGGCCGCGGGTGCGCGTCCTGCCCAGGGGTCGGGAGTGGACGTGACACGGGCCTTGGGCTCCCGTGTCTGCTTCCCTCGTCACGCGGGCTGGAGGTGACGCCGCGGAGGGTCCGTCCCGGCCGGAGCGACATCGGGAGGGGTCGGGGCCCCACACCTTCGCAGAGCAAAATGCCTCACGAACGCGAACGTTTAGACAAACCAAGGGATCGACGTCTTTCTCGCTGAATACCGCGATCTAGGGGGGCGGGGGCCCTGTCACAGCGGCCGGCCCCCCTTGTCCAAGCTGGCGCTGCGGTTCGCAGAGGGACCAGCTTTTGTCTGTCTGTCTCCGGGCGGACCGGCGGGCGACCGCCTGAGCCAGCGAGGTATTAAGGTGACTCGCTGTTATTTTTACGGCAAGCCTCGGCGCTTCCTCCCCAGGTGGAAGATTAAAGGCGTGATGGATGAGGTGTCTCCGCCACTCAGCTGGCCTAGTTCACACGCCACTGGTGAGCAAATGCCGCTGGAGTCGGGACGGGGAAGGAACCCTCAGGGCCACTTACGAAGAATTAATGCGATGTGCAGGCCGTGATCAGGTGTGCTGCGGAAGGCGCGGAGCACACCTCATGGGACGACCTGCCTCCGCGTCTCCGGGAAGAGCCGTAAGTGGGGGTCGGGGGACCGAGTTAGAGAGTCATCAGGACAATCTCCGCGCCGAGAGACCGCTGGCTTTCCACACTCGTTTTCTCCTGATTCCTCTAATACGCGTTGCTGTGGTATTTTTCCTGAACGAAAAGCCCAGCCTCCGGCCGGCGTGGGGAGCATGGCAGTCGTTTCGGGAGCTCGGTGCCGGTCCACGCGGAGCCGACGTGGCCCCTGGCCTCGCGGAGCCGCTGGAGGGAGAGGGAGGAGGCGGGCGGGGTGGGCGCGCGTCCCGATTTTGGCTCCCGCACTTGTCGAACAGGCCGCTGTGCCTCCCGGGCCGCCCACCCCCCGGTCTGTTTTCTGCTCACTCGCTGATGATGCCATGTCCGTAGATGGGACGGTGACCCCGTTCTGCCCGAAAACCGCATGTTGCACGGACCCGGGGAGGGAGCCGGGGAGGGAGCCGGGGAGGGAGCCGGGCGAGCCGAGGGCGGGGCGGCCGTCTGAGTCTGGGGCTCTGTGAACGATCGCCTCTCCCACCCCCCCACACGAAGAGCAATAACTCGAGAGCGAAATGAACACGCGCAGAGGGAAAATGAGCCGCGGGGAAGGGGCGGATGGCGACGGCCTCAGGGCTCTGGGGCTGGCGCGTCAACAGTCAGAGCAGGGAGTAACCGCGCCGCGGGCGGCCCCGGGCCAGGCGGGTCGGCGAGGCAGCCCCGGGCCACTGCTGTGGCTCTGGCATCCGGCTCCGGCGACCCCACGCCTTCGGGCCGCCGCAAGGCTGGGCGCGAAGCCCGGTGCCCACCAGCCGTGTTCACTTGAGACGGCGCGGCTCTCGACGGACGCTTCTTCCTCTAGTGCGAATCCCTCCGAGAAAACACACCGGCCAATGTACCCAGAGCCCTACGAAGCGATGAAACTTTGATTCCAAGAAGCCGCCTTGAGCGCACAGAGACGCGGACACAGATTCGTGTGGCCGGTGGCCTGTTGCCGGCCGTCCCCGAGAATAAAACTTGGGAACAACTTAAGTGTCCGAAAATGCCGACGTGGTTAAAGCTGTGTGACGAAACGTTACGCGACTAAGAGTTTCTGAGGAATATTTTATGTCGAGAGATGTTTTTGATATAACTGAAATATAAGTGAAAGCGTCTTAAAAATCTGTGTGTAGATTCTAACACCAAATTTGCAAAGTAAATAAATCTACATTTCCTGTACACAGATGTCACGGGAGCACTAAATGCGGGAAAGAAAGAAACCACACGTCAGCAGGGCTGGCCCTCGGGTGCCAGGGCCGTTTGTATATTAAAATTTTCTTTCACATCATATAACCGTGTTTCCCTAATATTCTAAAACCAACGCGTGTTGCTTTTATGTGCAGAAAGCAACATGTTAAATGATCATCCAGACGTCTGTGTGGGATCCCACGCGGCACGTCCGTATTTATTACTGCCGCCGATTGTCACCTCCTGCCTCTAAATCCCTCCCCGCCGCCGACGAAGCCCGACCCGTCTGCGAGGGACACACAGTGTAAGAACCTCGGGGGGCGGGGGGCACCGGAGGTGACGTGGCCCCAGGACAGAGTGTCGGGGAGGAGAACACACAGGCCCAGGCAAAGCGGAGCAGGATGTCGCTAACCCAGCTGTGCTCGGAAGCGGGGACCTCAGACTCCAAGGTCAGCGCCCTGGCCTGCCGGCCACAGGTGCCAGGCGGTGCTGCCGAGGGTTTGACAGCCGGGGCGGGCGGTGGTGAATGACAGTCGACGTCAGGCCTCTCGGGTGAGGCAGGTCACTCGGGGGAGGCGGGCCCCGGGCGATGCGGGTCAGCAAGGCGGGTCAGCGAGGCGGGGCGCCCGCCGAGGCGGCCCCAGGACCCGCCCTGCGCGGCGCGGCACGGTGGCACTCACCCGCTGCGTGCGCCGGGCCCCAGGCGCCGGCATGCCACGGTGGCGGTGGCCTGCTGGCCGCTGTCCACCAGCTCCTGCTCCACGTCCCACTGCCGCGGCTGGCTGGTCCGGGCGCTCAGCACGTTCACCCCCTTCTTCACCTTGGCTCTGCGGGAGGGAGGCGGCAAGAGGGACCATGTGTCAGTGACCTGGCCTTTCCGCCCGCGCCCGCCGCCCCGTGACCACACGGACGGAGCACAGCCGAAGGCGGCAGCGCCGGGGCCTCGGGGGCGGGCGAGGGAGCACTCTGCCCATGGCCTCGAGCCCGGGCGCCCGCCGTCCAGCTCCGAGGGTGGGCAGACATCCTGAGAGCCCCCAGCCCAGGGCGTGGCACGGCCACCAGGTCAGGAGAAAAGGCGGCCTGCCCAGCCTGCCCGGTCTCGGTGGGGGCGACCGATCCTGCAGGGTACCGGGGCACTGTCTCGAGACGTTTCTGGTCGTCTCAGCTGGGGAGCGGGCGCCGTCGCCTGGTGGGTAGGGGCCCAGGACGCAGCTAAACGCCCCGCCGCGCCCGGAGCAGCCCCCGCCATGCAGACGGATCCAGCCTCAAGGGCCAACAGCCTCGAGTGCCGGCTCAGAAGCCGGGCCTGGGCTCCCACCCCGGCCTCCCCGCTCTGTCGCTGTGACTTCAGGGGAGTGACAACCTCTGCGCCCCCCTTTATCCCTCTGGAAACAGACAGGATAGTAGTAACCCCATTATACAGCTACCGTGATGGTGAGATACATCGATCCACGGAGAGACCCAGCGTCGGTATACAGCAGGCACTTAATAACTGTCGGGTACTGTTATATTGCTCCAGGGAGGTCCCCCGGCCTGCTTATGTGACCTGTGGGGCACACACTCCGCCGAAGGGCGCTAGCTATGTCGGGGCCTGAGTAAAATTATTAAAAAACGCGCAAGGCTTGTTTGGGGCTGTCGTTTGGGCCGCGTCTCCTGGCCTCTCTAAGCCTCCGTTTCATCGACATAAACCAACGAGAGTAGCAGCAGGTCGAGCTGCCCTCTCCTCCCTAGCACCCCTTAAACCTGAGGAGATGCGGCCACGTCTCTTGGAAAGCAGAATGGCGACGGGCAAGTGAGTAAAATGCTACGTGTGGAACCCCAAAAGCCAGCCGCCGGCGGGGAAAGCTGAGAACCGGCAGAGTCCACGCCGGGGAATCCGTCTGTCACCGGAAGTGGCGGGAACGCTCTGAGATCGGAGGGTCAGTGACAAGTCTGTGTGGGGAGTGGCCGCGTGGCAGAGCCCAGAACGCCACATGGGGCCTGGGGGGCCGTGGAGGGCTGACCTGGGGTGAGCACCCCGAGAACCGAGTGGCCGCGAGCCTATGCACACCGGATGTTGAAAGATTGCTAGGACTTTGTCCTCGAGGCTGGACCTTCGCCCCGCAGGAAAAACATGGGGTGCTGGAGAGTTCGGTACCGACGCCCGGGGCTCCCCAAACGGCCAGCCGGATCGCCGTCCAGTGCAGCTCGCGATCAGCGCGTCCCACCAAACAGACTCAGCCCTTCCGAGGGCTTCCCAGTCCCTCGTTCTTCTACACGAGTGAACGAGGATTGTGGGGCACTGAGAAAAAGTCTCCACATGATGTAGAGACTGAAACAGGCAAACGGAAAACAAGGTCTGTAGGAAACAGAGCCTGCGAAGGGAAGACTGTCATTAATAATACACGCGGTCATTCACATCCACAGGGAGACGCTGCAACCCGAAACAAAAGCAGGAAGGTATTAAAAAAAAACACTCAACGGGGAAAAAAAAGCCCTTGGAAACAAAAAAGATTAAGACAGAGATGGAAACAAAAAAGGTCGAAGCAGAAATGGAAAGTCGCCGCGATGGCCGCTGGATACGGTGGAGGAAACTTGTCCCGAGAAGCAGGGAAAAAAACGAAGACAAGAAAGATAGAAAAGATGAACTGAGAGGCCCCACATCCGCACGACAGAAAAAACAGACAGACAAGCAGAAAAGGGAGAATCAGAAGCGGCTACAGAGTGATTCGCGCAGTCTCCCCGGAGGAGGGCAGGTCTACACCCCGGGTCAGGCCGGCTGCACCAAGGACTCTGGGGACGCGGCGTGAATGCCCCGGACACCAAGGCTTGGGGGTCGCGACAGGCTCGGAAGCCGCGGCAGCCGCTCGGGGCGCCCGTGGACACTGAGAAACGTCTTCCGGGCTCAGGCCGGTCAGCGGGTACCGACCCGGCGTTCTCCATCCCGCCGGATCGGAAAGAGCGTATTTGCGGATACGCAGGTGCTCCAGAGAGTCGCGCCCTGCGCCCTGCGCCCTGCTCAGGGACTGGCTGCACGACACGCTCCGTCAGCGCGGGAGGAGCCGCGCGATACGGGACACAGAGAAGGTCGTCGCTTGCCGAGGGGGCCCGGGGTGCCCAGTGGGCGGCAGCCGGGCGGAGGAAGCGGTCCAGCACGGAGAACGCTCTGGCAACGCTGTCTTCAGAAAACCGAAATTTCCTGATAAATAGGATGTGAATGAATGTTTTGAGAAGAGATTTAGATAATCGGAGGAGAGTTTGGGAGGAAATCGGAGCTAAATACACAGAAAATGAAAAAAAAAAGAATAAAGCCAAATTAGTTTTTAATTCTGACAATAAGACATGATTATGCGGAAGAGGAGCGGTAATCATAACTGAATGCACAGCGGACCTGTGATCGGCGCACGCACAGCCAGCGCACGGAGAACATTAATGTTAGACACTGACTATTGATGTCGCGAAACGTGATTATGACACGGGAAGGCCGGAGGTGTGGAAGGGATGGAGAGAAATATATATATGCATCTCACACACGCACGGCCTTACCCTTCGTACTGGGGCATGCACGGATAGTGCCTAAGACTCGCGTGCAGGAAGAGTCAGCTTCCCGGTGCCCTGCGGCGATACAGCCCTAAGGACCAGGCGAGGTAAGGACTTTGCTTCTGCCTGGGGGGGAGGCCGAGGGGGGGAGCCAAGGCCGCCTCGTCTTTCAGCAGCAACGTCTAATTTTGAAATAGTTTGAGTCTGAGATTAACGAGAAGTTGTGGAAAAAATGTCGCGTTCTCGCGTACCTTCTCCAGCACCCCCGACCCATAAACCTCACGTGTCGCAAGGATGAGGCCATGCCCAGGCCACCACGCTGCCGTCGCGCCCTGACCGAGGCCCCGAGGCCCCCGGATTTCCCCTGTTGTCACGGGCGCATTTTTTTTTTGGTGTCTAGTTCCGTGAAATCACATCCCACGGGTCGATTCCGGTGACCGTCACCGCGATCAGACCACAGGACGATTCTGTCGCCCCGCCTTGTTACCCCGTCATAGTGACCCCTCCCCCGACTCGCAGACCCGATAAACTCTGATCTGGTCTCTCGCATTGTAGTTCGGTCACGTTGAGAATGTGACACACGGTTTTTATCGATGAACTCTGCAGAGCGCGTCGACTCCTTGAAGGACATGAGAAGCTGTATCTTAGGAGGGAGCAGCTTGCAACACCGCGCCCCGCGCGCCCTGCCCCGCGCGCCCCGCCCCGCGCGCCCCGCCCCGCGCGCCCCGCCCCGCGCACCCCGCCCCGCACACACTGACCCCGCCCCGCGCACCCCGCCCCGCGCACCCCGCCCCGCGCATGTGCACCCCGCCCCGCGCATGTGCACCCCGCCCCGCGCACCCCGCCCTGCTGACCTCCCCGGCTGCAGGAGGCAAGTCCTGGGGACTGGCCGAGAGGCCAGACACGGCTGGGCGAGGGAGTTGCGGGTGGTCACCCCGAGGGGACCGAGGCGGTGGCGGCCGCTGAGAAGCCACGTGCCCCTCTCAGACGCATCCCCGCCAGCCCCAGCAGGCGCCTGCTCTCCATACGCTGCCCGTCGCTGAAAGGACTTGCTAAATACACGGGCACCGTGGCCACGGGGAGCCCAGGGCAGCTCGAGGGACATGGAGACGCAGCAGCCTGGGAAAGCGCCTTCCTGGCCTTCGTCCTGCGGCAGCGTGCTCCCGCGGCCCGACGCCTTCCGTCCTCACCGCCCCTCAGAAATACCTCGGAAGCCTGGCCGCGCCGAGCCGGGTCTCGCTGCGTGTGGACGTGGCCCGAGTGCAGCGTCCCCGAAGCGCCGGGCTGTCCTCCCCACTGCACGGTCCACACGGGGAGGCGGGTCTGCCCACCGGGGCCCTGGGGGCCCCTCCCGGGCCGAGCCACAGCACCTGCTCCCGGGGACACACGGGGGGCGAGGGCCCCTTGCGTCTCTCCCTCATTCGCAGGGCAAAGCGGGGCGAGGCGGCCGTCACTCGGAGCCGTGGCAAACGGCGCCTCGCGTCTGGGGGGGGGGGGCGGCCGCGTTTACAATCTCAGCCCGCAGATTTATAGGGAGCTGACGCGCTGCGAATAGGGAAAGGGTCTCTCCACACCTGCCCTTTCTGTAAGAAAAGTAAAAAAGCAAATGGAGAAAAGAAACCCGCCCCGCCTGCCTCAGAAGGCCGTCCCCGCCTGGACGCCGCCCCGGGCTCCTCTGCGTGAGCCTGCATTCTCCCGGCCCACAAATGACTCTTTGCAGCTCCCTTTCTGATGAATTCTGCCCCGGAATTTGCCTTCTAGGGTTAGAATTATGTACTTGGTCGAACAGGTGAACAACAAAAGCAAAGAAATGATATCCAGGGCCGTAAGGGCAGCCGGCGCCGCCTGCGCGTGAGCCGCGTGGGGCCGGGGCCAGCGGGGCGGGGGGCCTCGGTGCGTGGCGCTTTGCCGTGGCGTGGGGTCTCACGCGGCGGCCCTGAAGTCCGGGGGGTGGGCAGCTGCTTGCACCACCGCGAATGTCCTGGACACACACTCCCGTGTCGCAGTGATACGGGGACCAGACCTGCGCTCCACGCGGTCCCCCGGTGTTTTCCGGAAGGTCCCTCTCGTCCAGGACACAGCTGACGTTCGACCCCGGAACAGCCATCTTCCTGTCCAGCGAGAGGGTCCCGCTGGGCTCCAAGAAGTCCAGTCCGGTGTCCTCGTGCAGCGAAGCTTCCGGTGTGGCCGCCAGAGGGACCGCGTCCTGGGCCGCGGCGACCGGTTCAGGAGCGACCTGCGACCCGGCCGGGCGAATCGGAGCCCTTCGCAGGGTTTTCCAGCATTGGGACAGGGGAGGACGTGCCCTCCGAGGGGCTCTGAGCTGGGGGCGGGGGCCGGGAGCCCTCAGCGGCTTGGGGCCTGCACTGTGGACGTCGGTGGAGGGACGGAGGCGGCATGTCAAGGACGCGGCTCGACCCTGCGATGCGCCTGCAGCGCCGCCACCAGGCCTTTTGGCCCAGACGGTGACACGGTTTCCTTCTTACGACAGACTGTGGCAAAGTGCGCAGGACGCAGAGCTTACCGTCTTCGCCGCTGTCCGCGCCCAGCTCGGGGGCGTTCGGCACACTCGCTCGGTCGCACGGCCGTCACTGCCGCCCGCCGTCCCCTCCGGAACGTCTTCCCAAACCGACGCCCCGCCCCATTCAGCACTCAAGCCCGGCCCGCGGGCCCCGCCCTCCTGCGTCCGTCTCTGTGCACCTGACCCCCCTGGAGCGCCTCATACTGGTGGGACCGCAGGGCCCCGCCCTCCCGCGGCCGGCTCACCTCACCCCGCACAACGTCCTCCGTGTGCCGTGAGCGTTGGAGTCCCCTTCCTTTTGAAAGAGGAAGGGTGTTCCAGTGCGTAAATGTTCCGCATTCTGTTTATTCCTCCGTCGCTGGGCCCTGGGGCTGTTCACCGCTCGCCTCGGTGGACGATGCTGCTGTGAACATCGGTGCCCAGATGCTGCTTTCCGTTACGTCGTGGGCGGGCCCGGACGTGCGACCCTGGATCCCTCCATTTCCTTTTCTTTTTGCGTGAAGAGCTTGAGCTGGGCTCTGTCGAACGCAACCACGAGCCTCCTACTTGGAGCCGATGGCGCCTCCCGCACCAACGGCCTTGAGGACGACAGGATTTCCTCAGGTAGAGAGCTGGCCCGGCTTCTCAGTGACCACTTTGTAGGGGCGTGACGCACGTCGAACCTCGTTCAGTGGTTCTTAAACAGAAGCGCACTTCGGAAATGCCGAGAGCAGTTCTGTTTGCCACGGAAATTGAGAACTAGGCCTCACGCGTAAACAGCAGCCAAGCGAACGGGGTCGAAGGTCCGTTTGTTTTCTAGGCCTCGAGCGCACACGCGGGTCCAGCCCGAGAGCCTGTGTGCGGCCCCTTCTCCCGAGAGTAATGCTCACTCAGCTCGGACGTTCACCGGTCCAGCTGCGCCGGTGTTTGGGAGAAACGGAAACGCCCTGCCCTCTCACCCCGTGAGGCCCCATCTCGGACGCAGTGCAGGGACACACCTGAGCACCAGGACGCACACGCGTGTGCGTGTGTGTGTGTGTGTGTATGTTCACTGCGGCGTCGACGGCGAGGACGACACCTCCTGGTTTTCCGGGGACAGCCGTCTCGGTGTTATTATCACTGAGACACCCTTTTGCTCTGAGAACTTCCCAGTCCGGACGACCGAACCTGGTCACCCTCGCCGCGGGGGAAGGGCTAAGTGACCGTAGTGTGACCGCAGCACGGACTCTGGGCGGCGGTGAGGGAGAGACGGAGCAGCCCGGGGGCCAACGTGGCACGTCCCCCAGGACGGACTGGCGGGGAGAAGGCTCAAGCCACGCAGAGCACCCCCCCGACGCCCCCCGCGTCTGAGCGCTATAAGTGTTCCACGTAAGTTCTGTGTGGTGACGCGTAACCCCGCATTCTGCTCTCGACATGCCAAGCACTTCTCCAAGTTCTGTAAACACAAGAGCACATCTGACCCTCACGCAAGGCCAGTCCCACGTGACAGCTGGCAAACATCTCAGTGACTCTCTCCGCAAATGTTCCTGGAGGCGCCGAGGGGCCAGGTCACTTGCCCAAGGTCACTCGGCTTGTAAGTATTGAAGCCAGATTTCCAAGCGAGGCATCTTCTGCCTCTGGCTTCTGGCCATTGTAAGTGCGTTTGCACACGCGTGTGTCCACACACACACACACACGCCACCCCGACGGTCCCTTTGAATAAGCGAGGACGGGGATCTAGATCGAAATCGAAGATCAAAAGGAATGTTACTCTCATATGTAATGTTTCAAAAAAACTTTACCGAAGGTATCTTTGCGTGATCTTTAAATAATTAAACATCATATATTTACTTAAAGCCGCTGAAATGAGGAGTCGGTGTCTCAGCCTTGAATCAACATTCGGCATTGGTTCCAATTCAGTCTGTCCAGGGACTGCGTCCTTCCGAGCGACAGCACCTGCGTCCCCCGGGTCCGGGGGTGCCATGCCACAGACGGCGGGTGGGGGACGGCCTTGGGGCCTGCACTGGACGGTCGCAGCTGGGCCCTCCCTCCTCCCTTCCTGCCTCAGCCCTGATTGGTAAACCTCACGGGTTAATTGTGAAGCGACTCCGGACCAACATAAAAGACTCCTGGCAAATACGCCCAGGTGCACTCTGTTTCGATCTCGTTAATTGTCACCGCTCTGTCTCATTTTCTTCACAAATAAACTGCTGGCCCAGAAAACACCAGCTCTGTGGCCGGGGCCCGGGAGGGGCAGGGCCAAGCCCGGAGCCTTCAGCATGCATTTGCTTATGGCATGTAAGATGTCGACTCCGATAACGGGAGAAGGCTGAGCCAGGCTTTTCCCCGAGGGCGAGGGCTTCTGGGACCTGGATTTCAATGTTTCTCGCTGGAACTTTCACTGCAACATAATCCTGAGGTCTCTGGCTCACGGGTTCTTTCTGGTCTTTGAGGCTAAGCTTGCTGGGGACCTGCCGTGCACCCTTTGGTACCTGGCATTACGCGAACTGTTTACAGCATTGCAAAAACAGCTTGGTCCCAAGAAGAACAAATTCGTTCTGGCTCATCTGGACTCCAAGGTCCAAATCTCATTTCCACAAAACCACCTTCTCCGCAGGAAGGACTCAGGTGCCGGGTGAAGCTCGAAAAACGCTGCCGGCGACACCTTCGCCACTGAGGTCAATGCGCTGCCTCCGAAATGCCCTTACGAAAAGTTCCCACGCACGGAGACGCTCAAAGAAGTGTTTGGTGAACGCTCGCGCCCCGCCGCTTGGATCCGCCGTCTTGGCACGGAGTCACTGCCCACGCACCCACCCTTCCCTCCCCCACCCCTCCCCCACCTCCCTTCCCCCACCTCTCCCCCTCCCTCCCTCCCCCCACCCCTCCCCCACCCGTCCATCGACCAGCCTTGTTTTCGGAGGCATTTCTAAGTGTCACGGGACAAGTCGCCCGGAAACATCGCACCGTGCAGATGAATCACTCGAGTTCCCTCTTTCTGCTCCTTTGAGGTAAAATTTATGTTCGATGACATGCCCAAATCGCGGCGGTGACATTTCGCACCCACCTGGGCAACTCTGACCCCCATCAAGGTATAGAACAGGGCCGCCGCCCCGGACAGTCCCCGACACCCCCTTCCTGGTCGCTATCCACCCGCCCCCTTGAGACGTCCGGTGTCCTGATTTTCTTCCTGCCACATGAGGTCGCCTCCCGCAGACCTTTCAGCGCATGGAGTGATAGAGGGTGTAGTCTTTTGCGTATGAGAGCTTCTCTCGGCACAGAACACCTGAAATCCTGCCACGTGGCTGCACATGCCGGTTATTCACACCCTCGCACTGCCGAGTGGCTTCTGTTGCGTGAATATACGGTGATTTGCTTATTCGTTCTGTTGATGGACACCGGCTATTTCTCCAGTTTTTGGCTATCATAAGGAAAGTGACTATGCACATTTCAGGCTAGGTAGACCCACAGCTAATTCCGTGGCTCAGTTTCAGGACTGAGCGTAACTAGTTCGGCTTGCACGCTCGTGCTCACGAAAAGGCTGCCAGGGCTCCCGATATTGCGCCCTCACATTGTCAGGTGCAGATGCAGGTGTGAGGGGTGGAACCCTGGCCATGCGGGGGGCTCTCTGTTCACGCCTCCCTCCTGTTGCATTTCCCAGAAGGCGCCTCTACATTTAAATGACCGGAAATGGGTTGCATGGTTACCTCCGCCGTGCGGGGTCGAAAACGGGTGGTAATGGTCAGCCGACTGCAAAGTCCGCCATCGAAATTTACTCAGTGTAAACAAAGAACTTGTCCCATATGCTGGGGATCAAGTGATACTCACGGTATGGCTTACACGCTTTGCATTAAGAGTGCCCAAACTCTGTCCTGCAGTGTGGACGCTGCAGAGTCGTTCCACTCAAGTGGTCATGACCATGCGCTTTCTTCTGCTGAGACAGAGGATCGGCAGACTCTGCCCCAAATCGTAACACGTTTCACTCGCTCAACCGGCTTATCGTCTGAGTCCCAGCGCTGGAACGGGGAGCGGGCGATTTCATCCGCGGGGTCCTGTCTTGTACCCCAGCGCCTCATACAGCCCCATGGACACCGGCCAGGCACCCGGGGCCGGCCCGTGCCACAGGCTCACCCAGGAGAGGGTCCGACCT